>NC_061770.1:46158067-46509503 GCF_022458985.1 Mugil cephalus
AATGACCTGAAGATGACACGTTGCGTACAGGGTGGCTCTAGTAACGGGGTGACAGCAGGAGGGAAAGGGAAATAACTGGGTTATCAACTGGCACAATGATTTACTGATACGCCGCCCTCTAGTGGCGGGATAATAATAAACTGTACATCTTTGCAAACTTAGAAAATGTATTGATTAGATCATCATAATCAAATAAAATGAATAAATACACAGCGAGAAGGAAGCTGCTTGTTTTACATAAAAGTCTCAACACTTTCTGGTCAAAGTTTTTCCTTCTTACTCCTTTACTGTCTCTGATAAAAACAGATCTTTGGAGGCCAACTTTGTTTAATAAAAAAGAAAAAAAACAAAGCTTAGTATCTTAGCTCAAATAACCAGCTGAGGAGTCGAGTGTCCCCACGTTCGAGAGAAGAATCCACACCTTTCGTGGTATTCGTCAACTCACAACGGAAGTTTCCCGAAAACCATCAAGTTTCCTGACTTTTTCAGAAACGTTTTCTGTGAATGTGACTCAGCTGCGTGCGAGGAACATTTCCAGCAGCCTCGTCCTCTATTTATTCCTCTTCATTCATTTCCTACATTAAGTTATCCGCTGTTTGCTTTGGGTGGCTCCTAGACTTCAACAGTTTCCTAGCAACGAAAGTGATGTTACCACACGAATGCCCGTCAGTTCATTTATACGTGTCAGCATCCATCTGAAGACAGTGATGACAAAACTTTTTTTTTCTTTCTATCAGGGTTTTTCCAGTGGACTGTACAGAAGAGGAATGTAGTTCACCTCGATCGCTAATGAGATTTCAATAATTTGCTGTTAACATCTTACATTTTCTTTAACATCTTCACAATAAAAGCTTTATCTGCAGTAATTTAAAGGTCTGAGACTAAGAAATAATCAGTACAGCTACAAAAGAAAACTTTCCAGATGAGGACATGAGAAGCTGCAATCAGAAATATGGAAAACATTTGACTCAAACACACAGGATTGAAACTCACAATCAGCATTTTTGAGGGACTGCTTCTTTTTGGAGGGTTTGGAGATGACTTTGATCCTCTTGCTGAGGAAGACACCGATGTCAGCGCTGTTGCCATAGAACATCTTGACGGACAACATGAAGTGCTTTCTCTTGTCGGAGTCGGATATGTACAAGGTTTTGGCTGTGCAATAATTCTGCGGAGGAAGACGTTGGAGACAGAGACGGGAAAGAAACCATAAAAACCTCCTAAAAAGGCTCAGGCATTCAGTCAAGGGAGAAATCACTGGGGTTAATACTCTTCAAAAGCACTGAGGCGACATGTGAGGCGTGTTTTTGCGTGAAAGTAAATGACAGCACGGTACCTTTCCCTCTAAGTTGAGCTGTTGCATTTCTTGGTCGCTGTTGCCGATGCCGATGAAGGCGCAAGGCTGCGACTCCTGCTCGGTGCAGCCGTCTCGCTCCATCTGCTCCTTCTTTTTCTTCCAGCCGCTGCCCATCAGGTACACGCAGGGAGGAGGGCAGAAGAACCTGCACGCGCACAGATTTATTATTTGTCGGTGTACGTGGACGACCTCGGTCCAAGTCTTCAGATTCAGATTTTTCCCAAATAAAAATCATATTTATGAAAAGTATATGATCAAGCAAACGACAAGACAGCACTCCTCGCAATGAGAAACTACTTATCACTCTCAGAAAATAAAGTGCATCTCTTCATTTCCACCAGAAGGGGGCAGACGTGTACTAAACTTCGACTGTGGTCTAAAACCTGCATCAGCATGCTGCTACAAACAACTGTCTAATTTAACTCAACACATGTTGCCACAGTCAGACCAGAACACAAATGATCAGTTGAGACGTATAAATATAGATTTATAGAATATTTTATTTTCCCAATTCATTTCAGAAGTCACACTCCTCCTCCCCCTCTTCCTCTGTCTTGAAATACCACCTCTAAGTGTCAGGAACAGAGCTCGATTAAGATAAGTGACGGCTTCACCTTCAAACGTGAAATCGACTCATTGCTGAACGGTTTGAGTAAAAACGGCGTGCGTCAGTGTGGAACTGGAAAGCGACCTGTTTCGCAACACCAGCGTCTGCCTCTGTGGGTGTTTGTCTACTTTCACCTCCTATAAAAAGCGCAGACGGCAAGAGAGCAGCTAGAAAAGAGGGAGACGGCGCATTAGCATTCTCCCCGCGCGCCCACTTTCTGGGCTTTCTCGGGCTCCCCTGCGACAACGCGCGGAGAAGTGATCGGAGGTGTCGAGGGCTGACGAGCGCAAACCGCGAGGCCTCTCTTTAGGTCACAGAGGCTGTGATTTTAACATACTCAAGCCCTGAATGTGCGCCGTCACGAAAGCAACACGCAAACCAGCGACGCTGACAGCTGCTCCTCAGTGTGCGCTCGAACGGTTCCTCTTTCTGTCAGTGGTGTCACTTTAACTGGACTGCGGAGGTAAAACCTATCTGAAGAATGCATCTCCTCTCTCTCTCTCTCTCTCTCTCTCTCTCTCTCCCGTTGTGCTCCAACTCTCAGAGGTGCCTTTCGAGTTGGCGTGCAACAGCTGATTTACCAAGAGATAGGCCTGATGAGATCGCAAGCAGCGCTGCAGCTTGGCCCGGCGCAGGATGGGGAGCCGAAGAGAGTTGCAAAACTAGCGAGAGATAGAGGGAGGGGGGAGGGAGAGGGCTATATAAAAAAAAAAAGTTTGAATGTGAGAGGTAGAAAGGTTGAGAGGCGAGTTACAGGAAGGGTTTGAGGAAGAAATGATGGGTTCAAGAGAGCAGAGCAGATAAAAAAAAAAAGAAGGTGTTGCGACAGGCAGTTTGAGCTGCAGAAGCAGGCGTTGCACACAAACGACAAGAATATGGGGCAGCGGCAGGTTTACGTGAGCCTGCGCTGCGCGCTCTCCCCTTTGAAGCCCGTACACCCCTGGTGGGCTCCCTGGAGGATTTTATCTCCCTTATTCTCGCAGCGCCACATAACTCCGCTCTTCCTGCTCCTTTCCTTCCGGCTCTCCGTGGCCTTCACCTGAACGTGGCCTCGAGGAAAAGGTCGCCGCTCATTTCCTCCTCTGACCTCTGCTGATACGGAGGTCGGAGGGGTCCAGATACCCACACGGCGCACAGACGAGCTGGAATGTGCGGTTTCCATCCCCTCCTTGGCCGCGCCCCCTCGAGTCACGTACCTGCCTGTAAATTCTTGCTTTAAAGACGTCCACTTCTCAAAGGCAGACGAGGATCAGAGGACAAGGCCGAGTTGTGTTTATGCTTGATGCTAATAATCCCCCTCCAGATCACAGTGTGTTTGCCGCCACTGTGCTACCCAACAGTTGATGCAGACGGGTCAATATTTGTGCATCTTATTTGAATTGGAGCTGTTTGACATTCAGGACTTTGATGGATGCTTTTCTCATATCTGTATAGACATTGTGAGGACAGTCAGTCTGTTCCTGGCTGAGAACCACACGTAAAAACCTTTGAGCACATAAAGCACGCTCACGGGTGAGTTTAGTCTGGACAGACCAAGGCTAGCCACTGTCCTATGTTTGCAGCCTTTATGCTAAGCTAATCTAAGCTAACGGTAGCTGGCTACCGCTATAAGATTCACTAAGGGAGTATCAAGGAAGCTTCAAATAATTACTAGGCCTCCATTTTAATACAAAAGTAATGAAGACACTGAGATAATGAAGTCGCCCTTTTCCTTTCGTTTCGCCAAAATGTGGTGACGGCTTCTTAAATCTGTGCTGTGAAACGTACACCCTGCTGACCAGTGAGTTTAGGGGGTTTGTTCAGACACAGACGTAAAGACGCCATCTTTTATGCTGAGCTAATCTCAAGCAGTCGCTTAGGATTTCCTCAATGGATTTTCCAAACAGTCATGCTGTTCCTTTCTAACAATAATTGATGTTGCAGGTGCAATGTTTTAATCCAAGTGTGGAGACAGAGATAAAACCATATCTATAATATTGTGGCCAATTCGAAAATGGTAATAAAGATGCAACATAGGGGGACAACTTTTCACCTTTGCATTTTTTTTGTTTTTGCCCATGACATGCTAACAGGTGACAGGTAACGGGCCAACGAGGACGCCGTCGTTTCAACTCACCTTTTCTCATTGCCGTAGGATTTCTGTGCAACTTTAGCGTGCAGGATCATGACGGTTTGGTCGCCTCGCTCCTTCAAATAGTTCCTCATCGCTTCTCTGCAAAGGGAGAGAAAGCAGAAGAAGAGAGCCTCATTAACAGACTAGTTAGCAGCAGATGCAACCGGATGGAGGGGGGTATGGGGGGGGGCGGTGATTGGGAGATTGGTGAGCAGGCTTTAAAAGGCAATGCTTCAGTGTAGAGAAGAGAAAAAAAAAAAAACAGAAAAAAAAGGTGTCGCGTGTGGATTGAGATCATGCACGAACATGTACATTCGACTCGCTTTGACCCCTGGAAAGACTCGGCCTGCACAACCCGCTGGCCAAAAAAGCTCTGCTCTCCCCCAGCTGGGTGGATTTGAGGTGGGGGTGGACTGAACCGTTAATGACCGGCTCAGGGGGACAGCGAGGAACATGGGGGAGAAGAGGAGGCAAGGGGAAGGGGAGATGAAGACACAGGGAGAGGAGGGACTGGGGGAGGGAGGTAAAGAAAGAAGGAAAGAAAAGAAAGAAAGAAAGAAGGGGGGAAAAAGAAAACACGAGAGCTGAGAAAACAAAAACAACAGAGCTGAGCTCACCAGCAAAGATTCCTCATCTCGTGTCAAAATGTTGCAAGGTCCGTGCTCCAATTACCCCTGTCAGCCCTGCCAAAACCTCCCCCCCCCAACTCCTCCTCCCCGCCTCCTTTACATACACAAAATTATTTTAATATTTGGAGGAGCTCGTGCTGGGCTGAGATGAGGGGAAAGATCAGGCTTAGGCGCACAATTAAGACGCGTCGGACGCACGGACAGAAACGCGCCCCGGCCCCGATGTGCGCGCAGACGTCGGTGACACCTGACACCCCGCGGTGCTCCAAGGGCTTCCCACTCAGACGCACACAGCTTTCCACTCTGCCACGCAATCCTGGGCCGCACGCTCGGGTTAGACGGGGCCTTTGTTATGAAAAGCAAGGGGCCCCTCACAGCAGTGTGTGTGTGTGTGTCGGAGGAGGAGGAGGAGAAGCAGGACGAAGGCCAAGAGGTATTGTGGTTTATCCATTTCATAATGGACTGGAAATGTTTTATTTCATGAATATATCAGTCTCACGCCAAAGTTAAATTATCTTCGTCGAACACCAGCAGCTACAACCCCCCCCCCCCTCCAAAAAAAAAAAAAAAAAAGAAATAGATGAAGGTACAATCCTAGGATTCCAAACATTTGAGGCCATTTGACTGATCCGGTGCTGCCTGATATTATTTAAGCGCCACATGGAGAAAATTAAATCGAGCCAGGAAAAAGGTGCCTCAGCCAGAGGCCGAGAGCAGGCGGAGGTTTGATTAAAACGCTTTGTGGACGTGCTTAAGATGACGCTAGAGGACGTAATCTCTCTCTCTCTCCGGGAAGGGAACGACACACTCATCGGCATCAAACACTGATTCACACACTCTAAGCCCAGGAGGACTCCTCTGTTCACAGCTGATTGATTATATAAAGAACTCAAGGTTCAGGCCTGTTCGCGTGAGGCCGGCAGGGTGCAGGTCACGATCGGGCGGCACCCTGCGCTGACGCATTGTACGTACAGTGCGTATCAGCTGCATCACATTTCCTAATTTGCATACAGTTGCAAAATTTAACCAAGAACTGCAGTTCCTCAAACGGCCACTTGAGGGCCTCCACAATAAAATGCCAAACTTTACATCGGAAACAAAACATGTTTACAGTCTGGTCTAACAAATGTTTTTATTTTTGGACTGTACACAGGTGAGAGGTGCATTTTAATACATAGCACCCATTTAAATTAGATGACGTCTTGAATTTTTGCGTAAAAAGGGTGTGGCTACTTTTAAGAGACAACCGGGTGCCGTCATAGGTTGATAGGTGTCTGCCTCGGCATCACCCACCCACCTCAGGTCCACTTACACCTCTCTGCCCCCACACTGAGACTCTAAACAACAGTCCACAATTATTACAGTACTACTGTCTATAACCCTCTATAAATACAAAATTCAAGAAATGATATAAAATAAAGTTAATGTCAGTGGTAAATCTGTCTTAACTTCTAAGATAAGTCAATCAGAAAGCACAAACAGAGCCTCTATCAGTCTATAAATGTTTGAGGTATGACACTACTATTAACACACAATGCAAGTGGACTAATGTAACCCTTTAAATTGTGGTTAAGCTCTGACATTGCGAGAGCTCAGCTATTCCAGTGACGTTGGAGCCGAGGCATAAAGTCACTCCGTTCCAGCCCTTCGGCGTTAAGGAAGTAAAACAGCAAATAGATCAGACGCGATTCGCTGACTCTGACAGTTACAGAAACAGTCTTATCAAACACTCAGATAAGTTGCCACACAGCTACTTCGAGACACCAGACTCAAGGACGAGCGGCGGGCAGGTTACGTGCAGACAGCCTTGGCTTGTGGTTAACACTGTTTCACTGATCACAGAGGCCTTCCAGACCACTGTGGCTGGCATGGAGCGAGCCCATTCAAGAAGGCAGAAACGCTTCCACGTAAGACTCGCTGTGAGATTTTCTACGCCGCCCCGTGCAAATGCCCTCATTATCAATGACACTCTGTATGCTGAGCAGATAACGCCACATGTGGCAGCAATCAGCCGAATCCGAATGAGCGAATGTAACTCAGCAGTGGGTCCGTCCACGCGAACTCGCGTCTCCGGAGCCAAGCATTGTTCAAACCCGCAGAATTTCATGTTCCGTTCTAGTGGGGGGAAACAATGTTTACAGAGATACCATATGTCAAGCTGGATTTTTAGGGGGGAAACGTGGACGAAATGTCGCCCACGACATGTAATATGCATTAATCTGATGCAACGGTGCAGCAAGAAGATTCCTAGGAAGTGAGGTTTGAATATTTAACTAAGCGCGCACGTTATTTAAAGAGGGCTAACGCGGGCATTAAGGTGGAATTAATGACAACGTGGAGTAGGTGCGTCCAAATAAACTGCGGTTGCAGCTCGAGAGCGTTATCGACAGACGCGCGACACCCAAATACGTCAAGACAGGACGAGGGAAACGGAGGCGGGAGGGGAGTCGAGACGGAGCAACGGTCAAAAAAAACGTTCCGCGCGATTTCAGGTAAAACGCGAGTCACGTCGAAGAGGACGTGTAAAGACTAAAGCTTATGAAAACTGGAGGGATCAGTGACGCCGAGGGACAACTGAGTAATCACTCATCTCTTACACATAATGAAACACACACACACACAGGATAGAGATTTAGTCTCTTCCTGAGTGCTAAAGACGGAAGGAGAAGTGAGAGAGACAGTGACCAGGGCACAGCTTAACTTCCTGTGCGAGGGTGGCGTGCAGACACACACAAATGTGAAAAAAAGGGGGATTCTTTAACCGAGCTCGATGCATGCATGAATTAAAAAAAAAAACAAACAAACAAAAAAAAAAACACAAATGCACCGAGGAAATGAAGCACACGTCAATGAGCTATTTCAGCAGTGACGGGAGTCGAGGGTAAAGGGAGGTTCAAGTCAATAGGCGAACCACCGTAGCAGCAACGCTAACAACCGCACAGGAAAGTGACAGAGGAACAGGTTTAACTTTTTTTTTTTTTTTTTTTTTTTTGTTTTTAAAGGTGATGAGGGGCTTCACAGAACAGAAGAAGACGGGGAGAGGCGAGTGAGAGAAAGAAAAAAGGAAGAGCACTTGTGCAGCGAGACAGAAACGTGCCAGACAGATTTACAAAAAACAGCCGTATATTCAACAGCAGGCACTGTGTGCGTGCGTGTGTGCGTGCGTGTGTGTGTGTGCATGAGGAGGGGCTGTGTTAAGCCAGGCTACAGATGCAGCGGAGCAGACGGGCATCTGTCCTGTACATCTGCCACAGCGTCTACAGCAGAGTGGGACTGTCACAAGACCCCCTGTGACCACACACACACACACACACAGAGAGAGGAGGGGTACACGAACGCACCGTGGAACAGCTCAATTAAGATGATCAGACTGCAATTAGCGTGCGCTCTTCTGCATCACAAAAGCTGGATCGCATTATTTGGAGTGTCAGTCTTGGATTAAAACGTCAACAATGAGTAATTTCTTCACGTTGCTCGACTCCCTTTTATGGTCCTGCCGCCTCGGCGTTTGACCCCCGCGAGCCTCTAAAACACCGACAGAAAGGCGCTTAAAGCGCAGTGATCGTGGGCCCGGCCTTCACATTTCATCGTCTAAAAACCCTAGAAACAGCGGCTTGGTAATCTCCTCGCTGCGCCTACAGAATCAACAGCGAGCGCGGCGGAGGAAACCACACATTTAGAATTCATGTGAAGCAAAAAACGAACGCATCACCCGGCTGATGTCGCGGCGGCGAAACGGGGAAAGTCAGGTGTGAATGAACCTCGAGCATCGCACAGAAAATGAAACCATTAACAGCGACCGCATGTTTGCTGTGTTAATAGTTCTTGAGAAAAGTAAATGGTGGTTTTGGTGACGTTTCGCCCCGTGCAGCGATGGTTTCCTCCTCTTTTGTTTGGGAGGATCGGGCCTGGGAGGGCCCTCACCCCCTCCCTCCCTCCCCCCGCGTATCCAGGCTGGATGTCTGTGTGCATCTTAGACGGAGGCGTGTGCACGTGCACGTACTGTATTTCCAGTCGAGCAGCCTTCCTGACAGTGCGGCCCTGCAGGACCCGGAGCTCTCGCTCTCTAAAAAAAACAACGGTTTCTGTTAAAAAAAATCACCCGGCTACAAGTGTGCGAGCAAACCTGCACACAAGTGGACACTGACGCAGACTCATTAACAAACACAAAGAACGGAGCATCGTGACACACAATGCTACACGTCGTGTTTGTGCCTCGGGCCGCTGGTTAAACAGTGTTTTGTGTCCGTCATATTTCTGGCCATAGCCAGCGGACTGGCAGCGCATGAATGAAGAGGGGGGACACATCAAAAGGTGCCGTGGCCCCTTTTTTTTTTCCAAAAACCGTGCGCGGCTGTTCCAGGGCAATACGCAAACCCCTCATTTTCCCCGCTGAGAGCCACGCGCGCACGACGCGCACAGGCCGACCGATGCCCGCTCTCGGCAACAAACGCCAATGAGCAAACAAGTGCGCACGGAGACGCACGCAAAGCTCCACGAGCGAGCCGCAACATCCATCAGCGAACGTTGCTTCGAATGACTTGGAACGGACTCACGAGGAGCGGAATGATCACAAACTGGCGGCGCGGCTATTTAAAGCTCGGGGCCGACGCACCGCCGCGGTCGGTGCACAGAGGGCACGGCCACACTGCGAGTCCTTGGATAAGGTGAGGTATTGATTTTCTGGCGTGTTTCCTCACAAACGACTGCAGGAAACGCAGGTTGTTTCGACACGAGCAAGGCGTTCCCAATTAATTACCCCAGACTGCAGCGGGGCCGCCACAGCCTCAAAACAAATAGTTTTGCACGTCTCAAATAACTTAAACAATGCGGCGGCGGTGGCGGCGGCGGTGGTGGCGTTGTGTTTTGCCCTGATGCTCCTGGAAAGCATCTCATCTCTCTAGTAGTTAGTCTCACTCCGATCCCTAAAGCTCATGATGCCTTATTGTTGTTAGTAGAAGAAGTCGTCTGCTTTTAAAACATTGCGTTGTTGGCTTTGCAGCTTTTTAGCTGTGTCTGAGTCGGATGTGCTCATGATGAATCCTGCCATCACCTCCTGTGAGGGAGTGTGTTTTTACATGACAGACCTGAGCAATAGTCGCACTAATGCCTGTGGGAAACGACACAAGTCTATTTTAAAAAAAAAAGTCACGATTGACTTGAGAGCTAACTAATACACAATCAAAGGCCGATCAGCTCAGATTTCTGAATCACAGATTTTTGAAATCACAGCCACAAACAAGCTTGTTTGAGCCCAAACTGTGGCTGATATACACCGATCAGCCACAACATTAAAACCACCGACAGGTGAGGTGAGCAACATCGACCGTCTTGTGTCAATTCAGAGTTCTGCTCGGAAACTTTTGCACCTGGTATTCACACATGTGGATGTTACTTAGACATGTAGCACCCACCTAAACCAGACTAGGCCCCCACCCTATAGCAACGACACTTGATTCAGGCTCAAAAAACATGAACAACAGCACAAGGTGTTGACCAGGCCTCCAAATTCACTAGAACCCAAACTGATCAAGTATCTGTGGGATGATCCACAGAGGCCCCTCCCCTCAACCCATAGGACCCAAAGACCCCCACTAACATCATTCTGATACTAGAATGTCAGACAAGACACTCTCAGAAGGACCATGTCTAATCTCTGAGTTATAAATGTGTTGGGAGACCTATAGAATATTAAAAATGTGGTCATAATGTTCTGACTCGTGTGATAATTTAAGATTCTTTTTTTTTTTTATTAAAGATTGTAAAAGAAGCTCTGACGATCAACACTCCAGGGAGGGGCGCGTCTTCTCAAACGGTCGCTCAGTGGGCGCAAACAAACAAACACACGCTATGACAACAAAGCCCGGTCTCAGGGGGAACACGTGTGCACACTCACCTCGTTAGGCGCTGTGGCTGAGGGCGCTCCCCGAACTTCCTGCAGAGAGACAGAGTGAGAAGAAAACATGAGCGAGCCGGTTATCAACCACAAACACACGCAGAGTAAACACTGCATTGCAAAACGGCACACACACACACGCACGGACGCACAGGAGCGCGCGGCGAGGCCTTGACGGCGCGCCGCTGCGGCGCAGACTCGGCCCGAGCGCCCCGTGTGTTTTTCTAATGCTTTCGTGGCAGCAGGCAGGTTAAAGCAGGTGAATCCGACTAATGCCTCGCGTGTCCAAACACGCCGCGCGTCGTCTGGGGAGAACCGTCTCCCGGTTTCAGACGAACTGATTACCGTTTCCAGCGTCGCCGTCCAGTTTTAGCAACTTAAACGACGATTCCTGCACGGTCTGAGGCTTGACATCGCACCCGCTTCTGAGCGCGCTCAGGCTTTTAAAGCTAATAGCTTTTAAACATCCACGACGTCGCAGATGCGGTCGCGCCACAGCCCTTGTTGTTCGTCTGACTGAAAGCAAAGCCACAAAAACCCCAGCGAAAAAGGCATTTAACTTGATAAACGATCATTTCTTCATCCTTTCAGTTCGATAGCACGTAAAGAGCCTCGGGCAAATTTCATTTGCTCTGATTTAACATCTAATTTAGCGTTTTGTAAACTAGAGGGCACTGAAATATAACAGGGGGAATCGTTCTATTATTCCAAAAGCTGTCATCGTTACGTACAAACGAGCCCCGGGTGGTGCGGCTCTCACTTGAGAAGACTGATTAATCTCTTGTGCGAATTCGCAAATAAAATATGCAGAGTAAAAATAACTGAAAATCGTGATTAAAAAGATTTTTTAGTAAACAGAGAGTGTGACGGACTGACAGCATGCCATTATATATTTAGAACGCGGAGACGCTTTTCTTTTATTCTCCCTTACCCCGAAATGTTCAGAACTAACGATTCAGCCGTTTTCTAAATTAATGCGTCCGTGGTGTGCAGCTATTCCCGTATGACACACAGGAAACACAGCTCAGCTTTCCCCCGAGCGCTTAAATCAAACCTTTTGACAGCAGTCAAAAAGCCGATTGTGCAACGGCGCGAGTTGCAGGGCCGCTCCAAGACCCCCCTCGACGCTCTAAACTTTACACCCACAAAAAAAAAAAAAAGGAAAGCGGGGTGTGATCTGATCCGGTCGAGCAAAACGCAAACCGGGAGGACGACACACGGCCGGCCCGTGTGGCGTTTTTCGAGCGCTTCCACGCCGTTTCCCCTCAGTTTGCCGCGGTATTTTTAGCTCCGGGGTCACGACGGCACCTCGGGGGTTGAATCAATACGTTCCGTGATCACGACAGCAGCCCCTAAAAGGTGGAAAGCCGGCTTCAAGCAAAACTGAGCCCGCCGAAAGGTTGATGAATCAGTAACCTGCGGTTGAGTCATATCTGAAAACTCTTAAGTCATCCATCGCATGTAGCAGGGAAACCACTACCGACACCACATGTGCAGAAAAAAAGGGCCGTGAGCTTGCGACATATCACGACTCTGGGTGGCTTTTATGGTCCGCTTCTTGTTTTGTTGTTGGTGAAAACGTGTTTCAGCATGTCGAGCTTTTCCTTCTTTCTTTTTTTTTCTTTTTAAAGACACCACTAAGTCCGCAAACATGTAGAAATACGCATCAAAACACGATTTGCTGCATTTTTGCAACGGGGACACAAAAGCAGAGTAGCAGTATTGACACCGTCGCTAATCAGCTGAAAACCCTGGAACAACATTTTAAGCAGTTCGATTTCATATAAGCAAAATAAGCTGAATGCGAGCAATAAACACTTAGTGCTCACTGGTCTACAACTGTAGATAAGAGGCTCTTTCATCTTTGGCTTTTTATGGCATGTGTTTGTGATGGGCCACACGCACACCCGCACTATGAACCCGACAATTAGAGCGTCATTAGTCTCAGGATCAAATCACAGCGTGCAGGTCCTACTCAGCCTGAAAGTGGAAACTCCGCCTACAGATCTTTAGCGGTGCATCACTCGCACACTTTAGCCTACAGCAAGCGACCGGTAGAACCATGAGGTCTCGGCCAAGTCTCAGTCTATGACTATGTCCACGGTGTCTGTCCCACAGCGCTGCCTCTAGTTTGACCCGCGTCGCCGGCTTTTTTTCCCGAATCCCCAAAGGGACGAGTCCAGCGGACACACAGGAGGCATTTCTACATTCGAAACGCACAAATGTTTCCACGGCAACCAGTGCTGTCAACCTCCCGGCCTAAACAGCAGCCCTTCCGGTCGTGAACATGCAGAACACACGTGCCTGCAGGCTGTTCGGTGTTTTCTATGTGGTGGGTTCGAGTGCAACTTTGTGGTCCAGACATGACCGACGTGACGCAAAAGTCTCAGTCTGCTTCTGTGGCCGACGGTTGCTTGATGCTGTCCACTGAGGTTTACAATGCATTTCTAAACGCTTTATGGCGCGTCAATACATTCTTGCAATAAAGGATCCGATGGACGCTTTGTAAATACAGCTGTGGTTAAAAAAAAAAGAAAAAAGACAATGCTTCATTTGTATCAGTTTCACTCATGTACGTTTAACAGTGTTGGTGGTCAGGAAATTACACGATTGTGTTCATTTGTGTTATCAACCACACAGGAGAACTTTTCAGCTTCCAAAAAGCTACATTCACACACACACTTTACAGTCAGCATCACATCTTTATCAAGGCCGGTTAGCATCGCTGTCCATTATGCTACACAGTGTAGCACAGTGTAGCACGGTGGTTTGGAAGTTTATTTTGTTTGGTGCACAGTGATTAAGAGCTTGAACACAATGTCCCTTTTCTATTTATTGAACGGAGACTCAAGATGATTTTCTTGTTTTTAAACTTGGACGCCAAGAATCAGAATCTACCACATTATGACTGCAACCAATTTCCCCCAGACTAAGGACATGTCTCTAGTCTCACTATGGCTGACCAACAGTGAATAATATGAAAGGGTCACAGGAATGTGTACGAGGACTAAAAGCATCGAAACCACATTTGTAAATGCCAGAAAATGCAAATGTGTTGGCATTTAAAAAAATGTTAGTTTCGAAATAATTTCCTGACAGACGACTGAAGACGTGTTTTCTCTGGTTTTCCTTGGTGCCGTTTCAAGAATTTCCCTGTAAAAGTCAATCCACTGCAAAACTACGTCTAGTTGGAGAAAGGCTGTAGTACAAGGGTGTCAAACTCATTTTAGTAAAGGGGCCACACTCATACACTCCGATCTCTCAGGGGCCAGACCAGTAACACAATAGCTTATTAACATGTAAATAATGACAACTCCTCATGTTCCCCTTAACTTTAATGTAAAGAAATACAAAGTGCAAGGTGCAAGTGCAATTTCTTATTTTACTGAATATTTTCAGCTGTTATCTTCAGTGTAATTTTTGCAAATTCATCCCACGGACCAGATTGGAACCTCTGGCGGGCAAGTTTTGGCCCCCGGGCCTTATGTTTGACACCCCTGCTGTAGTACATATCCAAGGCTTAGGTGGCGCTGATTCTGCTACAGAACTCAGCCAAAAAAAATAAGAAGTTTCCGAGCATGTGCATCAACCCTGTGCATAGACACAGTAACAGTATATATCACTTTATCCACCCAACAAGGGTCAATATCTGATGCAGCACCGTCTCCACCATTGCTGCTGGGCTACAGGGTGGAGGGACGGGGCTTATTCGGGGGCGCCCACACGAATGACGGAAAGTGAAAAAAGCCTTTTCACCCTGTGACCTGAATTCAAAAAGGGCGCGGTTCCAGTCACCGAAAAATCCGTCATGACGGTCGGCCTCAACGTGCAAGATTTATGCGGTTTCACCCGAAAACCTGATTCATGTGAGCGAGCCCTACTAGGCCAACTCTGCCAATTGTTGGAGCGGCGCATCAGATTTCCAACTCTACCCAATACACTCGACAAGAAAAGGTGCATATGTCAAATAATGCGCTACCGTTATGGCGGATAATCAGGTGAGGATTATAAATGCCCAAACATCCATCTCTTGAGGCACTACGGTAACACGGGGCTTGTATATGTAGGCAGCACGTGGAGGTGGCTTTATAGGAGCGCTCGCGTGTCAACGATTAATTTCCTATTTGTCGTGTAGGATGTGGTGGCTTTGCGCGGCGCTGATAAGTGTGTCAATACATCTTTAATGCCATCATCAAACACAGACAGTGTGTCACTGGTTAAGAGTTTTGGCACGCAGGCACGGTGGGGAAATTTTCTTTAAGAAAGAAAAAAAAAAAGAAAGAAGCATGACACCACAAAAAGAGGGATGAAAATAGCAAAGAGAAAGGAAAGAGAGAGGGAGGGAATAACCGAGATCCTGATTGGTGCCAGAGACAGAAGGAGGGGAATGGAGGTGGAATAATTAGAAAGGAGGGCAATCAATAAGGTTCCCACAGTGAAACTCTGATGCCTCAACCGGCTAATGGATTCCAGACGGCTTCTCTCTCTTCTCTCCCCCCTCCTCCCGCCTCTAAACCTCACCCCGACCGCTGCGAGCGAGGAGTGATGGAGGAAGGAATACTGCAGGGAAAGTGCTGGGCGAGATTAAAGGCGAGGCCGGGAGAAGTGGATGGTGCATTGTGGAAAGAGGAAGAGCGGGATCGACCGAGAGATAAAATTAAGGGATTTAGAAGCGGATATATGTGTATGTAGAGAGAGAGACAGAGAAAAGGAAGGTGAAATAAGGAGATACTCTGCAAGAAGCCGTGCGTGCATTTCACACAAGCAATGTGGATCAATCGCAGCTGCATTCACTCGCTATTTCTTCATGCATTACTTAAATAAAAGCTCAACCCCATAAGGGAACATAGCAGATAAGACCTCATGCATGTTTGCAGTTATGCATGCATCACGATTCAAGTCACAAATGAGGTTACATGTAAATATTGTGGACGGCGAGAGAGGTTTTTACTGTGAAGTGGAGCAGAGATTAAGGAGATCATCTATTAAAAGAGCCGAGTTTGCATATTCTGTGAAAAACCACCGTTCACATTTCCATTCACCTCTACTAATGCACCCGCTACAGAAACAAACACCAACAAGAAAAGACCAAGTGGCAGGAAACCACGAAAGGTGAATTTGCAAAGGCAAACGGAGAGGCATGCTGACTGTTGCATCTGCAGTTTTTTTTAGGCAGGCTTGCCTCCAGCGAGGTGCCACAGTTCACCCCCGGCTCAAGGTCACGATTGTGCGACTTCGCTGAAATACACAAAGTCTGACTTTATTCCGCCCAAGACGCGAAGAAAACTTTCTCTTAACAAGACGTTACCAATACAAAACTGTGTCTTTTTTTTTACTTCGTATGAACATGAAAGCCTGGTCTGGTGTGATTTGCTCACTCTCTGCTTCCTTCTTTCTCCTCCTCACTAATTCTTCTGGATACAATGTGGGGGATGTGAGTGATGACAAGCAGAACTACTCAGGTAGAACCTCTTATGGCTCCTCTAAACGGCCGTGTTCTCTCTCGGGGTCTGTGAGCTAACTCAATTTAACGGCTTCACGCTTTAATGTCCAAAATAAACTAGCAAAGAAAATCATCAGATCGTCAAACGACATTGTAATGTGCAATAACATTTGTAATACTGCTAAAATGACACCACTGGGAACGCACGGTAACGTCACCGCCGAATCAACGCCATTAAATCCGACGGTAGTTACAGGCTGGTGGACGTTTGCTGTGATTGGCCAAATGGTGTCACTGCATTGCCCGTTTTTCCAGGGCTCCGTTTGATCAAACACGACGCTGCTGTTCCAGGCCGGATCTCGCTTGCTCAACCGAATTCTCATCGGCCTCACTGGTGCTCTGGAAAAAGCTGTGCAAATAAATATTTTGGTCATAACCGCAACGTCCTCCAAAAGAAACGTTTGCCATTAATGGCACCGAAGGATAAAGCGTGTAGCGCGAATCTCCGTGGAGTCCATCTGCTTTCACAACTTGTAAACTGTTAAACTGATCTCTCCTGCTTTTCCCTTCCTTCCCACGTCTGTTTATGAACTCTGTAACAAGCCTCTCTGCGTTGGCAATATCCTATTAAACAGGAACCCGATAGCCCCATTAAACCGCTAAGCCAACTTGATGGTAGCTTAGCCTGGCGTGGTTACCAATAGGTAAGTGTGCCAAGGGCAGTGAACTGGCATGAGACAGGTACAAAGAGTCTCTCCGTTTACAGGTGAGAGGTGGATTACAAGTTCAATAGTGTTTGTGTCCATCAAACCCAAAGAGTAAGAACTATACTATAAGGACTAAGAAAATCTACTGACACATCTATGAACAGTCAACAATAGGTAGCAGAAAATAAGAAAAAATAATCATATAAATAAGTAATATATAAATAATTTGAGATAATGTCTCAATGATTTCAGTTTCTCAAATGTCGGACTTGATGATTATGTTAAAATACAAATAGTAACTTTAGTAATATACCAAAGTCCTTGGGTTTGGACGGTTTAAGGAACAAGAGCAATTCAAAAACACCTCATTAGATCGTGGACAGATTCTACACAATTAACAGTTATACTAAAAGGGAAAAAATGTATAAAAAACCAAAACGCCATTTATAACTTGTTAGCCGGTGAATATATGTGTAGCACATGTAGCATAGCTAATAGCAAACATCTGCAGAAAGAACGGTTTCATAAGATCCGTGTTCTTGGGTGAAAGTTACACCTGGATTTCTCCAAAGCTGCTAAGAAATTGTGTCATTTTTATCCACACCACATGTCGGTTAATGTGTGAATACGACTTATTACTTTTCCTTAATGTAGAGAACAATTACACAAAGCAGCTCATGTGCAAACTGTGTTGGTATTAAAAACTACTACAGAGTTTTTCCTCAAAATAAAGCCACACTTAATGTAACGGGACATTTAAAGAGCACCTGTCTGCAGTCAGCATTTCTTCTCCATTTCGTTTTACGGGCCGTGACTAGCAGAAGCGCTCTGCTCTGCTTTGTCTGCTGGCTCGACTGTCTTGTAACTGACAGAGCGAGGCTCCTAAAAGAAAAACACAGAGCGCTTAGCGCCTGGCTCAACCTTTCAGACGCAGAAAATCAGAGAAGTAGAAAGTAACACTTCTGTCTTGTCACCTGCTTGTTTGTCTGAAGGCATAGTTTAGAGCCCAATATTTCCATTCTGATGCAACGTTGTAAACCGAGAGAGCCAGCTTCTCCTTTACGGCGGCGGGTGATGCTCACCAAACAAATTGTTAGCATTGTTTGCTGGCGCTGAACTGGTTCTGCCTGGCAACTGTTGGAAAATTGATAAAAGCTTGTCTATGCTGCCAACAAATGTATATTCTACGGGAAGAAAACAAAAGTTACGTCACGTGTGTGGGCGTTAAAATGTTAAAGGACCAGTGTGTGGTGAGAATAAAAATGTAGCGTTTATCGCAAATGCAAAACACCACTTTTTTGTAGTACAAGTTCATCCCACCATGTTTCTATGGCAGCCCAGTCACGTATGCACATATGCTCATTACATACCAGGAAAAAGGGGACATGGATGTAGAATTGATTTGGTTGCAATCGGAAACCTCACCACTAGATGTCACTAAATCATACACACAGGGCCTTTAAGGTAAAAATATTTTTTCATCCAAAAAATTGAATTCGCTGATATAGACGCTGCCTTTCAAATTTCACACCAATCCAAAATTAAACTAAAAAGACAGTATTGTACAAATAACAGTTAATATCTTGTTTACGCCTAAAAAAAAAAAAGAAAGAAAGAAATATTACCCCAAAAAGCATATTCTTCACACAGATGGCCACAAACATTCATAAAGTGACACCAGACAGACGCTTCGATACCTCAGACGCCGAACACAAAAGCACCCCAAGGGTGACAGACCAATTTTTTGTGGTAGCTTATTAAACCCCAACACCTCTAACCAACAACAGATACGACTAAGACGCAAAGTGAAACTCCTCACTAACCTTCCCCTCAGGCCTGTTTCAGAGCACACACGCAACCGCAAGTCATAGCGAGCATCCCTTAAAACAAGGTTTTAGAAGAAAAAGTCAAATGTGGACCAAAGACACAGATCCAGTCATCTAGAAATCAGACAGTTCGTGCAGTAAAGCATGGTAAGTCATCTCGTCTACAGTTCATCAGGAATAATCGTCTTGTTTCTTTGATAAAAGCAGGACATCTTTTATGGTTTTTTTTCTTACAGTCAGTTACATGTTAATAGTGGCTGACAACGTAATGCACTTACAGTGCAAATAAAGACATCACCTTACAGCAAAAACCTACAAATGTAGCCCCACCATAAAAAACTATCCATTCACTTATCCTCGATTAACTTCTAACTAAAATTGGAGCTAACACAAACACGTTTGAGCTCAGAACTACGGCCGTGTATTTTCTGCTTATAACTTGCAGGATTTTAACAGTTTTGACATATACAACATAAAACTGATTTCTGACTGCTGGTCAAAACTAAACTTTAAATCCAGTCTGTTTAAATTTGCAGACACATTATAAAGAAAACATTTAATCAAGAACGTCATCGGCGGACGAGAGAATTATGAGGATAAATGTTTGTCTGGACCCTGCGCTAGACTTTCAAACCCGTTACAACCGTGGACACTGTACATCAAATCTGTGTTTGAAAAAGAAAATTGTATCCATGGCAGATATCCAAATTTAATTTCTTTTTTTATTTGTCCAGCCATTTCTTAGTAAATGTTATTAAACTATAGCTTTCAGACATACATGTGTAACGCACTGACGCTTTGGAATAAGAATAAAATGAACCCGTGGATGGAGTGCGGTGGAGGAGCGGTGAGGTTTCTCCCGCCGTACTTTGACAGGTAGCATGACACATGAGGTACCGCTGACAGAGAGGGATGGCAGTTGCTATGAATAGAGAATCGACCACCCGCTCCCACATGCTAACACACGTCAACACGTGCGCGTGCGACGGGGGGTTGATTGAGAGTGTGTGAACCGGGCCTAGCCGTTCGTACGGGGACGTGTTTGACAGCTGTGACTGACAGTCCAAACAGCGGCGAGGAAGAAGCGCACATCAACACCCGTAGGCTCAGAGAAAGCCCGAAATACACACCATGACACGTCCTCTGTGTGTGTGTGCTTGGTAAAGACGCGCACACTGATGCCAGAGCGCACATGCTTTTAGTTCCTGTTGCTCAGGTGCATGTGGTGCATCGCTAATAAATCAAACTGCAGCAAAGTTGCGTTTTCTGTTCATAAAGCTTTTTAAGACAATAAATAATATTCTGCAGACCAGATAGGTTGATTCACTAATAATTTGTTTGATGGGGCAAACAACTGAGGAACAGCTTAAAATATCCCAGGTAGGAAGTGACCTACATTTCAAGTCAAACGCGTTCATTTAACAGAAGCAACGCTGCAAATTACCAAGCTGTTCAGCCGCTACGTTACACATCTCAGAGATAGACTTTGGCGCGTTTAGCTCTGATGGGAGTGTTATGTGTTGTGTGGAAAAGCGCTGAGAATAATTTTTTTGCTAGATTGCCTGATTTAGAAATTTAAAACAGCTCGCTGCAAGTACCAGAAACAAGCACAAATCACCCCAGGCTGGTTCATCGTATTTCTAGTCACATCTGCATATACCCATAAATCCTCCTCTTCTTCGTAGGAACTGGAAGAAACGGCTAAGAAATCATTTTGAAAACCGGTGAAAGTTTCAGTATACACACCGACAGGGTACAGGCAAAGCTGACAACAGTCTGGGTTTAGCAGATTTTATTTAGTATTAAAGGTGAGTGTGATGGATCACAGCAGAACAGACCTGCAGGTGACATTCAAATGAACCACCACTGATGCTTTCATCCGAAATGACGAGAAGTTGTCGGGCTTTTTCCGTGTTGCTCAAGAATATGTGATCTTTAATGAACCCACTGTGTGTGTGTGTGTGTGTGTGTGTGTGTTTGTTACTAATAGCATAAACGTGTTTGTGAAATCCACACGCTCCCCATGTTAGATTGCAAAACCAGAGGAAATGCTGACCAGAGATAGATGAGAATCTATGCTTAACTTATGACAGACATTTTCCTTGCAGAGCAACATCAAAACAGCTCGAAGGAATCGACCGAAACATGCACCTTCGGAAACATTTTTTCCGCGCGGCCTCCGACAAAACACAACGAAATGTTTCAGCTGCGTCGTTTCGAACCTGAACCCCGATGCCGTGGAAACGATGATGTGCGACGTCTCTGGCCGAGCACGTTCGTGTTTTGTCTAGGTTTCAGATAGACAAATACGCACGGAAACAGACGCGCATAACATATCCATCTTTCGTCGAGCCTCCCAGGAGACCGAAGCACAACACGCAGACGCCAGGCTCCATCATTCAAACGCTCACGGTCAAGGGTTAGGGTGTAGCCTCTGGGGTCAGCTGGCAGGCAATGCGTGCGTGCGCTAATGTGCACGTGGACGCCCCCGATCCAGGACATACAACTATGTATTTTGCTTAAAAAGATGCATCAAGCTTTGCTCTTAATAATTACTTGTAATAACACAAATAATATAAATGCACGCATTTATGCAAGACATCGTTTTGAGTAAAGAGACGTCTTTACAAGTCACCAGTTTTACGGATATAAAACATAAGTGTGAACGTTTCTATCTCCACCTAAATAACCCGTTTTTCACACATATGTCACTCTCGCGCGGCAGGATGGTCGAGAGCACTCCAACACAGGTCGCAGACGTATGGATTTGCATTTACACCTTTCGCGCACAGACACACAGAGCTGGAGGACGGAGCGAAAGAACAGCGGGGCGAAGAAAAGAGGAGGGACGGGATGAGGGATTAGGCCTATAAAAAGGTGTCTGGTTTCCCCGCCTGAGGGCTGATAGCAGATATCACAACTCCTCGGAGCGGCTGCACACCTCATTATCAGCACCGCTCTGCCTCGCGGCCTCCGCGGCCACGGGCCGCCCCAGTGACACCGGTATATATAACACACGTACACGGGAGCACGTCATTTCATATGAAACGTCTTTAAATAAGCGTAGTGACCTCAAAGGACTCTGGCTACAAACAAGCCACACGTTAAGCGTTGTTTTGTAACTTGTTCCCTAAAGGCTTGTAGGTAAGAAATTTGCCTGAGGTTTTAATACGCGTCCAATCATTCATACAGTCGTGATGTGTTAGGCTCCTGATCCTGGTAACTTTGTTCCCCTTTTTTCAAAATGCTCAGTGGAAAAAAGTAGACAATAAAAAAGGAGAACAAGATTAGTATCAACAGCAGTTTTATAAATAGATGAAGTGTCAACACTTTTACTTTTTCAGGTTCATCAAGATTCTTTTGCTTTATTTGTTCCTCAAATACAACTAAACACTAGAAATAGAACCCAATGAAGCAGATAATCGCCCGCGCAAACACCGTTCACTGCAGCTCTCCCTGTTATTCCACTGCCAAATCTTGTTTAAAGGTGCGTAATGAGTGTTTATCAGTAATGTGCCGTGTTCGCTCACAAATCCACAAACTCGTTTAGAACACCGAGGACAAATCAAAACACACAACCCTTAGATTGTGTGTTATTGATCATCACATGTTAACAGCAGGTATAAAGGCTGATACAGCTGTGAATCCACCAACCAGGGAGCCAAGCAGCAACGATGATCTCATTACAACGTAACGTTCTTCTAAGAACCGTGGAAACTGACATTTATGTGGACGTTACTTCGGCACGTTCCATCACCTGGGTATTTCTAAAGACCAACACGCCCCAATGGCATCAGTGGGTTCTCGTCTCCCAAATCCCAGATCATCCACGTGACGGAAAAGAAAAGCCAGGCCGTCTTCTCCCATTATTCCAGAGTCCAGTTCTGATGCTCGCGTGTCCATCGAGATGAACCAGCGTTAACTTTTTCAGATCATATCCTTCCACTTCACCGTTTGTCTGCCTCCAACATGAGGGAAGGTGCCATGACACCAAGACAATCAGTTTAAATCAATGTTTTCAGATGACAATGCTCTTCAGAATTCCTCAGAAACTGAATCAAGTGCTGAAAACGCTCTTTCATATACAAACTATTAAACTGTCCATCAGGCAGAGCGTTCATCCTGCGAGCTGGAGGAGGGGTTCATCTTCAGGAGGCAATCGTACATAAAGTGACACCCGCCAGCACGAACACACATTTACCCACAATAACTAAAGCAAAACCGTAGGCTGGATTTACCAAGAAAACCTATAAAAAAAGTCTTATAAAAAAAGAGCTGTGAGGAGTTCAAACATGCCTTGAAGTCTTACTTAGCCCAGCCAATAACATCTGCTCTATCTGAAAGACGAGAACAGCCTGAGATTGAGACACTGCGCTCCTTGTTGCATTTACCTGCGTATGACGTGTTTAAAGCTTCAAGATGGGACAGAGAGAAATGGGTGGAATTAACAAGTCTCACCAAGCAAAGTGAATGTGTGTTGGTTAGGAGGGAGGAGGGGAGGGGAGGGGGGGTGGAGGGGGGGGTCAGGCTAAGTGCGAGAAATTTGGAAATTCAAGCCCGCTGGCTGCATTAGCCCTGGCAGCCCATTGAAAAATACCTGCATACTGATGTCACTGCTCCAACACACGCCGCCGCTCAGTTATAACACACAGCAAAGAGTAAACATCAGCCTTTTCCTTTAATACACACTCACTTCCTCAGCAGCACCGGGCCTTTCTGCGCGCGTGTGCGACCCGCCGCATGAGTATCACACGCACGTCTTTCGAGCACACGTTTAATCATTGAAGAAAAGAAAAAAAAAAAACGTCGCGGTCGGAGCGGCCAAGTTCGGGGCACTAAATCTGCGGTCTAATTCAAACCTGGACAAGTGTTTGAAAGAATGGGTGGAAGGAATGAAGGATATTACGAAACGGGGGGAGTGGACAGAGAGTCTCGACACGCAGATACAGAGACAACGGGGGAGACGCGCCCGGAGCTGGGGGCTCGCTCTGAGCTTGGCACCGCGGCCTGCCGCGTGTTAGCGTGCACGCCAGCAACTGCAGCGGAGGGCACAACAAACACCGTCACAGTCTGGCCCCTCCAGCAGAGCCGCTGTTTAACGTCCACAACGGTTAAACAGAAAAGAGGCTTTTCTTAGCTTTTCAGGATTGTGTTTTGAAGAACGCTAAAAGCTGAGCAAACACTTAAAAAGATGAAAATGCTCTTCATGCACGACGCTGAGAAACAATGGGGGACTTCTCGCATCTGATGTAACGTAATATCTAAATGACATCACGTTAAAAGTGGTGCAGCAAACCGCTAACCAAATGTTTGCCATATGTTACTTCACCGCGGCGGAGGATAAACAAACAAAAAATTATTTTGTCATAAAAGAAAAAAAAAAAGACAGCGGTGCGTTCTCGCGTCGAACGCGACGCTCGAATGACTCAGATCACAGCCGGTACGGCACGCCGCCAACCAAACACCGGCCGTGTGTCACTCCCTCGCATCAGGAGAGGTTGTGATGAAACTAAAAAAAGAAGAACTAAAACAGAAAAAGCCCTGAAAGTGATCTTGTAGAAAGATGAAAACGTTCGCCTGTGTGTTGTTGCATGAGCAGATAGAAGAAGTGACTAAGTTAACCGACTGCTGATGAGCTTGTCTGACCCTCCGGGGGCTGACTGAGTGCAGATGGCAGAGGTCTGGTAGCTGCCCCGATACGCCCCGCTGGGGGCAGAATCAAGGGCAGGGCCGTGTGTGTGTGTGTGTGTGTGTGTGTGTGTGTGTGTGTGTGTGTGTGTGTGTGTGTGGGGTTGGGTGGGTCACCTCGGTCTCCACTTGCAAGCACTCGCATACACATACACGCACGAGGCACCAGCTCCATCTGTCTTTGACATGGGAGAGCTTAATGACAGAGGCAGAAAAGCCAAAGAAAAGGCCTCTCCTGGTTCTGTCTCCCTCTCCCTCCCTTCATTTTCTTTCCCTCCGTCTCTCTCCCCTTCTTCTCAACCGCACTCCCTGACATCAATGCTCCATATGGAGCCCTCCGGACAGGCTTTTTTTTGAAAAACCCTCTCTCGGTCTGGCGCGCAATCAATAAGACGTCTAGATGTACACTCACTCGCGCACCAACTGTACGCTTTAACAAGTGCAATTTGGCGCCCGGGCTGGAACACACTGAGCGAGTTCATGCTCCAGTATTTGCGCACATGTCGTTCGTCCCGAAAACAAAGTAATGAAATTTCCAGCGCGCGGCGGAGAGCCAAGCCGGACCCGTGCGCACGCACACTATCCCTTAATGCTTGTTCTATCTTTAATGAAGCCTCCTTTGTGAATCCTGCAGCTCTGACTCCGTTTCCTCCACACTGGCTGCCACCTGCCTCCATTCAGGCCTCAGATAACATGTGTCCTAAATCCAGGCTCCTGACCAGTCGCGCTGGTATCTAAAAAGATCTCGTCCTCGGTTCCACTACGTCCCCTGTTGAATCTTTTTGACAAGGTCAAAACACTTCATTTAGGACAGATGATGTTGTTTTTTCTGTTTTGTTTTTTTGTAAAGAGAACTGTGTAGCTGGTAAAGCTAAAGAGATTTGGTCTTTAAACAGTTTCTGGTTTAAAGTCAGGAGTGTTGCTCTAGAGAGCAGATACAGGAAACAAGAGCTGTGCAGCGCTACATTATCAAACCTCAGGCGAGCTACGCAGACAGACACCAAATTTAGCATGAAGATGTGTGGTCAATGTGTGAGTGAAATTTACATCTATCTTCACCTGCATCTGTGACAGGAAACCAACTTCTTCAGAGGTCTTACTCCAATTTAGTGGTTAGCAAAACTAAAACACTGGTGCAACTACAAAGATGTGTGGCTTATAAAGAAGACCGCTTACTACTCTCAATTTACCTAATAAGACCGATCATTAGAGCACGTGTTTCACAGATCGAGTATTGAGTCAAACGACGGCGGTTGTGGAACGCAACGTTCTCTCGACGAGCACACGTTTGCATTAGCAAAGCTTCCAATATACACAGTCACGGAAAAAAAAATATCCAGGACAAGTGCACAGACTTTTGAGAAGTTATCTAAAAAATTGGACATTTGTGATATTAAGAGCTACGGGCTAAAAACGGCACCAAACGTCTGGGGCTTAGGGGTGAGACAGGTTATGTGCTTGGGGGGGGGGGGGGGGGGGGGGGGGGGACTGTCAGGAGAGAGAAGAGAGGGGATGAAGCGAGGGAGCCTTGAACCCTGAGTGAACCGCCCGTTCCTGCTCCCCCTCTCGCTCTCTGCTGAGTTGATGACTCACTGCTGGAACGAGAGGGAACCCAGGGGGAAGTGTTGTGAGGAGACCGCATGGGCCACAGCGACTCTGCTGCAGCTTCGCATCAGTGAGAGGTGCAGGTAAAGGAGATGTTGGTCTGACGCTGCGCTGTTATCCTGGCTTTCCCGCTGCAGTATGTAGCCGTTTGGCCTTGTATGATAACAAATAGAATTTTTTATTCGACTAATGCCGCTAAATAGTCACAGATAGCACGAAGTAAACAAAAGCCAATCTGGAAAAGAACTGGGAGATTCATTTTAAAGTAACTCTGTGCGTTTACATGTGCAGCTTAATCGAGATATGCTCAAAATTCGACTCCATGTCCTAGTTTACATGCAACGGAGAAAATTAAATAACTGACGGGAACATGTCTTCCTCCTTCACACTAGGGGGCGATAAGTGTTTTTTCAGCGCGTTAATAACGACCCCTTTCAAATAATAAACAACTAGACCAGCATTTGAACAACAACATATGATACAGCTTTCATAATCTCATACGTAATGCGTGCGCTACATACGGTGCAGACAATATGCGCACTATCCTCATCGGATGTTTGTGTTCTGGGGTCATACGACAGCGCAGCGGTTATGGAGCATGTGCAAATGCATTGGCTAGTTAAACTCTGTTTAAGGCGTATACATGCTGGTGAAAATTGATTAGCTGGATAAGGAGAACTCCATTAGACGGAGTAGCGTGTTTACAGGGGCATAAGTTGTCCAGTTAAAGTCGGATTAAGGCAATAATTATTTGTTTTTCACGTGCATGTAAACGCACTGACTGCAGCCCTAGTTCGACCAATATGATAAATGAATGTTACACAGCTAACTCATAAGAAAACAGGTTAAGTAAATATTGTTCAGTCTTGAATTTCTCTTCGACTTTAACAATCTTAAGTGCATAAACAACAAGACTTTCCTCCACAAATCTGAAAGCACAGAATCAAGAGTTTTATTGTTCCAGCAGATGCTTCCTATCAGTCCTCGTTGAAAAGCGGTCTCCTTCCTAACTATGCCGTCCTTACTGAATTTCATCCTCATTTATCTTCACTGGGCATTGATCACACTTTACTGAAAACCCCTTCGGTGCCTGCCTTTCTCATTAAAGCCAGGAACCTCAAACAGCCAGGTGTTTCATAACACGAGCTGAATGTGTTTTTTCTTGTCTGAGGAGCAGGAACATTCTGCCTGACGTTACAAACTGCAGGACGGCCTCGCGATACAAACATTTGGAGAAATATCACGGGTCTGATCTGCACTAGAGCTCACCAAGGGGTTTAGGAGTTGTTGAGCTGCACTGACGGAGACCTGGTTGTTACCGAGCGCAGGACTACGACTAACAGGTACGTTAACAACGAATCTGGTGAACGTTTGTTGTTTAGTCTACAATGAAAATTGCACCAACGGAAGAAGAAAACGCTTGTTTTGTCCCAAACAAGAGCCTGATAATAAAATCCGAATGACGTGTTAAGCCAGGCTAGCACTGGGGTTAATAATAAGAGAGGTAAAACCTAACACCACAAACTATTTTAATTGCTATAACGTAAGAAGCTAATTCTGAGCTAAAATCAAAAGTTTTGAAATTTTTGTCAAAACAGCTACAATTTTTTTCCCCCAAACAGTCAATGCTCATCACTGATGAGTGATCCAAATACCCCTGTAACACAATGCGATTGTGCGTCTCCGGTGCTCATGCCAGTCTAGTTCTTTCAGGGCATTTATCAGCTCAGGCCAACTAACCACCGTCTTGCCCTGCCCTTGCCTCAAAACCACCCGAAAGACTGAGTGCGCCGCAACGAGAGAGAAAATAGAATTCCTGGCAGAAACGGAGCGAGAGGGAGAATGAGACATGACCTTTAGCTCACATGCTGCGAGATGATCCTCAGCAAACCAAACCAAATGCACAGACCGCAGCACGCGTGTGTGTGTGTGTGTGTGCGCGTGTGTGTGTGTGTGCGCGGCGTAGCGAGGACTTTGTCGGCCCGAGGCTACCGTCTGGTTTCGCTGTCGTTGTCGTGATGGGGAAGGAGGTTGTAGTTCCTGCTACTTGTTCCTCTTCAGAACATGCCACCTTTCCAAAAGAGGCGACAATTAACCAGATGTGACACCCAAGACGTTTCCTGAATCTTAACCACACGGATTTGCTCTAAAACCTCAAATATATTCAAGCCTGCATTTAAGATATAACAGAGTGGAAGATATCACGTCTTGTGCAGAGAACGCTAGTTGAACGCCGCTAAATGAAACGCTCTGTCAAGCGAGAAGCTCCGCTGCCGATTTCTTTTAGGACGAACGAGTATATAAAAAACAAGTTAGTCTCCTTCCATGAGCTCATCATGTGAAACCTCACACATTCTTCAGCGGCGCTTCCAAACGCTCGCAACTGCAGAAAACATCAAACTGCGGCCACAAGTGCAAGATGATCAACCACAACATGAGCAACCCTGCCTCGAAGGGAAAAAAAAAAAAAAAAGGCATTGTTTCCTAAACCACAATCAATAGACCGTTCCACAAAACGCCACACATGTCCATTACTTCATTGTGACTCTAAGCAAAGGCCAAAACCTCCTGACGTCAACCGCCACAGGAATGCCACCAGGCGGATTCTTCGCTGCGACTCTCCGGCAGCCTCAGTTAAACAAGCAGACAATGCAAAGAAGCGTTTGGAGATAACAGCTCGCCTTTCCTGGAATCCCAACCCCTCTCTCTCTCTCGTCTTGGTTCTTTTCCTCCGATATTTTCCCGACACCCGATAACGCCTTTTCTGTGCCCGTCTCGCTCCTTCTCTTGCAGAGGGTGGTGCAGACCGTTCGTCTTCGCTCGCCTGGGCGAACGTGGGCAGTGGTCTCGCTGGAGGAAGGCTCGCTGAACGCTAAAATGCGACATTTGAGTTGAAAAGTGTGCAAGATACACATTCAATGGAGCAATATAGGCTTGAAAATATAGGAGAAAACCACCGACATCCAGTTATCTTATTCCTTAACTAGCAGTGATGTGCTTAGAATTAGAAAAGTCAATAAGATGATGTTGTAATATGTCGGTGTGTTTTCATCATGAGCTGTTTGCTCAGAGGGAACAGGAGTGAGATAATGCTCCGAGTCTATCAGCAGACCTTACATGATCCCCCCAGCAGCCCCCGAGGCTGTAACAACATTTGTTTGTGGAAAGTTTACTACGGGCGGCCTCAGAGTTTGCCACTCCCTCCTTATCAAATACAGCGATAGTGGCAGTTGCTTACAGCTGTGGGAGGCGGCGGCGTCGTCGTCAGGGGCTTTCCCAACACGGGAGATCCTGTGTGTATTTACAGCCTTTCCTCTGAGTGGATGAGCCGGGGCCGATGCGCTTTGACGACGCGGAGACACCTGAGCGACGCTTCGAACCCGCGGCTGAGAATCAAACAATCTGACACAATCAAATGAAAGAAGTAACGTTTTATCTCTCAGCTGGTGGAGTCTCTTGATATCGTATAACGCTCGATACTTATGCAATGCATCAGAGGGCCGACGTGAAATCCCTATTCAAAGACGAGTTACACGTCCTCCTCTTTCGGTGACAAATACACTATTTTTTCCTTTCAATTTCAGCTGCTCCGACATAGGAAGTAGGTAAGAGTTTGCTCGCTGAAGCGCAGTGAAAGCAAACAGGAGTGAGGCAGGGAGGGGGCTCGGCTCGTGTTTTCTGAATGAAACATCCTGAATGTGCAGGGACAGTGGGGGGGGAACTGCTGACACAGTAGAAACCAGCGCTCCCCCGGCGAAGCTGTAATCACTACGAACGGTAAAGGAACAGGGGCTCCGAGGAAATTCTCTTGGAAGAGGAGGGAGAACGGGAGAAAGTGAGAAAGACGGACAAAGAGTCGGCGGAGAAGTGCGCGCTTCCACCGCCCGTCGCGTTTCGCCTCGTGTCGGCCCTCGGTCTCTCCTGTCCCGCTCGGCCTGTCTTAGCTAAGCGGCGAAGGCCGGTGCCAACAACAACACCGAGAGAACTTGGGCCCCTATCAAACATGACGCCACGGTTGTTTTCAAAACCACACTGGCTCTAGATTTACATCAGAATGTTCCGTCCCATCTTCTCCGAGGCAAACGGCAGCGAGGTTTTTGGAAGAGCCGGAGATAAAACGCTATGACCTTAGACTAATGCATTCCAAGCCTCGCACAAGTAAAATTAATGCCCCCTTATCCTTCCTGTGGCTTTGGATGAGAAATCCAACCCTGTTATCAAGCCCCAAGGCTCGACTGTCTCCAGCTACCTATATGAAAAAGGTCACCGTCAATAAAGAAAACGCTTGTGGTACGAAAACGTGCGGTTATGCTATGAGGGCGTAGCTGGAGCAGGTGGTTCACGGCTAAGAGTGAGAAATGGCCCAAGACAAATTACACAAAAATGCACATTTCTATTCCCTTGGGTGCCTCCTGCGGTTGTTCCCCCAAGACAAGCGGGTACAAACCGAATCAAAAGAGAAACGAGAAGACGAAGCTTCAACTTCACGGAGCGCGCGGCGCTCTCAGAGGAGCCCGTCGTCACTCGGCCAAACGAGCCGAATCCGAAGCCTCGGCGAAGCTGCGGGCTTCGGGGGATGTTTCAATCACGTGAAGTAATGGATACGTATGAACTTCCAAAACAATGGGCTACTGTGCGCGCCAGGAGAAATCCCTGGCGGTGGCGCAGTTGCTTTGGTGCTCTGCCTGTGACTTCTGCACGGTTCCCTCCCGGCTTGTAAGCCCCCGAAAATGCCACACACTTTGAAGCTTTTCGCAGCTTTTCGGGCGGATACGGGGGGGGGGCGGCTTCGGAGGCTGCGGGATCCCCCGCGGCTCAGGTGGCTCGTATCGTCTCCGCCGCGAACCTGTCCGTCAGTGCTGCAGCTAAGGTAGCAGGACGCGTGTGTGTGTGTGTGTGTGCGTGGGTGGACGTGGGGCGGCTGCTTTGAGGGGTGGGGAGGGGGGAGTGGGGTGTGGAGGAGGGGGGGGGGGGTGACTCGGCGTGTCTTTTAACTCTAGCCTGAGCCATCGCCACCATAAAGGTCAGCGCTTCGACATCTGCTGCTCTCTCTGAATCTCTCCTTTTATAAAAGGACGCAGGGAAGAGGAGAGGACCCCGGGGAAATGGATGCACGTGCGCACACGCGCACACACACACATATCAACTTTTACGTCTGGTTACGCTCGCTCTTTCTTCCGCGCACGCACACGCATCCACTCGATCAGATCGACGCGGCCCCAGAGCTCAAACCACACACTCACGCTAACAAACGCAAGGACACAAGTTTGTGTCTCAAAGAATGGCACAGTAGTATCATTACACCAACACTGAGACGCTTGGCTTTGGGCCTGAAAGACTCCATCGTTCTTTTTTTTTTTTTTTTTTGGCAGAGGGACAGAGGGGGGGGGTGAGCTAAATGGAATCCCATCCCCCAGGGGCACAGCAAAGGCGGAGCAGTGTTGAAATAAGTGATTCATGCTTTTATCATCCCAGGTGAACAGTGCTGCTCTTTCAGCTCGCACAATCGGTTTCTGTGGTAGAGGGTGAAGGAAAAGGAGGAAAAAACAACAGTTTTTGTTTCTGGTTCTGTTTTTTTGGCTCCTCGTCCACATGACGGACAGAGACGCAGAAGGTTTCGGCCGATTTGATGGCGAGACATTAGGCCCTGTGTTACAATTTTCTGACAGTCCACAAAGTTCAATGAGAAACGACTGTCCAACTTTGCCAACAATGGAAATAAGTGTGCGTTGCCACTCTGGGGTCGTCCATCTCGACATTTTAAATCATCAGTCTTGAATGCGCCGTGCCAAATTATCCATCAGCACAGATAGAAAATCCATGGGAATAGTGGTGTTCTACACACACTGCAGAGCTTTTATATTAATGTAGCATGCGCTCACTGTCCAACTCATTAAGTACACAAGTGAAAATGAATGCATTATAATATAACAGTCTTGGTGAAGGTTATGGTATTCAGCATTTGTTAAATATAACAGAAAGAGCTGCTGAGTCAACGGTGTTTTCATTTTAAAAGCAGCGGTTTGCAGTGCTACCAAATTGTTTCTATTATTCTGTCAGACCCGCTCCAGTCAGTGGACTGGGCTAAATAATAGAAACACTTTTGTGTTTATTTCAACAAAGTTTAACAGCACCACAAACGGCATCCTTCGAAACGATCGCTCAGTTAAATTACCACCTTTCTGATGAATTAGGTGCCACTCCCTCCTGGTGAACTGGAGGAGCTCCAGTTAACACCTCTTAGCGAAGGAGCAAACTTGTCAGTCACCCTCCTAACGGAAAGAGCCACGTCTCAAATGTAGATTTTGTGTTGTGTGTCATGTTTTCAGCCAATCCTCCAAGAGCTCTGGCTGCTCAGCAATCACCGGGGTCAAACATCATTAAAGTAAAAGTTCACTGCCGATTGACGGATCAATCAGTAACTGCCACCTGCTGTCCAGCCGCGATGAGGACGTCCAGACGCCGAAAATTAATTCGATCCACTCGTTGACAAATCACACTCGAGCGGTGGACAAAAACTCGCTGAAACGGCACAGTTACGACGAGACGAGACACGATGCGAGCCAAAGAAGCAGCCCACACCCCAAGCGTTCGGCTCGTAGCTTTGCGACAGCGAAAGGCAGCGCGAGCTTCGACTTTCAAAAGGCAGAAACCTTTAACTGCAGCTTTTTCTGTCGCGCTGTACCAGAGAGCTGTAACACCATTAACAAGCCTGTGGTTATGGAGCCCCTCCCGGCATAAAGCCACAACCGTTCACACACTATGTGGGGGCAACCGGCTCCTCTTGAAGTCTCCAACCGTTGCTGCGAACGAGGTCTGCCACCAGATATATAAAAAAAAAAAAAACAAAAAAGAAAGACCCTGTTAAACCTCTCTTGAGCAAGCACACACCCAACCCATCTTTCTGACCCCCCACCCCCCTACTCCCTCGTCCCCAATGGCAGAAAAACACACGCGAATCTGCAGATATCATCTGGACAGGTGGCCAGCCACCCAGACCTGACCCGCGTGCCCTCTTGCTTGCCTCCTCCCCCCCTACGCCCCCCCAACTGAAATCAGTTCAGGTCTGCTGAAAAGCCCCCAGATGAACATGCACGGCGACCCACCCGCCCCCCCTTTTTCCGCCCAATCCACCAGCTCCCCGTCCCCTACCATCACACACACACACACACACAAACACACACACACCTCCAACAAGCCCTGCAAATGTCTGTCACCCACTGAGCTGTCTGTGGGGATTATTGCCTCCACGGTTCAAATAAAATAAAATAAAATAAAATAAAGTGTGCAGCTAATGTGCAGGCAAATCATTTTAATGAGGGTTTAAGTCGGCGTCTTAATATTTAACCACGCTATAAGATAAGATAATACTTTCATTACTGATAAGCAAGGAGTGACAAAACACAGCGGCACTATTCTTACTTTTAAAACAGAGCTGCATCCTTGACAGAGTTTAAAATCAGTGGGCAGGTTGTTACAGGAGAAAGCTGCATTTGGATCTGTGATCTGGGAGCATCGAGTGCAATTAATTAGCTTTAAATTGGGGAAAATGTACACTTGACTGACACAAGAAAAAAAAAAAAAAAAAACATGGTGGCGTTTAAGGAGCTGGGTATTAAATATTTAACAGCTCCTCCGGGAAGATATCCCCGCGTCGTTTCAGGAGTCGCAGTAATCAGACTGAGGCGTGTAAATAAATCAAGACACTCGAGCATCAAAACGAGAGGTTGTTGTTTTCGCCCGATGTTCGGATGGGGTCAAGGGAACACTCGTCCACGGGCGCTTATCTGTGCGTTTCTGTCCTTACGTGCACTCAGCGTGAGGGGACGAGCATCGGGATGCGGGTTTTCATTAGATCGGGATCGCTGTTTATGTTGTAAAAAAAAAAAAAAAAAAAAAAAAAAAATACTATTTCCCAGCACCACTCAGAGCCGGGGTCACAAAAGTGCACGGTTTCTCGCGACGAGCCGTCGGCTTCATGGTTAAACGCTCACGGCTGGCGCTTTCTCGCGCAACGCGCAAATGGTTATAAATACAGCGAGCACTTTAAAGACGCCACCAAATTGATACGTCGGTCACAAAGCCGCAACGTGTTTTCAGTCAAACACCGCTAGCTGGCGTCCATTATCGGACAGCTAGCCGTGTTGTCGCGAGTCCCGTTCGCTCGGCGTGCTGCCCCGGCTAGCTGGCGAGCACGTTTCCGACAAAAAAAAAAAAAAAAAAAAATGACTGGGATTTATGCGACTGCTCTCAGCGTGAGCCAGTGAAAGAGGAGAATGAGACGGCGTGTTGGCGTTAAAAACTGCTCTCGCAAACATGCCCCGCTGGTTGTGTTTAGCTCGCTGGCTAGCCTCCGAAGCTAGCTGCTCGCCGTTGTCTGGGAGTAAAAGACCACCGGGAATGAAGTATCGCTTAGCTGGGGCTAGCTCACAACACACTGCAGCAACAGTCAGTCAGCTCGGGCAAGTAACTGGCCAAAGAAAAAAAAAAAAAAAAAAACACACTCGCACGCAAACACACTGGGACAAAGAAACGACTCCCGGCGACTAAACCTGTGGTTGAAAATGCGGCGCAGTGTCCGGGCTACACAATGTGAAGTAATAGTAAGCAATTTCATTATGGCAATAAGTTATATTCTCTTCAACTCCGCTCCCCGCCGCCAGCCCCGAATCTCAGACTCACCCTGTCACAACAGGCGCCATCTTCCACAAACTCTCACCAAAACTCCAATACTCGCGATATCCTTCCTCTCCCACAGCCCAACAATCCGCCGAGACAACAGAAGCAGACTGGAGGTGTAGGGACGAGGGAGACGGAGAGAAAGGGGGTGGGTGAGGAAGACAGAGAGAAAGGGGGGCGGCGGGTAACAGCGACTCGGAGAGAGAGAGGGAGAGAGAGAGGGAGAGCGAAAAGGGCAGACGCCACAACAACAGGCGTGGGAAACTTCGAAGCTCGCGCGAGATTAGGAAAACTCTCACAATAGGCGAGCACAGAGGGAGCGCCCCTTCTCGCGAGACGTGCGTGAAGTGGAGTAGTTGTTTATCTTGTGGCGCTGAAATACTATTCCCACGTGTTTACCGGGTAATAAATTACAGCACCGATCGGTTTGTGGGGGGAAAACCTCCTAGTGGCGAGAAAAAACCCTCGATTTTCCCAGGCTCACACACATTTTCTTGAACGCATACTCGTCACCTCGTGTCGTTTGTGCATTTTTCACATAACAGCTGCCTGTAATTACGGCCAAAACATTGTTCCTATATATTTCCCAGCAGATTACGGACAACAAGCATGAGCCGTGGTGATTCTGCAAGGACACGCAGACTTTAAATAAGAGGCGGTATTAGTGGAGGGTTTCTAACCAGCAAATTTGCTATTCCCTTGGGTAACATTGCAGTCCCTGTTTAGAATGTGGAAACAATGGTGTGAACACATGTGAATGGGCCATACAGGGCAGATTAGTGCGTTGCCATCACATTGGGGAGTCCCATGACCACCCTCCACACCAAACCTCAGTCAAAAGTACAAGGGAGGCTATTATTTAGAAAGATCTTGCTCAGAAATGTGGCATAGACTTTATTAGGCTTTCGGTTAGCGTCCGTCTGGGTTTTTTCTCCCCCAAAACTATCTGTGTTGTTCTATCATCCCCATGACAAGCAGGTCAGGCCTTTCTTGTTTACCCGGGAGGGGCCGGAAAGCCGTAAACCTTCATGTAGGTCCCCGTCCCCTTGTGTGTTGTTGTCACCGCGGCCTTCATTTGAATCTGTTTGGCATCTTTGTTCACCTAACAAGCGACTTCTGGTGGGAGATTTTCAAACTTCAAAGGGGGAAGAAAAAAAAAATGAAGGCATCCCAGATCACACTGTCTGCAAGTCAATGCCCTCGCTTGTTAGATGGTTGTGTGATCTGCCTGTGGCTGTTTTGTATGGAAAGAAAAAGTGGCTGCTGGCAGATTGAAGGAGACCAAAAAAGACGAACACAGAAGGAATATTTGGCAGAACTGCCGCCATGTTGAAATACACTGAATATTTTCAGCTAGTAGTTCTTTTTGCTGAAAAATGTGGGCCACAGATTAAAGAAATAGCTCTGCATTTTGGGAAATATGCTCATTTGCTTCCCTGCCAAGACTTCTAAGAGCTGTTTACAATTAGTTTTTTGTATGGATTAAGCATGCGAAAGAGCATATTGGTTAGTGCTGGTGGACAGATTTTATTACCTCTGAACATAGCCGAAGCTATCTCTTTTTTTTCCCCTCCGTTTCCAGTTTTTGCGCTTAGCTATGCTAAGCTAAGCTAACAGGGTTTTTCCTGTCGCCTTGCCATGAAAGCCAAGAAAACTATTTTGTTCACTTCTAGAAACACAAATCAAGATCAAATACAAAAATAATAATAATATTTTTGGCCACCTACCAGTGCCATTGCTCATACTCACCGAACAGTTTTTGTACATCTCTGAGTAAATCTACACATTTCATACTTTTCAGATGCGTGATTCATTTTCACAGTTTAACCGAATGAAAAGAAGAAGAAAAAAAAAGAAGGGGGGGGGTGGGGGTGGTGGTGGTGGTGGTGGTGGGAGGAGGGGGCTGCAGAGAGTGTGCCTGGCCCGCAGCCCGCACTATGAAGACGCATAGACGAGGACCTCATCCTGCCCTCAACCATTTTTCCTTTCCTTCTCTTTTTTTATAGCCGGCGGAGAACCTCCACTTAAACTCAGAGCTGAACGGGGAAGCATAAAGTTTCCTCAAATGTTTTACAGCTGAACACAGTTTAGAGAAAGAAAGAGAAAGAAAAAAAAGGAAAACAGCTACAAGAATGCAAGCACTTCTCGGAGAAAATGAGAACAAAATAGAAAAGGAGAAGAAGGCTTGTTCGCGTTTACAGTCAGAGGAGGCGTATTAGCAATTTAACAACCGCAAGAGTTGAACCTTGACCTGTCTTTGGTTCTTGTAAAACCTAAACCCAAAACGGACTTAAAAGGCCACATGATTTAAGAGGCTTTTCCTTTCATTTTCACAATGCTTCTGATTTTTCTTCCCTTTCCTTCATCACCTCACTCTTCCCCCCGTGTTCCTATTCTCTAATTAGGAGTAAAAGCCATTTATTTTAACAGAGGCCGAGCCAATTCAAGCAATCAGGACTAAGCCATAAGCCTCAGGTCTATAAATCCACTCACTTGACTGCTTAAGCTCGCGACTCAGAATGAAAGAAAGATTGAGATGGAAAGAAAGGAAAATCCTTGCCCCCGTGTGGATACGCCACTCGCTCGTGCATCATCCCATCTGTGTTGTCTCAGTGCAGATTCGGTTAAAAGGTGTTGGCGCCCCATTCGACGGCGAAGTCTCATAATTCCTTAAGCTGAATATGTGAAATTAACACGTTTTAATTTTTTCCTGCGGTCCAGGCAGTTCTCACATCCAGCTTATCCCGCTAAGCCCGAGCACTACCAGCACTTATCATGAAAATAGAGCATACGAAAAGGGGAATTTAATTTTATCTGTACGTTTGAGGAGTGAAAAAAAAAACGAAACGAGGGAGAAGCAATTAAGGAACTGCTGTTTCCCAATTAGTAGCTCTTTGACTCAAAGTCACTTGATAGGGCCCGGAGGGTGGTGAAACTTCCCGAAATGAGTCGACGCCGTGAAGCGCAGTCAAAGCGAAAGGCAGCGGCAGACAGAGAGAGGTGGGTCAAGAGACACTGGGTCAAATGCAAGACTGGCGAGCAGACGGACAAGATGATTAATGTTGACGTGAGCGATCGGATGTGAGCCAAGCGCAGACAGGAAGTCAGAAATGTGGACACCGCGCAACTCCGTTTAGAGCAATAAACACACTCAACTTTTGAGGGCCAAGCCACAATCAGGGCCACGCGACAGCGTCATATTCCCTGAGCGGACGTCATGAGGTTGAAAATGATAAATAACAAAAAAAAAAAAAAAAACACACAGATGAATCAGCCCCATCTTGTGTGAGTCTGAGTTCACAGCAGAGAAAGGCGTCCTTGTCTAATCACCCGTCCGTTATGTCCATCTGTCTTGCTCTCCGGCCACACGGGAAAACCAAAGGGTGGACAAGGGGAGACAGTCTGACAAATGGAAAGGACGGTGAGCCGGAGAGGTGCACGCCTCGACTCCCCCATCGTCCTCTCTGTTCAAAGCATCGTGCTTTTATCACATGACTGTCATAACAATTAGAGCCCGAAGACGGACCGCTTTTCCAAAAAAAAAAAAAAAAAAATGACAGGGTGATAAGTTTGCAGACTGTCGAGGGAGCTGAGAGCGCCTGTTTTGCAAGCCTCGTCTTTTGAAAGTGAGGCGAATCACAGGCATGAGGAAAGAGACGTTTCCCCTTTCCTGGACTCAAACGGTTCACGGTGAGTTCAGGCTGCCAAACATATGTAGGGTGTGAACTCGACAGGCACACTATGTGGCAGCTCTGACAGCCTGTATATGACGGTGGGGGGGAGAAAAGCGATTTGATTGACTCATAGCTGAGTGTCTCTACAAAGACTTTCCACTGCTTATGACTACACGAAACCCTTTACAATCTGCTCTTTGATAACTGAGAGTGTCCCACATTTGTAAAGAAGTGCAATCAATCCACAGAGCATGTTTGTACAGCCTACATGCAGCAATAAACAGGGCCATATTATGGGCTTTCCTGGGTATGACACAATCACAAGGACCCATAAATCTATTAGCGGCATAGCTATAATCAGTAACAACGAGAGCAGATAGATATAAGAAAACAAAAACAATCCCATTCCTTCTGTTACCTGTATCAGCTTTGCAACCCCAGCACATCTCAAGTCATCCTGTTGAGGGGTGCATGCAGCAGACTTCATTCTTGTTTTCACCAGAGAGACGTCCTTTCATAAAAAAGTTATATGAGCTCCGGTCTAGGCCGACTTGGCTTTCTTTCTTGTCACCGTCTTTTTAAATCAGCGTTTGCCTCGGGGTATTGCACTTTGATTAAAAAAGCAGAGCAGGCTGAAGGCTCTGAAAATATGTCGAGTGCATCATGTTCTGGGGAGTAAAGAAGCAGCGTGAAGCCCTTGTTTATGATCAGAAATTGTCAGAGGAGGATTTTTGGAGCTGACACATGTCAATTGGTTTGAATGAAGTGATAAGTGGACATCCAACCATTTATTTTGCTGTTCTGTATATGAAACACATAATAATGCTTGACTGCAACTGGAAAGCATGTTGATGAAGCTCTATGGTGGCCTGGAAAGGACATAATTTAAACCTATTTTTGCAATTCCTTCCAAATTATAGTACTCATTCATCAGCTTCCCCTAGAGGCTTGTGTTCGCTATTTGCTCTATTGTCGTGCTCATTAATTAAGGACTATGAGCTAGTGAAATAAATCAAATTAAATGTAAAATTCACATGAAAAATGAATCGTGTAGTGCCATTTGTACAGATTACACATATGCGCGTGATGAAAGTTTCTTTTTAATCTATCTTGTAAGTTTTTCCTCAGCCATGAAACGAACAGTTGTTCCGGTCTTAAGGAACAGTTCAAATGTCGTTTAGGCTAGACGGACTTAGTTTTCTTTGGTAAAAGACCAGTTTGACTTTCTTACCAGCTGTACAGAACCTCCTGGGTAGCCATCTTTGGGAACACACAGGTTAAGTTCAAATAAACAGATCAGTGAACCGCGAGATGAATTCTCAGAGAGCCAGAGATGAAACACAAGCATCTGGAGTGTGAGGCTAGCAAGCAGTCAGCGTAGCTGAGTGATGTGGTCTTTATAGAAAAAAATTGCACGTTAAGACTTGTTGAATCTTAAAGATGCCCAAAGTCGATTGTTGTATGTACCCTAAGTAACCCTAACCTAAGTAAACATGTAAGATAATTTCTTGATGAGAACTTGATGAGAGGATTGACACCACACAAACACAAAAATGGCGGATGGCTAGCTTTGTTTCAAATAAAAGCCAGAAACAAGGGAAATAAGTTAGCCTGGTTCTGTCTAGTGGTTGTAAATCTCCTATAACATTTAAACCAGACTGTTTTATACATTGTTTTTTCCATCCATGCATGAATAAAGTACAAAAACAATACATTTGGTTCAAGAAGATACCTGGCTGCTTTCCCCCCATCTCAAGTCTAAAATAAGCTAAGCTAACTGACCAAAAGCTAAGGAATGTAATGTGCATATTTCGAAAAATGTAAAAAAAAAAGTTTCTAATAAAGTTAGCTTTGGTTGAGTTAGCTTAGCATTATCACTAGCCCACTATAGCTGGACATGCATTAGTTTATGCACATATTAAATTACAGGTCCAGGCCTTTTCACTTTGTACAAAGCTAGGCTAACCGAGTCACCTGTTACCCGAGTCATGATTCTAAGCTAGACGTTCAAACATGACATTGATAGCCAGCAAGCATTCAAACTATTTCATTAGTCTTTCAATAGTCTCCATCTGGAATTAAGAGCAGTGGGAACCTAGAAGAGCAGCCAAACAGGCTTCTAAAATGTTGCTGGTTCCTATTCTCAGTCCAACAAGGGGAATATTATTGAGTAAAGCAATTATCCTGTCCAATCCCTCAACAACTACCACAGAGACTCCCTGGTAGGCTATAATAAGCTTAAATCTAGGTTTCTCAAGTGTAAGCACAACATCTTTCTTCTGACATGATGTCGTAATAACAGTATACTCATCGAATCCTCCCTGGGAGAATTTAAAAAAAAAAAAACATTGTTCAGTACAAACGGAGCAACATGCAAAGAGGAAATCTGAGATGATTTGTTTTTTTCTGCATCTGTATTTTCTACAGTGACTCAGCTGCGACGCATTCAGTCACTTTTACTTCTGGGGCACTTAATCAGATGCACGTTTCTGCGTGAGTGACATCTACGTTCCACCTCGGAAAATCTGAGTCGACGCATGCGGCCCCAATACAAGTCTCTTCTTGACCCCCTTTTCTACAAGCGTACGTATCCAAAGTATGATTTATGGAAGCTATAGGGGAGCATACGCAGCACGAATGCTCACCATACAGACCTCAATGCAAGTTATTTTGTTTGTTGTCAGGATGTGGGTGAAACATCATCTTCCGAGCCCGAAGGTTCGGTGTCGTGGTCGGCTCGGCCACAAGTGTTTTCAGAGAAGTTTCGTACCAGAAAAAAAACAGAGCTCCAAAATGCAAACCCTTAGGAGACTAATCAGGAACAGGGTCAAAAATGTCATAACAACGGACCTTCCAACAAAAGTAAAGCTCTCCACTTCACGAAAAAAAAAAAAAAAACCTCCCGGGATATTCACATTCAGTAAACTAAGAGCATAACTCGTTTAGCTTGGCCTGCCGCCCTTGTCAGTTAAGACTTCTAAGGCCAGAGCGCGGTGGAGGCTCATAGCAGAAGCAGAATGATAATGTTACAATACAGAATGTTAATGTTTTTTTAACAAGAGCAAGTGACGGGCTCCATTATATCATGACAAAAAGATTGATGGACACTTATTAGTGGGCACAAAGTACTTTGCTCAGCTCAAAACCAAACCTCAGAGAATCTCCCCTGAACTGTTTCGGCAAAGTGATGATTATTGAACTAATATCTGTGAAGTTTTTCTCTTCCTCGTGCACTCGTGAACTTGTAAAATGTGATAAATTGTAGAAGTTTTATATTTAAAAAAAAAAAAAAAAAAAAAAGCATTGCTACTGCAAATGTTTAGGAGATAGTGTTTAGACAGACAGCTTCAGTGTGTTAGCCGCAGCATATTTGGCTGGTGGGGGTTTAGCGGGAACAAGCCTCGGCCAAGTGAACCTCTCAAACCTTGACCTTTGCCTCTTTAACGCCCACACACACTCTCTCCCTCTCTCTCTCTCTCTCTCACTCTCTGTCTCCACATGAACACACAGACACACACACGGCAAAACTGAAAAACAAAAACACTTTTGCTTGCCTTGTTCGCAGAAATTAAGAAAGAATCTCACAAAGGGGAAGAGGTGATGCAGTCCGAGAGATAAACGCCCACACACGGAGCACGCAAACACACACACATTCTGGCCAAGTGGCTGACTGCACCGCTAAGGCCGTGACCTTCTGCTCCCTCCGCCCTCCTCCCTCCTCCCCCTCCATCTCCCAGGGTATCCGTCTGGGGGACGGTAGAAAGAGGAGAGGCGGGAGTTTTGGCGAGGGGCAGGAAGAGGACTGGTGATTAGGAGTGGTGGGGGGTGAGGGGGTCGGGGAGGCAGGGGGGATACACCCCTGACTCTCTGTTCAATTCCTGGCAGCCGCCCTGCTGCAAGGGGGGGGATAGGTTTACTATCACAAATATTTGCGATAGTAACACCCACAGGCCAGATAGTGGACATCCGCACTCATACAAAGAGCACCGCATGATGGATTTTTAGCCGAGGTGGTGGAAGTAGCCACCTTTGGATGTAGTGGCCAGTCCAAATACATGCGTCTCAACAAATCCTTTCAAAGTAACGACATTCCCACCTGCCTCACCTTTTCTGTACTTAGCATTTAGCACTAACTAGCTAACTGCCTAACATGCTAAACCATGCTAAACCATGGAAGTTAATTACACACCACTGGAGCATGTTAGCGCTTCTTAAATCCAGTTGAAACGTCCGGTCTGATATCTTATCGTATTGTTTGGGAGAGTTTCCGAACTGTCCAGGCGCTAACCCAACATTAAAACCACGGACAGGAGAAGTAATTAACGTCGACAGTCTGGTGTAATGCAATGTTTTCTTTTGGAACGGCTCAACAAAACACGAATGAAAAAATGGCCTCGGGGGGAGCACTACACAATATGAGGAAGGTGGTCATAATGTTAGGGCTGAAAGATCGGAGTACAGTTTAACAGGAGCTATTTTTGGAAGATAACTTTTGCTCGTACAGTGGCTCTCAGTGATCGTGAAGGCTCTCGGCGGAGGTAAAATAGAGCGGAACAAGCCCTGAAAACTGTATGTGGTGGCAGCATATTTTTGAATCAATAACATAAATGTGAATTCAGCGTTCAAAATTTTTGAGTTTTTGATTTTTTTTTAATTCTTTCATAGTTTTTTATAGTGCAAAATCACAAAAACGAGAGCGGAAGTTCATCCTTGACTTTGGAGATGGCACAATTGGCACTGTTATCACCATGGCAACTGAGCAAAGTCAGGGAAGGAATGAATGAAGGCTACTAATTGGATTTAAGAGTCAAAATTAGGAATTTATGCATATTTTTACTAAAGTTTGGAGCATTGCAAAGCTCCCTTTTGGTCCACTTGAGCCGGCACCTGCGCCTCTGCAACGTTGCTGCCAAGTGGCTTGTCACAGGACATGTTTTACAAACACGGGCCACATCACTTCTCAATAAATCAATCAATCACATGACAGTCACCCCCCCACCCAAAAAAAACCCCAAAAACACACAGTACAGTGCGTGACAAGCATTTTGAAATGCATTCACAAATCTCTGAAAACCTTTCAGTGTTGGCATTTACTCGGCGTGCCTGAATGACAGCGAGCGATTTGGGCCGAGGCCGCCGCACTGTACGCGAGCGAGGCCGGATATCAGGACAAGCGAGCGGGCTGAACAGTGGTGGCAGTGTGAACAGACGGGCGAGGAAACGGGGTGGCAGGCATTCAGCGGGGGAGCTTTAGAAACGCAGGTGCCTTAATTGTCCTCCAATAAAGCCTCGGCGAGTGGGCAAACCTGTGAATGAGTGTCTGTTCAAGGGAGGGATGAATGAGGTGCACGTGAATGAGTGAATGAGTGAGTGAACGAGCAAACGAGTGCCTGGAAGAGTAAGCACTCGGTGGGGAGGCCGGGGAGGACTGTGGACGTAGCGGGGGAACGGGGAGGACGGGGGTGGGGTGGAGGAGGAGGAGGAGACGAGTGATGTTTAAGAGGTAAAAAAAGAAGCAGGAGAAGAGATGTGAAGGAAAAAATAAGGACAAGTGGTGAGGCAGGGATAGAAGGAGGGGAAAGAGAGAGCGATAGGGAGAGGAGGGGTTGTTGCAGAAATCAGGGGGGTGAGGCGGGTTGGGGGGGGGGGTTTTAGTCAGGCCTGTCTCAGACAATGTGACATGGCACACGCTATTAATTCTGGCTCAGCGGAGAGACCCTGCCTCGCCATCTGCTCAGGGTCAGGGGCGTTTGCTGGGGTCGGCGTCACACCCCCCCCCCCCCACACACCCCTCCCATCCCTCCACCTACACACACTCATGCACACACACATACGGACGGCCTCCCCTCCCCTCCACTCTCGCCTGACAGACACCCGGCCAGGCCCGCGTGCATTTCCATAAAACAACTGCAGGGCCAACCTGCTCCCGTGTCGGGTGGGTGGGGTTAAGAGGGGAGACGAACGCCGGCTAGCTCCCCCTTAACAATGGCCTGTCAGATGAAAAGCCCCCTCGGTGAACTTGATATACATTACAAAAGAGCCACACCACGGCAGTCCCCGGGCTTAGCCTCGCTGACCTGCGGTTGGATTTGAGCTTGGCGTTCGTTCGTTTGTCTTCGGTTTGCCGCCCCCCTCCACCCCCACTCTCCCCCACCCGGACACCCACCTCTTCCCAGCCCCACCTCCTTCCTCTTAACCCCGGCGAAATTACATACACACTCGAGGGTGCGCGTGGCAGGCTGGTGCGGCGTGGCGGCGTTATTCCGCTTTCATTTCGGAGCACAGAGGAAGGTTGAACCAAAAATAGCAGAGCATTTTTAAGTCAGTTTTATTTTTTGTGCTGCTGTTTGTCTTTCTTTTTTTTTCTTTTTTACATTATTAAAAATAAAACATTTTATATCTGAATGGTGGATCAAGCAAATGAATAAATTTGAGATTATTTTAAAATGTTGCATATAATATTCGGCACGGTAGCTCAGTTTTATAATAAGAATCTAATATTTTTACTGGCAGAAAAAAGTGTAAGTGTAAGTTAAGTGTATACAGTATAATAGGCACTTTAAGTTCTAGATTAAAAATAAGAATTCTCATGATGCAAAATGTCCCTTTTTGGATAAGTATCAGTATTATTATTTTTTATAAATCAATAATAATTAATATTCATAAATTGATGTGATATATTTAAGCTGCCAGACAAATGAACTAACTACATCCAAAAGTGAAATTCATACTTAATTGTAAATGCAGTTGTTTTTTATTTGCAGCTCCGTGCACACTTTAAATTTTAAATGGAGCCTTAATAAATACTGCAGCAGTGTTACCAGCGCTGCAGAACGTTGCAGCGATAAGAAAAGTGTTGCAAGCGTGCGCGCGAACGCCGTCGCGTGCGAGAGCTGGCAAAGCTACAAGAGTTCGGGTCCCTAATTCAGTTGCCGCTTAAGTTTGGGATTAGCAGTAAAACAGGAGAAGATCAGACAGCTCTGAGGAGGTATCGCCCCATTAACCAGAGTGCCCGTCTCATTTTGTTTTCCACCAATTCTTCATCCTTACTGTTTAACCCGTCCTGCCCATTCTTCTCTCGCTGCTGTTGGTTTCATCGGAAACAAAAGGAAACTTCTTGATTTCTGTGACCTCCTTGCTCTGTGTATGTGTGTGTTCACCATGCATGTAGATGGGTGAGGAGTTTTAAGTCCCCCCCGTCCCCCCCGTGCCCCCCCAGAAAAAAGCTAAATCCTTTAATCTGCTCTCGGACACGTCTGGAGGGCAAAACAAACAAATAGGATCCCCCCCTCTCCTTCCTCCTCTTTCTACCCTCTCCTACCAAGCACGCACACACAGAGATCACCCTTGAGACCCCCCCCCCGCCCCTCCCAAGCTCCATCACCGAACATGACATCACCCAGGGTGACTTTAACCCTCTCAAGGTTAATGAAGTGAGGATGTGACTGCAGGCCTGGTGCTTCGAATCACGATGGGAGACTTCTTGGAAAAATATCCAAGTTTTACCTAGAATGAATATCGTCCCTCTCGCCTTTATTATTATTATTACATACCTTTCCCTGATGAAGTGAGACAATGAGATGTGGCGCTGTAAGTTAAAGAGAATATGTCAAGGTTGGGGAAGGTTGTAGAGGTGAGGACCCAAACGCAGGACAATAGATGAGGCAGGAACTCCAAACAAAAAAGTATTTAATAATTAACAAAAGGCGCTGCGCGAGGAAGGTAAATCCAAAAGGAATCATGGACATGGCATGGAAAAACATGGAACCATGGAACCTGGTGTGGAGACATTAACGACGCGACAAGGAACAAAGGGAAAGCAGGACTACATATACACAAGAGGGCTCAGTGCTAACAAGACACAAGTGAAACACATGGTGACAAACACAGGTGAAACCAATGAACAATCAAGGGACAAATGAGGAACACAGACAGTAACACCAGAACTTAACAAAATAAAACAGGAAACACAACACGACATGGACAGACATGAAAAAAACAGGAAACACAAAACATGATTCACTAAATAAAAGACAGATAAACCATGACAGAATAGCATTTCTGTGCCACACCAGTGTTCAAATAATGCTGTAGTGAGACACGATGCAGGGTAAATACAATATTATTCCCTCCTTGTGCCCTCTAAAGGCATTGCAAGTAGTCGAAATGTATATTAATTCATAAACATTATGTGGTTTAAGTTGCTGTGCTATTTATGGTATGGTTTAACAGCTTTGACCGCTAGAAACAGGAAGTGATTAACCCTCACGCCCTGACAGGGACAGAAGTGTCTTTTTACAGCACGGGCTTTTTGATAAACTTAGTGGTAGTTGGGCTTTTTTGCTTTCATATTTGGCAAAAGTGTGTATTTTTGAGTAAATTTTGATATTTAAATCCCATAATACTCTATTTTTAAACAGTGTAACCTAAATCGTTACACCATTGAGGGACAAATGTATCCTCTTTAAAAACCCCGAAAATGGTAACAATGTAATCAATTTTAATTGAATTGCTACTAATCATTAACATGTCCAAGGCTCCATTGACACCCCAAGAAAAATACACTTTGCACTTACATTATTGAAAATATGCAGTTGTCTTTGTTGTTGTTGGCATATAAAAGGTTAAATTAATGAGATTTTTGACATTCATGATTAGTACTGAATTGGCTTAAATGAGGAAAAAAAAGGAGAGGAAACACTATTTTAGGCTGTTTTTGAAGAGGACACTTTTGCTCCTTAATGGTAACAATGTAGCAATTTTAAAATCAAGTATGAGGGTTAATGGTGTGCTGCACAAAGCCAGTGTTTTATGGACCCATCTATCTACTGATGCTGCAGCTCGCTTTACAGAATAGTCTTAGAAGTGTTGACAGATGTACATGATTTTATCCATAAAGGCATTCCTCAGGGGTCTATCCTAGGGCCTCTCTAACTTAGCTGTCCTTTTCTAAAAAATAATCATAATTATGCAGATGGTTCTGTTTTACTTACTGGGGCAATTTCTTTTTGGAAAATATCACCCTACACATCCTAATCTGGTAAGAAACACAATAGAACCAAAGTCCTGCTCTTATTAAAAGGTAAATATGGATTGATGCCATAATTTAGATCAGACGCCTTTTGCTAGAGTCGGATGTAATGAAGTACATATTTAATAGGGATTTAAGGCTAGGGTATGATTTTTAACTATCAACCATTTTATCCTTATTACATATACACTTTGAAAATTGCAATGTTTGCAATTGTAATTGTAATGTAATGAAATTCTACCCACACTTTCATTGTTCATTGTCCGCGCAGGCGACTCATTCAGTAGAACGCGAGGCCAGTTAGACATCTTTTCAATGTGTCCTCATAAGTGTCAGGTGGCCTGAATGACGTTTACTGATAATTTAATGGTAAAGCGTGCATGTGTGGGAGGTGAAGGGTCAGACCGGCATAGGTCAATGTCAAAAGGTCGGAAGCTCAACGGCGGACACGGTCATGAACAGCAGCTGCTGCGTTAGCCGATGACCCGCAAGACCCTGAACAAAAAAAAAAAAAAAAAGAGGAAGAAGAAGAGGCTGAAAATCCTCGCTGATCTAGAAGAAGCAAAAACCGCTCCAACAAAAATCAAACGTTGACAGACGTAGACAAAAACTGAGCCAAGGAATCATTTCAGGCCAGCCGAAAAAAAATGTGTATCTATTTAAGTGTCTCCCCCGTCTGTCCTCAATCCGGCCTCCCCCCCCCCCCCCCCCCTTTCTCCCTATAAACCAACCTTATTACCTTTAAATAAAAAACATTTCCCCATCTCTTCCCCCCTCTTTCTTTCCGTTCATTTTTAGCCCTGGGCTCCCTTCGCTGCGGGTTACCTCTGACTCCTCACTGGGTGGGAGCTGCGATGGGCCAAAGCGGTGATGTCACTGTTGTTATTTTCAAGAAGGGTGAGCTCATTGGCTGAAACCACAGAGGAGCTGGCATCCAAGTGTCAGGGAACGAGCGGCCGGGGTTGCTAATAGCCTGACGCTGGCCTTCGTTTGTAATACATCTGGGGAAAGGATATGGAACAAGCTGTGGTAGCTCACAATCCGTCCATCCATCTTCTGATTTTTTAAATGAGTGCAAACGAACGTACTAGACTCTTTAAAAAATGAATGGAGGGCTATTAGGAGCGAGTTATTGAAAGAGTGGGACATAAGACAAAAGAAAACAAATACAGGGAGCAACGCAGAGACCGCGGCAGACAGCAAGAATAAATAGCGCCGCTTTTCACATTTTAGAGTTTGGCTCGAAGGCCTGAAGGAGCAAGATATGCGAGAGCGGAGGCCAGCAGCCACACGCTAGTTGACCATGACACGGAAAGAGTGACACCGCTGTGCAAGATGTGCCAGAGGACTGATAAAAGACAAACTGCTCCTCGCATGGATCCAGCTGTTCCTGTTTTATGTTGGGGGGGTTGGAGGGAGGGTGAGGGGGGACATATTTTAAGACCGTTAAAACATCTAAATCAGGGGCAAATGTTGCGTAGGGTGCTGAGGTCAGTAGTAATATTTCTTGATGATATAAAATATATATTTGTGGGCAAAATAATAAAGCGATGAGTCATTTGGTCACAAATGAATCTGAACTAATCACTTGTTATTTTCTAGGTTAAGATGGGAAATTTAACTTTACTACTGTCTGACTTCCTGTTTTTGTGCAGAACAGAAGTGACGGTGGGTGTGGGCCGGTGAAATAAAGATGCTCTCCCAGTCAACACATGCAGCTATAAATATCTCCGCCTTTTCTGCTTCTCAAAACCAGCTCCACCGCTTATTGACTCTTTAATGAGAAATACAAAGCCACAGACGACAGAGGCAGTTCTGTCCTCTTTTTCATCAAGAAACGACTCCAGTAAAAGCTGGAACTGGCTTTTAATTCGAAATTTGTTTAATTTCTGCACTTTCTGTGCAGATTCACTTTTTTTTTTCCAGATGCATTCAGGGAAATGTATTTAACTGTTCCCAAGGCAACGAATACATACTGAACGACAGAATTCATGCTGTAATGTAAAGATGAATCTGGACTCACACATTTCATGTGATTGAATCTTATGCAAACATGCGACACTGAATAATATTTACTTAGGTTTGTAGAATGGCTGCCTTGAAAACCCTTAGTCACACATATGCATTTTGTGGGCACATTGCACGTCTATAATTAAACCTAACACATGCACACATATGTAGAGTGCAGAGATGAAAACATAGGGTGAACACATCATTGTCTGTCGAGCTGTGATGCTTAGTCCGTGAACATCTGGGGCTTTTGGGAAATAGTGTTCATTAGAGGCAGCTAAATACCGTAATTACAGAATGAAAATATTAGAAACAGTTGTCATACAACCATCAGGCATAACATTATGACCACCTTCCTAATACTGTGTAGGTCTCTCTTCTGCCTCCAAAACAGTTGTGACCCCTCAGAGAATGGACACGGGTCTTCTGAGGGTGTCCTGTGGTGGCTAGCAACATGATATTAGCTATATGAGCTTTGGGTCCTATGGGTTAAGGGGAGGGACCTCTGTGGATCATCCCACAGATACTTGATCATTTTGGGATCTAGTGAATTTGGAGGCCAGGTCAACACCTTGTGCTGTTTTTCATGTTTTTTGAGTTTTTCCTAAACGTTTTTTTGTGTGTGCCCGTGTCAGACTGCCTGGCCTGGATTAGGTGGTAGTACATGCACATAAGTAACATCCACACGCGTGTCAGCTTTAAAAGTTTCCCAGTAGAACATTGAATTGTCAAAAGATTGTCTAAGTTGGTCATGATGTTGCGCCTGATCATAGTCCTGGAAGTGGGTCATGTGTCATACATACAAGAATTTTTCTGTTGAAGCTGCATTTTAGTTAGAAATCAGATGAACCTTTAATTGCTCATGGATCAAAACCCAGATGTGATTCAATGTTTTCGTGAACGTATGTTTCTGAGCGTGTATTACTGGTCCACATCTGCGTGCCGGTCATCCTTTACCGTGCGTGTGCGATTGCATGCTCTGCGTATGTGTTTGCGAGGGTCAGTCTGGGCACGAGTCCAGACCGCGAAGAACAAAAAGGAGTGAGTTTCACCGCAGGAGGTGGGTCCGGGCGGCGTGCCAATCAGCCTCGCACACACAGACACACACGCGGTCGCGGAGCCCGAGGCGGCGGCCCTGCGCTGTTGATGCCTGCAGGCAGGCCTGACCACTCGCTGCCCTCGCAGACACGCCGGAGAGGACAGGGAGAGGTGGATAAAGAGGGAAACAGAGGGAAGGACTGTGGCGTGAGCAAAGAGAGGACAAGCTGATAAGGTGGAGACAGAGGGGGGACACGGAAGCAGAGGCTGATACTGATAGATGGAGGAAAACAGAAAGACGGGGAGAATGAGGTGTTGGGAGAGAAAGAACGTGTGGAAAAACGGGGGGAGGGAAAAAAAAGATGGCAGCAAACAAATGGAAAGAGGGCCGGCCGGGTCGGGTTATAAGCTGGTGCGTTTGCTGCGGGAGGCGGAGTGAGGTGTTCAGAGATATGGAAAAAAGGGAGAGACATAAAGCGAGGGGAGGGGGGGGGATAGAGAGAAAAGATAAAGGAGTGGAAAAGCAGTGGAAAAAGGAAAGGGGGTGACAGACACGGGCAAGTGCTTCGGGGATAAGATAAAGGAGGAGTGCAGTCAGGAGAGGTGAGTGTGTGCTCGAGAGGCAGGGAGGCCAAGAGATTGGAAGACAAAGAGGAGGAGAGCGGCAGCTAATTTTTGTTAGTGGTCCGGAGTCACGCAAAGTATCTTTCAGTCGAACAGACAGAGATATATATGACAACTCTTAGGAGAGACAGGCAAAGCAGGAAATTAGAGAAAGTCGAAACCTGGGAGCTGCAATAATTACATCTTAGCTGTATTTTCTCTGCTGCAATATTTATTAATTACGTATATACGCCAGGGGACATGAGGCTCCCGTAGAAACGTGGATGCACATTCTCCAGGATTTTGAGCAAGTGCACTTTTTTTTCCATAATTTTCCAGAACAGCTTACATAAAAATTGCAAATGAGTCTAGTCTAGTTCAGCAGAGGGTCACGGGTTTGTTTCCACGAGCGAAATGTTTCATGTTTTGGCAAAATAGATAAGAGAACCTGTCTGAGGAAGGACGGTCAGAAGGGCGTTTATTGGCCTAAACCCAGGCTAAAACACAGTTATTAAAATTTAGTCCAACATAATAACATTATTTGACGTGCCAAGAAGTGTAAACTGTGCTCGACTGCCTACTGTACATTTGAAAGAGGAAACTTTATTTATCTTTAAAAATCCTTCTTCTTAATAGTAACCAGAGCTGCGATTCCACACAGAACTGTCAGTCCTGTTACTAAAAGGTCTGAAGACTTGCAAACACATGGAAGTTAGTCCACTGATATAGTGAAGAGGTGATGTCTGTTTCCACTTTTGCACAATCATACAAGAACCTGCTGCACTCCAGTCCACTAGGTGGCAGTAATACAGAGGATTGAAAGATGATAACACCATCAGAAAGCTAGAGAGTATGACACTGCGGAGGAAGTTTTAGCTAGAGCTGGGTGGTATATCGGTATTTCTTTTTTTCCCCCCGTTATGAATATATTAATCATAAATATTAATCAAAAATTATATGAATAATACACTGGCATAATGTTGGATTTGATTACACAGCGTGGAACACTGCGCCACGAGACAGTATTTCAGAATAGCGCTTCTTACCATGCATAGTGCGACTGTGTCACTGTGAGGCGTGGTGAAGATGGAAAAGTCAGAAAAATGAAGCCGCAGAACGAGAACACCATGCAGACACAGATGAAGCCAAAAAAAAGATGCTGTGACGTTTGCTTGGGTTTTTCTTTTTTTTTTTGGTTTTAAAAAATCTGATGTCTACCAAAAAAAAAAAAAACAAAAAAAAAAACACTATTTTTTGCAAGTGTTGTTGGACTAAAGTTGCAGCGCTAACACAGGGTTATGCAAACCTATTTCACTGCTAGCGTAGAACTATTCTACAATATTTACTCATCATGACAATAGGTAGTCCAAGCTGACTCAATCTACTGCATTGATTCCTCTCTAAACCAGTAGAAAATTAACACCTGATTATGCACGAAAAAAAAAAAAATTCACAAAGCATCACAATTTTGAAAATATTGTGATATACATTATTGGTCAGACCGCCAAGCCCTCATTTAAGCTGTACAGTTATTGAATGTCATTTCCTTTTTAAAGTTGGATCATTGAGATGGACAAAGTACTTGACCAGTGAGATACGTTCACTACTGCAAACTCAACCCAATAAAGTTTCTTGAAAAGTTCTACCCCCTCCACACAAGAATGGCCTTGTTCTTAGTTAGTTTGACCTTAGTTTTGTACTCTGGTCCTCCTTGTAGTGGAAACTCCAAAGGTCCCATGTCCCGAAGAAACGTTCCTCGAGTGGAAAAGCAGCTAACTGAGTCTTTGTGACTCAAACAAATGAAAGATCTCAACCCAGGTCTGTAGTTTATCTCAGTGATAATGTTTGTTGTCTTTCAGCCCTGTGTTTTGATTCGCTCACTTGAGTCATTTTCAGCAGTTTACTGCACAAAGCAACATGAGAATCCACCACACGTCAACACAAACCCCCACGTAAAGCAGAACACATGCACAAACTCTCCCCCAATCTCAACAATGCTCCGTGCTTGCTTACTGATTTCCAAGGGTCTGACACGGTTGCGCACTCGCGTACAAAACACAACAATCCCCGAACATGTGCACACTTCCTTAGTCCTTTGAAGTTGGGTGGAGACCAAAGTAGAGGTAAAAGGACGAAAGAATCCCTTTTTTAAAAAAAAAAAAAAAAGGTTTCGTAATGAGGATTAAGATTGTACGATACGATCAGAAGGTCTGTAGCAAGCACGTAAGTGTAAGACTTTATATTTACACAGAGCAACCTGCTTCATAAGTTTGGTCAAATTTGACCCATTTTTTACAGTTTTCTGTAAAAAGAAGACAAACAAAAAAAAAAACAAGGTCTTACTTAGCTGTGTCTGTGATTTCATTTGCCACTTTATTAGGTACGGCTGTTGAATTGCTTGTTAACACAAATAGCTAACCAACCAATCACATGGCTACAATTCAATGCATTTATTCATGTAGAGGTGATCAAGACAACTTGCTGAAGTTCAAACCAAACATCAGAATGAGGAAGAAAGAGGATTTAAGTGACTTTGAATGTGGTATGGTTGTTGGAGGCTGGTCTGAGTATTTCAGAAACTGCTGATCTACTGGGATTTTCGCACACAGTCATCTCTAGGGTTTAAAGAGAATGATATGACAAAGAGAAAATGTCCAGTGAGCGGCAGTTGTGTGGACGAAAATGCCTTGTTGATGTGAGATGTCAGAGGAGAATGGACAGACTGGTTGGAGATGATAGAAAGGCAACAGTAAGTCAAATAACAGTCGTTACAACCAAGAAATGTAGAATACCATCTCTGAGCATGGTTTAAATGCCACAGCCTACCTGAGTATTGTTGCTGACCGTGTCCATCCCTTTTTGACCACAGTGGACCATCGTCTGACGGCTACTTCCAGCAGGATAATGCACCATTTCACAAAGCTCATATCATCTTAAACAGGTTTCTTGAACATGACAATGAGTTCACTGTTCACTCCAATGGCCTTCACAGTCACCAGATCTCAATCCAATAGAGCATCTTTGGGATGTGGTGGAACGGGAGATTCTCATCATAGATGTGCAGCCGACAAATCTGCAGTGACTGTGTGATGCTATCGTGTCAATATGGACCAAAATCTCTGAGGAATGTTTCCAGCACCTTGTTGAAAGTATGCCACGAAGAATTAAGGCAGTTCTGAAGGCAAAGGGGGGTCCAGCGAGTGTATATGTGGTTCATAAAAACACCAAAAAATAATCATCGAAGGAAGAAACAGATGCTTGACATGAGCTGGTTTGAACTCTCAATAAGGTCAACCATGTGTCCTTAACAGCTCTGAAGCGCCAAGCTTTTGTTTTGTTATTGCTCAGACTGCTGTTGCTTTCACTCCTCTTTGATGCAGTATAGAAACTAGAAGAGAGATATACAGGTCTGACAGAGAGACAGAAAGAAACAGAGAGGCAGACAGAGAGAAAGAAAGAAAGAAAGAAAGAAAGAAAGAAAGAAAGAAAGAAAGAAAGAAAGAAAGAAAGAAAGAAAGAACGTCTGTGTTGGTGCCAGAGTGAGGTATAAGGTTTCCTAAGACTTGTTTTCCTGACTTAGCCGTTCTGTAAGCCCTCCATCCACTTCCCCTGTTGTGCACACACACACACACACACACACACACACAAACACACACACAAACACACACACACACACTCGACTCAAATCACACTACATATCGCGGGAGATAGAGGCTTTTGGAAAACTGAGCCCGGTTCCCTTGGGCTATTCCCAAACCCGCACTCCGGTTACACCACCACGTTCCAGAGCGCAGTTCCTCAGTGCAGGGCTGAGTTTACTTAGGCAGATGCCTCTCTCCTCAAAAACGCTGCACAATCACCCCCAGAGAACTTAATCTCTGTTATTGGAACTCCGCTCCTATCAGTCCCCTTCCATCTAAATATTATTGGAGGCTGAGATAATAAAAAGTTGCAATAAATATGTGCAATAACATTCGGAGTGCACAGCAAGTCCACTTCCTTAGCAGTTTACATTTGAAATGAGCGTGTTAATATGAGAAGTGCGGACACGTTCGCTCCGCAAAGCTTGTTAAGAAATGCATGTGTAAGTCGTAATGCGATGGGAAACGACTTTAAAACTACTGTACATGGCAAGTGAAAGGGTTCTTTAAGAGCAGGGCCACGTTTCAGCTTGAGGCCATTAAAAGATTTATCAACATCATGTTAAATTGTCTGCGGTCCACAAATGGCTGATCTGATTACTCACTCTAAAAAGATGGCTGAGAGTCAAAAGATGCGTCATCTTTGTGCAGCCCTCACGTGGTTTCCCTGCAAAAGCAACCGCAGCGACAATAAATAAGAACAAAACTCTTTTCTGTTTCTCAGTAAGAGTCATACCAATGAGCAGAAATAACACAGTGTTGTGTGAGTACTGAGAAATAAATCACAACAGATTTTAGCAACCTTAGACGTTCACAGTAGTGTGTGAGCAGTTCCCACAATATTAGGCTGGAAAATGTGCAACGATCTTATCTTTGAGGTGGAAGAGCTGGACAAAAGCTAAATTTAGCTTTAAAACCAGTCCACTACAAAGGTATATTTGGTGGGTTCACTTCTGCTTTGTTATATGAGTCTGCTGTCTGAAAGTTATCCACTGACATCAAGGATGTTTCAATAACTCAAATGGTTATAGTTGAAATACACGTCATATGAGCTCTGTTGTGTTTACGCATTATCTGCGCGATATCCTCCAGATCGAGGCAAAAGGGGTTACAATATTCAGGGGAGGGATATATCCAAAATATTAAAATATGCAACGATAAGGAAAATATGATTATCAAGGCGAAAACCATTACCTCTACCTCAAATACAACAATCACAGCCTCAGGTGTAGGCTGTCTAGTCACAAAATGCCACATGAAAGATGACAATAAAATAAACGGGCTGATGGAGATGTTCAACGTGATGTAAACTGACAAAACATAACATTACAGAGAGCTAACCAGCATAGAGACCCAGCGCAACAGCTAAATTTAGCTAGCTAATATAAACTTGCTAGCTAGCTAGCTAACATTAACTTAACTAACGTAAGTTAGGCATAATATTAATAATATTCACTGAAAGTAACCTTCACTTTGATATACAGTTTTTGTATGTATGAGTGTCTTGCTCATCTAGTCTTGCTAGCTTGACATTTAACTAGCTAGCTATTGCTATGGCTTTAGCTCATTCTAGCCATGTTGTTTATTTTCTTGAGACATAGCTGGGAGTGGGGCCGTCCACACAGTTTGATCCACTTAAGACACCGCTCCTGTTATGTTTTCAGCTTCGGGAAGAACCTTGTGTCTGACTTGTGTCATACGCCACAAACACACTACTTCCCCACTGTGCTTGTTGGAGGTCGGCACCTTGACAGACCTTATTTACACAGTAATGATTACTAGGGTGCACGATTGGACAATGACTGTTTGGGGGTGGGGTTTCGCAAAAGGTCAATTAACATTAAAGGACGAACAGCGATTAATGCAGTTGTCGTGAAGCATTTTGTCACATTCTTTATTGCTTTGATTGTTGTTGAACCATCCAAATGCGTATGGAGGTATTTTTTCTCTGTTGAGCCGTGCCCCATAATGAAATCCAAATTGTGCGTTACCGCTCACTTTCTGATAAGAATCGAGTCCGACTACACAAGTGCTATTGAGTAACCACAAAGTTGGATTGCTGGATTGCTGGTTGGATTACTCCCAACCCGGTACCTGCCCGTTTTACGTCACTAAAGTTTTTTTTTTTTTACGCCTGTCATCCTTACAACTTAGTGAATTTCATTAACATTCCACGGTCTCTTGTTGCCACATCGCTGTAGTCCCTGTAGTCCTCCCATGGTGCTCATTGTACTCGCTGCTTTAAACAGCCAGCAAGTGGCTGTTTCATGTCAAGAGACCAGACTAATCTGTCAACGTGGTGGAGCAGATTCAAATGTGTATCCGTAAGTTGACCAAATTTAGTCAAATGTTTTTCTTCTTTGTTTCCAAATTTCACTAATTAACTTGATGAGTACAAGGTTGTTATCACTCACTGGAGCATGAAGCCACGACTAGAAAAATAAAACCGGAATTATCCTGTAAGATTGAGTAAATTTAAAGTCGCTAACCGCTATACTTGTACAGAAATGGGTAATTAGTTTCAGTCCTCGCTGTCTGTGGTCAATGTGATACGTTCCACACTGCTTACTGTAGGTAGCAGCAGGCAGAAAGGCATCACTGTGCAGTAGTGTGCATTAGGAATCCAGAAGCCACAAGTACAAGTTGGTTTTCCTTCTCTCATGTCTCCCCCTTTTTCCCCTCTGAGCCAAACCGCTCCTTCTGATACCTCAGCCTCGATCCAAATGATTCATTCAACCATCCACCCACTAAAGAAACACTGAAACAAAGGCCGAACGCAACATAAAACAGCCTATACTTTTCCGACCACATGCCTTCGCACACACGGACTACCAAACCCACACACACACACACACACACTGCAAGTTTCATGCACTCGCTTGCGTGCCCACCAAACGAAACCAAAGAGAGAAGACATATTTACTCATCCAGATACAGATCGAATACTCTATTGCACACATCACTATATTCCGTCTCCGTCCGCACAGACACATGCAGAGTCTTTTCCTGCAGTGAAGCCCAAAGGCAACACCGATCCTGCCACCGCAGGTCCCGACCCACTTCCAGTCCAGACCTGTGGTGACATCATTCTTCTGTCCCCCCTTTTTCTCTTCCTGTCTCTCCCCCTCTGCACCCATCCTGCTCAAATGAAGGGCTGCGTTCCAACACAAATCATCCAACCTTGTCCTTAATGACAGGGTAGAGCTAAGTGATGCCAGGGGGCAGGAGAGCTGGAGGTACTCTGGTCTGGGATGCTGCCCGTTCAGGATTCCTCCCTGAAACATGTGGTTTGTTTCTCTCCCTCAATGGAGCTCAAACGGAGGGATGGATGGATGAGGAGAGCAGGGAAAAGGGAGACCACAAAGTAAGCTCATAGCCCAAAGGGAGAGATCATTTGTAGCTCAGGTGGGATATGACTCTGCTTTCATCTCGGGGTGGCTTTCTTCTGAGGACGGCATTAAATAGCAGAAGTATACCCTTTGGACAGAATATGAGGATGAGGTTAACGCATGCAATTCAATCGTTTCTGCAAATTTCCTACTGACATCAGGACATATGGGTGCTATTTAATCCTGTGGTTAGGTTTAGGGTTATGCACATGACATGACCAAGGTTTATTTTCGACCCTCCGTTGCACGTAGAGGCGAACAAATGAAGGAAATAATGAAGTTCTTCAGCAGTTCTGGAAAGAAAATCCTTTCCAAGGCTTTAAGGCAATTTGAAGGGATACAATAATAGGATTTCCACAATCTCAAATTAAAATTTATGAAGCCGTCCTCGGCAGCTGGGATATTATGAAAACATGACGAGCAATCACAGATTCCTTCTGAGGGTAAATCAAGTCAAGCTTCAAGTTGAGTCATTACAGACTAGTCAGAGTGAAGCGGGTGCAAAGTCATTTGGAACAAATGAAGTCTCAGGTTCGGTAGAAAGTTCAAGTCTAAAATTTTGGAAGAGCAAGTGTCAAGTCAAGACGTAATTCATCGGCGACGCATCCAAGTGAAGTCTGAAGTTTTGCAAAGAGCAGCCCAAGCTAAGTCAAAATGAATGAGAGGCAAGGCTAAAGTCTAAAATTATGTCTGAAGTCTTGTCATAACATCACTTATAGATGGATTTTTGCAGGATTTGTGCAAACACAAGCTCACACGACCATCCATCTCGCATTTCTTCCAGCTACTGTATGTGCTGGTGACTAGGAAAGTCCTCATCAGTATTGGGAGATCGGCGCTGCGGCCAAACCACGCATTTCAGAAAGTAGTTATTTGTTTTTGTGACCTGCCATAAACCAAAGCAACGTCAGCGTAGCTTCCAAACATCTTCTTCTGTTTTAAAACAGCTAGATACCGTCAAAGCTACCAAAGATCCAAGAAGAAGGAGAAGAACCCAAATCACCTGACTAAACATGTGTGCTGTTTTTAAGTACTTTAGTCTGGAAACTGCAATTTGTAAATTGTGCATTGCAGATGTTTGATGAGGTAGTTGGTAGTAGATGATCATTCAATGCTACCAGCTTGATTAAGCTACTACAAAAAAATCACAAAACAGTATACGTGGAGCACACTCATGCAAAGGATGCACCGAAACAATGACAAACACTGGACAACCAGAACATTTCTGTAGTAGACAACACCAGTTTAACCTTTAACCCTTAACCCTTTAGGACCTAAACATCGGCCTGTGGAAAGCTTGCAGTATTTCAATTACCGTAACTCACCAATGGACAAAATTCAAAGTGTGGCTGAACACTGGGAAGTTGTGCTTTCTGCAAAAAAGAAGCTGCCATTACGGTAATGATGACGCACCACCGTTGGCTGCAGGTTGGGGGGCCAAGAGAGAGTTGTTTGGAGGAATTTGTTGGTAGTTATACCCTTGAATTAGCTAGTTATACCCTTGAGATGTCACGAAGGTCTTCCAGACAAAAGCACAACTTCCCAGCGTTCAGCCAAGCTTTGAATTTTGTCAGTAGCGCAAACCACTGTGAGTTACGGTAACTAAAAAACCACAAGCACAACCACCACAAGCGTGTCACATACGTCACGTTCAGTTCTAAAGGGTTAAAACGGTCTCACTAGGAAACTCTGATCGGGATCCAATCAAGGGGCAAATAAAAATTGATCGAGACGTCCCTGGTGATGGACCCACAAAGGTTTGGACAGTGATAGATGGTTTGTCCAGTCCTTTGCCAAAACTAGGATTTATTTCAGCAGCCCTGCACTTTTCCCAGAAACCAGTTCTCAAAAACGACATCTCAGATTGTTCTGTATAACACACCAGGGTAGTCGTAACACGGCGAGGGCTAGTCGTTGGCTAGTCACAAGCAATTAAGGCCAACTTTATTCTGAAAGTGACTCCAGTTAAATCCTGGAATTATTTGAGGGACGTTGAAGTGAGATGTCTTTTCAAACCTGCTCAAACCAAGTCGCGACCCCATCAATCAACGACCTCCTTCAAGGCAGGGCCCAGTCAAGTTTAATGTCAGACTGTGAGCAGAGAGCCTCCAGTCTCTGGGCCTTTAGGGCAGGGTCAAAGTCAACTGCAAGTCTCTCAGGTCTCTCAATCCTGAACGATAAAACAACATCACATCGAAACATTTTCTTTTCGCAGCTGTGTAAATAATGTTGTGTTTTATTGTTCCAGGGTTTCACCAGGTCAAAACCTGAGACTCCAGTGTTGCCGCCCAAGAGCGAAGACGAGGCTTCGGGGAGTCAGGCCTCGCAGGAGTCGGAATCATCTCCAATCAAGTCTTCGATCTAAAACCTCCGCACGGCGCGATGTGAATCAGAAAGTCAGTGTAAGTTGTGCAATAAAACACTTAAATGTGTTGCAGAAGCAGAAGTTTGCAGGATGATTATTGGAATAACCGTGACATTTATTAACTTTGTTGCTGGCGTGAAAAAGGACCAGCTGCGCACAGAACACCGAACTGGATGATTTTGGTCCCTATTGGAAGAGTCAAACAAAAAAAAAAAAAAAGGTTACACAAGACGGGAGTTAGTCCTTATATGTATGGATTTTAAAACCACGTGAAGGACGGTAGATGCGTTGAACAGATACAGTAGATACGACTGCAGAATAATCAGGATGATCGGGTTCGTCAGATCTGCTCTAGCGCTCTGAGAGATCCCGGTTTGGTTTTAGCCACATGTGAGTCTCCCTGCCTGGTGCTGTAAACCTGTCATTGTTCTGGGTCAGCTCCCAAAGGATGTCCTTAAGGCCCACCCCCCCGCCACACACACACACACACACACACACACACAGATACAGACACACACTGCAGAAGTACTCCTCCTCCTCCTCCTCCTCCTCAGTGCGGGAACGAGCCAAGAGCAGACAGCCTGTGTTCCGTCAAGGCGTCCAAAATTCCATGACTTTCCCAGAATTCCCATTCGGAGCCAAGTCATATATTCCGTTGTCATCCACAAGGCCCTAATGAAAATCCGCGGGGAACACAGGGGCACATCTCGTCCGCTCACCCACACGCCACTCGCGCCGCTCCAAATACGACCCGCCGCTCCGGACGCTTAATATCCATCAAATCTATTCAAGTCTTCCCCTGACTGAATTAATTAGCTCCGCGTGTAAAGCGCTAATCCTCGTAGCTGAGTGTAAGCAGCGGGGCAGTGTGAATATTTTCAACACCATATGAGTCATCCAGTCACCGCGGCGCGTCGGGTCCAACTAAAACAAGGCCCGCCGTGTCACATTAGATCATAATATTACATTTTTATCAATCTTTATTGAATTACAAGCTGTTAAACAGCACTGTGAAATTGCATACCTTCTGTATTGTTCTCAATATAATCTTTAAATGCCGTCTCGGGGGTTTTAGCTGTTTATTTTGATGTAGTCCCTCAGATTGAGCGGGGAGTGAAGTGCCGTGCCAGGAAATATGAATGAAAACTGGCCCGCAGAGTATAAAGGATGCGGTTTAAAGGAGCTTTCCACTGAGTTTTTTTTTTTTAATGTAAGCGATGGCTTTGATAGGCTACAGACTTATTTTCGCGAATGAATGTGTCAAGTGTTAAGGTGCCTTATAAATCACTCTCCCTCGCCTTCCCCTCTCCTCTTTTCTTAGCCTTTCGAAAGGGTTTGGAAGAACAGCGTGATTGCTTACAGCTCTGGCTCCCTTTGTCAGTAACCTTGCCTAAATCAACAGGCGCCCTGCTGTTTTAGTGCATAAGAAATTTTGAAGATTAGAACGGGACTGTAAAAACGGAAACCTGCTCTATGCCATGACTGACGTCCGAGCCATAGCACGCGCGCCGGCTGCGAGGCCGTAATGGTGTGTGTTTAGGGCGGGTGACAGTAAGTAATTTCAGTCGGGGGACTGTGCGTGCGCGCGGCTGCCTGTTAATCAGACAGCTCACACTTAAATGTAATTGCGGTTTTGAACGTTCTGCCACCGCAGAATCAAATGGAACACGGGGCGACACGTTAAAGGGGAAAAGATGGCCTCCGCGATGAGGTCTGTCCATAACAAAGATTTTCCTCTCCATTTAAAGAATATAGAAGAGAGAGGAGGAAATATTAACTTTTTTTTTTCCAACCTTAAACGCCAACTAATTGCTTAAACATTTCCTCTAAAGATTCATTTGTGGACAGGAGCCAAGCGACAGGCTTCTGGCACACTCTGAGCCACATTTGAGAATTTCCTACTTACCTCATTTGAGGTGTTGCTAAATCACATTCACTGGCTGGCTGCAGAACTGTGAAGAAATAAGACCCCCTTGTGTTCCACCATAAATACACTTTAGAACATTTGATGTTTCTGTGGGGTCGTCTTGGTTATTTGTCCAAATATAATTGGATATGTTGCTTGATTTTCTGCCGGAGGCCAACATCCTTAACCCTTTCAAAACCGAACAAATCGAAAGCAATCCATTAAAATTTTGGGTATTTGAATTACCGTAACTCACAATGGTTTGAGCTATTGAAGTTATGCTTTTGTCTGGAAGAACTTCCCGACAAAATTCCTCCAATCAGCTCTCTCTTCCTGGGGCTCCCGGTCTTGTGTCGCCCCCCAAGCTGCAGCCGACAGCGGCGGTGTGACATCATTACCGTAATGGCAGCTTTTTTCCACAAAGCCCAGTTTTCAGCCACACTTTGATTTCTTTTTTTCCATCGGCAACTTATGGTAATCCAAATACCGCAAGATTTATTTTTTATGCACTTGAAGTTTAAAAAAGAATAAACATGCTACATATACTTTGTTTTATTGTGTATTTTTATTTTCTTGATTCTTTAAATTGCAAAGCGGTCTGAAGAAAAACGATCTGCGCCACGCTAGCAACTCTGTGAATCCTAACATTTGCTGGTCAGCAAAAGAGCACAATTGAGGCTTATGGCCTTACCCTTGATAGTTGTTGAGGTATGTCTCAACATACATAGAGGATCAAGAGGATTCATGACCAGGGAACCATGAGTGTCATGTCACTACAAATGATGAAATGAAGTGAAAATGTTAACTTGTGGCTGATTATATGTGTCTCACTAGTGTTTCTGGGAAACCATGAATGTCCCCTTTGTAGAGGAGATGTTCTAAATTATAAATGAAAGAATTAACCTGTTAAAAAAAAGGATGATGAAGGACTCAACATCTGGAGAACAGTAACATCTGGACAACATTTTCTGCTAATATATTCGAGATGAATTCTGTATTTTAAGGCAAAATGTTAGCTAGTTGTTGAGGATTTATCACCCGGGAACCATGAATATCTGGACACAATTCGGTGCTTGTGGGCACACGAGAAACCTCATATGATAAGTTCTGAATTCAAAATGAAAATGTTTACTTGTAGCTGATAACATGAGTATTACTAGGATTCATCCTCTGGGAACCAAGAATCTGAACATAAAACGTAAGAGAATTCATCTGTTAGCGGTTTCATTCCCTCTGGACAAACGTATTTAGACATGTTTCTAACCTTTTACATCAGCAAAAGTTCTTTGATTGCTCAAGAACATTAAAGTCAGAAACAAGAATAATTACTACTCTGAATATTGTGAAAATTGCTGTGTTACAAATGAAAGTGTTAATTAGCGGATGAATGTTTTTCATGATTCCAGCTAATAACAGAGTTTTAAGGGGCAAAAGCCACATGACATGTTTTCACACGTGCGTTGCCGGGTGGCCAAATGGCTTTGGAGCCTGTTTATAACTGTAGGTTCCTGCATGAGTCAAAATTACAGCAAACCAACACGAGGGAGAGAACAGACAAACCGTCATTGCATCATGTGTCCTTCACCATTGGCTCTCCATGCACACCCCTCCGCCGACTAAGAACTGACAAACCACAGCAATGAACTGCAATGCCTTCACGACTGGGCAATGGAGATGCAGCCTAAAACAAACCATAATTATCTATTTGCGGTGCTGCTCCAGGCAAAAATGAACATAATACAAGAGCACACACACAATGTTTGGACTTCCAGGCAATTCCACAACCACAGTTTAGTCTCCAGGGGACATTGGGTTCCTCTTAGTTGAACTTCTTCGCTTTCTTTCCTGAATGACACACAGTGAATGTACGCTGGCTCGCTCCAGACCACGCTGTCAGTGGGGCAGTTTGCCTTGTTTGCCTGCTGAGAGTCTGACCAGTGCCTTTTTTTTTTCCTAGACATTGCTTCAGACTTCCACTATCTGTTTCCACAGCCGTGCGCCTGCTGACCCAAGAATGTGGACGGCGCTTTGGTACATTGCTTTACAAGGCTAAGAAGTGTATTTGAGAAGTGATGTGTGGACTGGTTTTGACTGACAACTCGGTGGGTGTGCTTGCTCTCGGGTAGAATTTATTTTCAAGTCATAACTTGGGAGAATGCTACTTGCAAATTTCCTTTTAGCTGTTAACGTACTGTGTTATTCAGACACAGAACACAAACTGTTATATACCTCGTACCCCTGCACACTGTGTGTAAAATGCATCTGGGCTTTTCAAAGAGCTGGAAATTAAAAAAACAAAAAACAAAAAAAACATCTATGCGTGTGGAGTCAGCAAGAACATAATTTATTACACCTCTGTAGTCACATCCTTAACTCTCCTTCAGACAGGAGCCTCAAGACTACATTAGCTGCTACTAGCATGACACATACAATTCTGTACAACTCGATGAACTGACATAAACTGAATTGTGCATAATGTGCAGTATGCATTAATGAGAAGATACTGAATCTCTCCTTGTTTTGATCAACTTTGACACCTTAAAAATGCCAAATTGGTGAAATTAGTATTTAAAGGATCAGTGTGTTGCATTTAGTGACACCTAGTGGTGAGTTTGCCGATTGCAGCCAACTTAAAACCCTTTGTCCATTCGTGCCTTTTGTAGCGTGTAGCAGAACCTATGCCGGCTGTTAGTAGCTCCTTCCAAATTCATGTCATCGTCTGCATTAAGTAGCCACACAGTGCGGTAGATACTATTGGATTAGTTATTCAGTCTGTACAAATATAGCTAAGGCTCCATGAAAGATAGGGAATGTCATTGTTTGCCGATACTGGGCTTCTGTAGAAATACGGCCGCACCTTTAGGCAGAGAAATATGGCGGGACTTTTTCTCTGTGTGGGGGAAAAAAATAGTAAAAAAATCTGTACGTGTATCAAATTTCATGCAATTACAAATGTCAACCACATGTGGCGCTAGGCTAAAAGTGTGTGGATCAAGATAGGATTCATAATTTCAGAAACATGAATGTTTCAATGCTGAATTTCCTCTAAATAAACGTGTTATACCATTCAACTTAGAAATAAAGGGCTAATTCAAAGCTAGTTACGCTATTTTACTTTAATTTAGTTGACAGGTGCAACCTTTTAAAGCTTGACTGAATCGTCTGATTGTAGTTGTGGCCTTTTTCTTCTTGAGAGGACCACAATGATTCATAAAAGCCAAAAAAAAAAAAAGAAACTAAATCACTTCCTCAGAGTTATTAATGTGAATATATAAACACTTTATCTGATGGAGGGAATGCATGTTATTGTTTACGAGCATATAAAAGAAGAAAGGGGAAAAAAGTCCTAGAGAACTGTAACACTTCCTGAAACAGAAATGCGGCCGTTCTGTCGTGAAGCGTGTTATTAAAAGGCTCTTAAAGCTCTCTGAACTTCTTGTTTTTCTGTTTCTATTTTCCACACTTGACACAGTTCGAGCGAGGCGTTTGCACTGCTTGCATTGAACACACCATCCCATCCCTTCTGCAACCCCGTGGCCTGCTGGTCGACCCTTGTTCCCATAGCAATTAGCAAGAAACCTTTGCCAATTATCTGCTGCTCTTGAACGCCCGGCGACGTGCCACCACTTTCCACATCCTCCTCAATAGCCGGGAGAGATTTGTGTGATGGGTTAATAGCAGGATAGTAAAAGTGCAGCGGAGGCGACATTGTTGAGTTCATGTTGGTTTATAGCGTGCTGCGACCCTATTGAACGTTTTATAGAGATGGGTGTCTATCTACATCTCCTGCTGAATGGGACGAGGGCCACATAAAGAGGACTCGACAACACAGAGCCATAAAACCTCGGTGCAGACCTGAGGGTTCGGGTTTGGAATGAAACGTCAGTGTCACGGCGGCTAAAATGCTGAGGGCCAGGCTGCACAACCTGTTACACACTGTCAGGCAAAGTTAACACAGATTGAGTGTCTTTCTATTCTGTGTGTAGGTGACGCGTCCCCTCAAGAATGTGGTTCTCTTCCTCTCGCCGTTCGCTTCAATTTCCCCTCTGGTAGCTTACTTCACTCACACAGGCGAGAAGCTGTCGCTTGAGGAATCTGGAAAACACCAGCGGGGAATGAGAGGAATTTTTGCTTTTCGTTTCTCCTTAACCACCCCCCCTCACCCCTTGCTCTCTTTACTTTGGACGCCTCTGCACAGCCGGGCTCTTGAGTTTTCTCTTGTTTCTGAATGCAGCCCAACAATAACAACCTCTCATAAACAATGGGGCTTGTTGATTGGGGGGTTGTGAAGGAGAGTGGCCGTTGCTGGCCTGAGCAGTCAGCTTTGCTGGCAACGGGCCTCGAGAACGCTCCTAAAAGCCCGAAAGTACAGGCTGTGTTGAGGACTGTGAAAGATTTAAGGGTAACTTTAAAAATGCACCATCTCTGAAGGACCATAAACACATGCTTTAGGTCTTTCTTAATCTATCTTTCCTCCAAAAGGACTTTGATGGACCAAATTCTGAAAGGGGATGCTGGTCAATGTCAGGAAACCACAAAAGTACAGGGGAAAAAAATGGTAGTTTTGGAATTCTCTGCTTTTACAGCAGCTGTGGACTCATAAAGGGAGTCTGGATCACGTCGAATGGGATTCTGAACAAGGCGATGGTGGAGTTCTGCCCTCGTCCTTCCAGCCCACGGGGCAAAGGAGCCACATGCCATTTAAGCAGCCACGCAACAGTTAAAGCCTGCGCCTGACAGCGAAATGATAATATATAGAGATGTGTGCTGGAATAACTCTGCGTCCATTGCTTCCATTTCCAAGGATAACGCCGCACTTCACTGGACATTGTCCCTCATCTGCTGAACCCATTTCATGACTCCCACATCAACTAAATCAAAATAAAACATCTAATTAAATTCTTGTGAATGAAATGGGTACACAAACCGCTGTGCTTTTATTATAATTTCCTACAGGCTGCATACCAGAGTGAGACTTTTGGAAATACAAAGGTTTTTCCAAAATATCTAAGACGCACAAACAAAACATTTTAAACGGGCCAGAGCCTTTTGTGACAACAGACAGGCGTGGTGCGCCCCCGTGTGGACAAAGACCAGCATGTCATTCGATTTGAAGATTTAAGGCAATACATAAAAAATCCCTTTAAGGTTACGTTCTTAGAACTTTATTGAAGGGGTAAGGCATCACTCAACAAAACGGACATATCATACACACCAAGCACATATCAAAAAGCAAAAAACATTGTCCTCTTAGAGTCTTCATCAGTGTCTGGAATCAGTGAATGGTCATCTGGTGGTCATCATTTGCCTGAAGACTTGAATGGATCAGACCAAACCTTCACTCCTTCAGACGGAAATAAGACATAAAGTGTCAACATGCGCACATGACACATGACCACAACATTCAACAAGAGGCAAAGGTGTAAGACATACGCTTAACTACTGCTCGACACTGGCAAACAACAGACCATCAGCTTGGTGTCAGCTTGGCGTTTGCACAATTATCTCTACTGAATTAAACCTGCTCAAATCTGCTAAGTGCACTTACCCACAGGCTGCACAGCTGCCTGGTTGATACCTGCCCGGTTCATCTTTTGCACGTCTCCTAGCAAAGACAGAAAAGTTACGGCATGTCAGGCAAATATATTTAGCATTTTTTTGTGAACAAACTCAGTTACATTTTTTTTACATTGCAGCTAGTAATTAGCCCTGTTTTGCTCTCTTGTGTCCGCTTTGTCAGTAACAACGGAAGTAACAATAATCAATAATGTATACCCTGATATAGCTTTTCATCTTCCTGCACCAACTGTGACTCAACTTTGTTGGAAGCACGACTGTTTCGTGAATAATCCTAGCCATTTGTTTAACTGCAAATTAGTGGTTTTGAAATAATGGAAAAAAAAGGGAAGGCTGTGGGTGATCAAGCTCCTGTGGCTTGCTTGGACGAGTAGGTGAACAACGCCTTAAACTTTGGTCACATTTGGGGGGAACAGATTTGAACTTCTGAAGAGGTTGAATGTCTTCCCCTGTATGACATAGGTCGTAGGACATAGTCGCTGCTTTACAAGTGTGTACACCACAAGTGAAATAATTTACATGTATTATGAGTTGTGTTTTCAAAAACTTACATTTTCTGGACTTGTAGCAGAACAGCCAAAGTATAACATTGCCATCTACAGCCTACAGCCGAACTCGTTTGTTTCATGCACATTGAGTAAAGCTTTGCCTGTCATAATTTACTCCTTCTGTAACATCTCTGTCATTATATTGTGATACAGTAGCATCTCAGCAACAGCAACAATAGTTATGAATCCTGTAACTACTTTAGGAGGTCACTGTATGGTAACACCAAAATGTACCGTCCAAAGACGATATTAGAGTGTTAAAACGTCAACATACCTATCACTGTACTGTATAAGGACAATAAATGCATTCTGAAAATGTAACGTCTCCTGGAAATTTTTGCTTAACGCCTAAATCTAACATTAAGATATTGTAATATGTTCAAAATGTAACGTTACTGTATTAAGACAACATTGGCGAAGTAACACAAAAAAGTAACATGTAAAGATGGTATTCAAGTATTAACAACAAAATCTAATGTGTTACTATTATATGTGTGTTAAAACGTAAACATGTAACGCCCCGTTATATTTTTTGCGTCACACTTAAATGTAAAATGAAAATTATATGTGTATGTTCAAAATGTAACGTCTGAAGGAGCCATTGGCCACTGACACAAAAATGTAGCACTTAAAAATGGTGTTTGCGTAGTAGCAACGAAATGTAACGCGTTATTGTTGTATTTGCGTGTTAAAACGGCAACACGTAACGTCTCGTGACATTGTTTGCGTAACAGTGAAATGTAATATATTTATATTAAATTTGTACGTAACATTTCATACAGCGCATTAACACCAAAACACAACACTTAGACATCATCATTCATTCTTCAGCAGCGTGTTAAAACGTCGAAATGTGACTTCACGTGGCATAATTTTCGTGCTCACGCGAGTCAAAATGTAACGTTTTAAGGCGGCACGTGGGGGTCAATACACCAAAGTGTAACGTCTTATAAAACTGTTAGCACGCATTTTAATGTTGTCCATCTCTCAGACACTGTAAACTGAACTCTTTAATGTCTACTTACTGTACTCTTCTTTGTGTGCGAGAGGGTAGACAAATATGGGGTAAAACGCAGCAGCGACGGCCGTTATAAAGCCTCCAAATATCAACACTATTCTCGTGTTTTTAGACATTTTTCGGTTGCATCGGGCGATACCGTCCGTCTCACCTTCAGCTACACAATGTTTACACCGATAGCTTCCGGTGTAAAGGTCACCGACTTTTCGAGTTATCAAACGCGAAATCAGCTTGGTCTGCCTGGGCTTCCGTACTCAAGGAGTCACATGCCGCAGCACAACAATAACAAGGAAGTCTGGGTCAATATTGGAGAAGTTGACTGAAGTTCTCCTCCTTTATGGGCTGAAAAGATGACATTTACATTCGTTATCGTGTTCGGCTTTTGTTGCTGTTGCTCTTATGGTGTTTCAGAAGGAAACGAGCCAATTCAGACCTTTGTAATCCCTCACAGTCACATGGATGTTGGCTGGGTGTACACTGTTCAGGTAGGTTTCTCTATGATCTGACTGGGAAGCCCCAAAATAAGCGTGTTCTTTATTTTAAATATAAATGTGTATTTACTACAGGAGAGTATGCACGCCTATGCAGCCAACGTGTACACCAGTGTGACTGAGGAGCTGTCAAAGCTCAAAGACCGCAGGTTTATCGCAGTGGAGCAGGAGTTCTTTCGACTGTGGTGGGATACTGTGGCCTCAGACTCCCATAAGAAACAAGTAAGATCACATGGCAAAGGTGGCGTGATCGGTACTTTGTGCCGACTTGACATAAAGTCTCAACAAATCGTCATGAGACTTCTTTAATGGCCAGACTATGAGAAACAAACAGATCCTGTTGCATGATTCTGTCGCCCTTCTAGGTACGACAGCTTGTGAAAGAAGGTCGACTCGAGTTCATCATTGGAGGCCAAGTGATGCACGACGAGGCTGTCACTGACCTAGACGACGAGATACTGCAGATGACAGGTAACGCAACACATTTCCGTCCCTCTTCGATCCAGCGTTGCAGACTCGCGTAGCATCTCAGAACCTCCCTGCTGTTTCAGAGGGCCACGGTTTCCTGTACGAGACGTTCGGGGTGCGTCCTCAGTTCTCCTGGCACGTGGATCCGTTTGGAGCCTCTGCCACCACCCCGGTCCTGTTTTCCCTCGCTGGCTTCAATGCACATCTGATTTCTCGCATCGACTACGACCTCAAAGACAGCATGCAGAAAAACAAGGTGTTAGTTGATGCCTTGATCTAAATATGAGTGCTTTGCATGGAAAATCAAAAATGAATGAAGGCCATGACATGTTTACCTCCTTTTTCTAATACAGAAACTGCAGTTTGTATGGCGAGGTTCTCCATCTTTAAAAGCCAAGCAAGAGATCTTCACACACACTATGGACCAGTTTAGCTACTGCACTCCATCCTACCTGCCCTTCTCCAACAGGTAGTCCATTCTCAGACTCTCTGCTGACCTACACCATGTTCAATAGTTCTGTATTGATTCACTGTGTTCTTATTTCTCAGTTCTGGTTTCTACTGGAATGGAGTTGCATTGTTCCCGGACCCCCCTAAAGATGGAGTCTACCCCAACATGAGCCTGCCCGTCACCAAGGAGACGGTACACGCCTACGCCAAGACCATGGTGGACAACATCAAGCAGAGGGCTGCGTGGTTCAGGAGCAACCACGTGCTCTGGCCATGGGTGAGAAAAAAATGGACAGGAGATAATTTCATTTAGTGGGAAATTCAAGTAGCAAAACGAAAGATGAAGCCAACTCAAAAGTGCAGTTCCTCAAATGGCCACTTGGGGATGGCTCCAAAAGATAGCCACAACTCAATATAACATTATAAATCCTATGAGTGACATCATAAAGGGTTTGTCTGTACAGACAGTGGAGGTCAGCTCTAATTGATTTTTTTTATTTTGAGACACACTTTTTTAAAGTCCTTCCTTGGGTTTCAGGGCTGTGACAAACAGTTCTACAATTCGTCTGTGCAATTCAACAACATGGATCCTCTAATGAGCTACATCAACCAGAACAGCAAATACTTCGGGGTGACCGTCCAGTATGCCACTCTAAGCGAATATTTCCAAGCCATCTACAAATCAAATCTTGTGTGGGAAGTCCGCGAGAGTGAAGATTTCCTGCCTTATTCAACTGGTGAGACATCAGGACCTAACACAAAAAAAAAAAAAAATGTGAAAGTGCGTACCGTATTAAATATATGTGTGTATTTTCTAGAGCCCTACCAGGCATGGACGGGGTTTTACGCCTCCAGAAACGTCCTGAAAGGAGTTGCAAGGCGGGCCAGTTCTCAGCTGTATGCAGCAGAGACTCTTTTCACCCGGTACCGAATCAGCTTCCCAGACGGACCTGTGGCTAAAGACTGGGCCCTGGACAAGCTCAGATCTCTACGCTGGGCTGTCTCTGAGGTGATTTTTCCTGATATTTAACCTAATCCTTCTGAAAGGTAACAAAATAAAAACCAGTGATATATCAATTAATAATTAAAGAAGTATAGACAGTCTTTAATGATGTGGTGTGTATTTGTTAGGTGCAGCACCATGATGGCATCACCGGGACCGAGTCTCCCAAAGTAGCAAGCATGTACATGCAGCACCTCGTGCAGGCCATGATGGGAGTGGAGGAGCTTCTCGCTGCGCTCGTTTTGCTGCCACATAACATTGACATCCTCGGCACCCATTACCAAAGAAAAGGTGTAAATTAGCATGCACACTTTTACATTCTGTTTGTGTATAAGTTTTAACTTTTTGAATGCTTTTGTAGCCTTTTCCTGCTGTATCCAGTCTCTGTGCTAAGCTAGGCTAATTACTTCTTAGCTCTATATTCAGTGCACATAAAAATAATATATTTTCTTCAGCAACTCTCAAAATGGTATCAAATATTAAGCATCTGCTAATATTTGATACCATTTTCGATTACCAACAAAAAATAAACAATTAAGCTGCTTTCTCTGTAAATGAATCATATATTTTCTCTTCTCAGGTGTCCATCAAGCTCTGGAACAGCATGTCATCGTTTATAACCCCTTAGCATGGAACATCACCACTGTCGTCAACATCACCGTAACCTTCCCGAGTGCAGCCGTCTTTGATGACAATGGACAGCCCGTCCCTGCGCAGGTAGCTTTTGCTTGTATTGAACTATAAATGAAGAACTTTGCTGAACTTTTTTTCTACACCTAAATACATCTAGAAATAGAGAACAGAATACAGTCAAAAACATGTTTTGGCAAACTTGAGCTGCCGTAGGTCTTACTAAATTATAGAACAAGCAAGACTCCAACAACCTTTTCTTCTAAATTAACAATAACTATTTTATTGGAACAAATGTGCACTTAGACTTGTTACTTTGCCCTATCTTGTGTGAATTAGTTAAAATCTTCCCCTCTCTCTCTGTTTAGATCCAGAAGTCTGCACAGTCCAATGTGACCTACGACCTCTTCGTCATGGTGGAACTCGGAGGCCTTCAGTACAGGAAATACTTGATTAAGTACTCAGAGAAGCCGTGTTCCAAAAAGTCCAAGTGTGACTACACTTATGAAGCCAAAGGGGTTTCGTTTGAGAGACGCAGCGTGAAGGACTGGGTGAAAACAGGGAGGCGGCTTCTGCCTGTTTTGAACGACTGTTACAAGCTCATGTTTGACCAGGACACCAATCTACTGCACAGCATCACGTATCTGTAAGATCTTAGGCCTCCTTCCCCCTGAACATGATCTTTTTCTTACTCCTATGGCTTAACTTGTTTTTTTTTTTTTTCATTTGTAGTCAGGAAAAAAGGCGAGTGAGGATGACGCAGGATTTCTGGGAATACGACGCAAACGGAGACACAAAAGCGGGGCCCATCTCCGATAACTACATCTTCAGCGCCAACGGTTCAGCTGTGCGAGCCTACAAGGCCGTAGAAATGGAAATTATCCCGGGAAAGATTGTCAGTGAGATCAGGCAGTACTTCTACAGGTGGGTAAGACTAACGCGGTCTCACTCTGTTTGGAACAAGGTTCAATTAGAACACACTTTGTCTTCAATTATCACCATTTAACTTCTAACGCTACAATGTATCATGGTCAATACCATCACACTGTGACACGTTCCATCTTCCAGAGAGGAAAGCGATAAAGACTTCGCCTACTCAATCACCACCCGGGTCCCGGAGTGCTTCGGGTCCAGACTGCCGTGTGATAGGCTGGAGCAGACCTATTCGCTGGGCCCCCTCCATCTCAACACAGAGGTCGTCCTCAAGACCAGCTCCTCCTTGAAGAACAACAAAACTCTATTCACGGACGACAACGGCTACCAGATGATGAAGAGGACGTTTAGAAAGTTCACTAATAACACTTTAGCAAGGGTACGTCTTTAACACACTTAGCAAAACATATTTGTATTATTACTGGAACATGCAGAATAATCCATTTGTGTATTTTGTAGAACTACTACCCCATGGTTCGGGCAGCCTACATTGAAGACGACCTCAGCAGACTGGTGCTTCTCAGTGACAGAGCTCACGGTGTGTCCAGCCAAGCTAACGGACAACTAGAGGTACAAAACAATTCCGTGCTAACACACGCTCACTTAGCATCTTCTCCCGTCTTGCGTCTAACGTCTTGCGTTTTGTTCCCAGGTCATGCTCCATCGACGACTTTGGAACAACTTGGCCTGGAACCTTGGCTACAACCTGACCCTGAATGACAGCTCGGTTGTGAGGCCAACCCTGTGGATGATGCTGGGCTCCGTAAGCGGCTCCTCTAAGCTCTACCAAAGGGAGGCAATACAGCTGCAGCACAGACCTGTCATCATGCCCATAGACCAGCCTCGTAAGTGCTTGTTGTTATACGTGACAAATGTTGTTTGTTTTAACAGGAATGGTAAAAATATGAAAAACAGTTAAGCTACATTTATGATTTTGTGTTGGATCTAAGCCATCTCCACAGAAATGTGATTGGTCCATGTTTTTATTGGCTGGAAATGAACCATCCCGAAGAACAAAAAACACTCTGAGCTTAACAATGTGTATTTTGTGTTAGTTGACATTGACAAACCTTTCTTATCTCTTCTATGTTTAGGAAGGACCTGGCAGAATAAGGAGCCAAGAAGCAATTCTCCTCTACGTCCAGTTGTTCTGCCGCCCAACCTCCACCTGCTCAGCCTCAGCATCCCCGGATGGAACTACAGCTCCAATCATGATGTTCATCTCAGCCACATACATTCAGGTCAGCGGTGAAAAAACAATGTCTGAAACTACTGTAGGTTCTTCTCAGGCAATTTTTACTTTCAGCTGTGTAAATGTTTTTTCTTGTTATTATTTTTTTTAATTTATTTTTTTATGTCATACATCTAGGTCAGGATTTGCACTTGGAGCCAGATTATGATCGGGTCCTGTTGAGAATCATGCATCTATTCGAGGAGGGAGAAGACCCAGAGCTTTCGAAGCCAGTCACCATAAATTTAAAGGTGCCGATAAAACGTAATCCCTATCTGCGGGAATATTTTGGATTTTCATACTTTTAAAACAGACCATACTTCATATTTCTATTCTTCAATGGCTGCGCTTTGTGTGAACAGGATGTTCTGAAGGAAATAGGAGAAGTGAGATTGTTGGAGGAGCGTTCTCTCACAGGAACGTGGAATATCACCACTCTGCAGAGGTGGAAGTGGAAAACTGCAGAAAACATAGAAGAAAGTAAGAAACCGCTGTAAAAACATCAAATATTAGGACTGAAGTGTCTTCTGATTTTGTTCAATAGCTTCAAATATTTAACATGTTGTTCTTGCTTTTTTTTTTAGAGAACAAAAGATGTCACAGATATCAAGATGAAGGTTTCACCGTAACCATCTCACCCAAGGAAATCAGGACTTTTTTCGTTCACTTCAACTCCAATAACTGATCGGTTGTTTTGTCTTCTGTGAAGATCGTCAATCATTAAACAATATATGACAGTTCTTTTAAAGATTTGATCCTTTCCTACTATGTTAATTAATGCTGTTTTTGCACATGTTGTTGATTCTATAAGAGGCACTGATGTGTTGATGAGGTGTCAACTTTCTGAGTCCTGAGAATAAAGTGATTATTTTTGTCACACTCAAATGACTTCACTGATTTACTTTACGGACTTTATGTTTGTCTGACAATGGGACTTATGTATATCCATTAGGAGTGGAATGACTTTGGATTTTTTCTAGTCAACTAAAATGCGGTGAAAGTCGAATTAACATCAACCAGTGATGACATCACACATGTTCCTCTGCAACGATGAAATCCATATTCTTGACCTGAATACATATTGTAGCATCTCGCACAAAGGAAGTTACGAAGGATTTTCTGAAACATAATTGAAGCTTAAATACTGTCTGCATAGTCAACACTATAAACACCATGAGCCTAACACTTCTGCGACTCTTACTTAACTCTCAACCCTACCATAACCTCCATCTCTTTCATGGTGGATTCACTGACATCAAAGGACAAAAAACACGCTCTACAACCACAGCATAATGTTAACTGATAGACCACAAAAACATGAACATAAACATATGATTTTGTCACTACACTGTGCTGCAGATATGTATAGCCTATATAAATCGGCCATGGTACTCACAGCATGTTGTAAGGTAGGATAGCCTAACCACAATAAAAAACAATATGAGATATTAATATCTCTTAAGACTTTTCCGTCTATAGAAGTTAAAGGTCTAATAACATTAATGAAATTCACCCACAAATTGTTGATTTTTAGTCTTTTTTACCCCTGTTACTGTTTTGGACTATTCCTTTGCTAGCATTAGCAGATGCCTTTTCAGATGAGTGTGCAGTTGTACATTTGTTGTATTTCAATACTGACTTACATATTCTGCATGTCAGTAGTATGGGCTTCATCTTCAAATAGTCGGCTTCCTGCTTCATGGCTGTAGAGTCGACTAGTTGACTAGTCAGTTCAACCCCTAACATCCATGTATTAATGCATGTGAATGCACAAACCCGCGTTGTATTATAGTTTTAGAATTGTACTCTTCTCTTAAATTCGGCTGAGATTTCTAAAATCTGGTTTTGCATTTACCCTGTTGCCAGAGGAGGGATTTGACATCAGTGCTAAGCTAAGGCTATGTATTTAAGAGAATTAAAAACAAACAGTATCCAGCGCAACAGAACATTTAATTTTCATATACATAATGTTAACATACACATAATGCAACATCTAATTGCTTGTCAAATTTATATAGTTGTATTCATAACATTAAAATAAAAAAAAGTAAAGTGACAAAATGGATAATACTATGTCAAAATTAAGCTAAAGCAGAATATGATACGGTTATTTTATCTTTAGCAAATACAACAGAGGCAAACATCTAGCCTGACTAGAAAAAGTCTAAATTTCGTTATTACATCATGTTTGTTTTCTAAATACGAAAATTAAATGCAAGACGTGTTACATAAAGTTAGCTACTTCAGTCAGTCCAGTCAACAAAACACTGTAAGCTAACACTCTCCTTAGCAAATCTTAATTTTTAGAGCACAGGTAAAAAAATTAAAAAAAGGGGCACACATTTTCTCATCTAGAAAATGAACAAACGATTCTACTTTTAAAACTGAGGTATCCTTTTTTAACCTATATTTTATGGACCAGAGGTATAGCTTCATTATGAAGCTAACACCTGGGCTGCAGTTCGTCAACATGTCCGCTAGGGGCTGCACATCCCCGGTAATCAAACCACATTCATGCTGCTATACAGTGGATACGGCAAAAGGCGACACCCGAGGAGAGCCGCTCATCTCTTTGTGCACCGTCGTTGCAGTTCAGCCATAAAAGAGGTTGCACTTGCACGAGTGTTTGTCCAGCATGCAGTAGCATAACACGCCATGGTCGCCTGTGAGGGTGTCATCTGCAATTCGGTACAAGATGAGCAGTGCTAGTGTAAGTACTCCTTTAATGAGAGAGGTCGGATCATGTTTTTAGAACTGCCTTTAACGCAATGTTTACTCTTAGCTGTCTATCCGTGCTGTTTAATATAAAGAATAAAGTCGTTATTAATGATGGAGATGCAGGATGCTGAGGGGAGGCGTTGCGTGTGTTGCTAGGATACAGCTGGGAGGGTGCTGATGTGCTGAGCGGCCTTTAAATCTCTTATATGTGCTGTGGGTCTGTTGCCTAATATTCGCCCTGTCTGTGTTTTGATAGAAGAGGGAGAGGGAGCAGAAGAGGAAACTGCAGCACTTTCTGAGTGACCTGGCTTTACTTGGATCGTTGCAGGTTTGGCTGCACACACAGATGACGAGGAGATGTCCAACTAAGCTCATCAGACTAACAAAAAAACCTATTGTTTCCCCTCACAGGGGTTTAAATACTTCCAGCCGTGGCTGAGGGGGAAAGAGGAGCTGCTGCTGACAGTCGTCAACGAGGATCTGGTCAGTTTCTCCAGGCAATGTGTTTTGATTATGTGTGAGAAAGCAAACACATTTTCCATAAACACTCTCGCGCGCACTCTCCTTCCCTCTCGTGTCCCATCCCGCCTCGCAGGGCTGGCGCTCCCCGGGCTTCGCCGTGTCCCGGGCCTCCTCTCGCTCGTCCACCAGCAGCTGCAACAGCAGCGATGTCTCTCCCAGCAGCAGCTCTCCGAGCCTGGCCAGCCGGAGCAGCTCCCCCCTGCCCGGGGAGCCTCCGGGCCCACGAGACTCTCAGCAGTCGCAGGCACATACCAGGACCCAGCCGCAGACTGTCAGGTGATTGATGCAGCCACGCGTGTGTGGCTGTGTGGGTACTGTAACTGTAACTAGTGTCTAGTTTTAGGATCGCATATTGATTGAAATCCATTAGTGCATCAAGGCCTTCACTGATGCAGATGAGGTCATTATTGACATCGTCTAAATGGTAAACTGCTGTCATGATATACTGCATTTAACTTTTGTATGTGTTTAACTACTGCATAAAACTGATAGATAAACTGGCCAAAAAGATCTTAAAAAATGTTTCTTTCTGTATTGATAGGGAGCCCAGCACAGAGGAGCACCTCCTCCCAGCATCTCCCAGCGAGAGAGAGATAGCAGTACCTGTAAGTGCCCTCAGTTCAGGTCGCGCACAGCCACCTCGGCCCTCCTTCTATCATTAACTCGCTCACTCAGTCACGCCAGCCTCGTCCCCCAACAGGAGGTGAACTGCACTCTGTTCCTGCTGGCCGGTTACGTCAAGTACGGGCGTCCCTACGCCTGGATACGCTCCAACCACGAGCGCCTGGTCAACATCGGCGGCACCGACTCGATGGTCAAGGACACGCCCATGAAACTCAAGTCCATCTCAGACTGGCAGACACGAGGTATGGAAACAATGCGCGGAATCCCAGCAGTGTTGGAAGTTAGCGTTCAATTATTACACCATTTTCCATGAGCTAAATCAGATGCAGATGTCTTTGCTCTAGTTAAAATTTAGGTTTGTGGAGAAAAAAGAAAAAAGCTGCCCCTGGACAGTAATAATAATAGTAATGATAAATAATTCTTCTTCTGCAGAGGTTCAATAAATATGCTGTTTCTTTTGTTTGTGCAGGAATTCGCGTGTGGGATGTTGTTAGTGAGCTGGTGTGCCTGTGCACGGTTCCCTCTCCCTCCAACCCGTTCGCCCTGGACATGCGCTACATCAAAAGTCTTCCCCTCCCCGAGCGCTTCCTCGTCACAGGGGCCCTTCTCAACTTCCTGGAGTTGTACGTGGTTTATGGGAACCGGGACGAGCTTCACTATGACAAAGGTGGGACGTTTTAGAGTGCGGCATTTCTGGTAAATCATTGGATATTAATACATTTCAACTGTTATTACAGCCAGCAGGTGGTGCTGTTTAGCTACATTACAAAGGCACCAGGTCTACACTGCCCCACTTAAATAATGCATAGCTACAGCAGATCATAATTTTAAAGTGAATTAATTTGTCGACGATATCGTTTTCTCTTTTCAGTGGTAGAGGAAGTGAAGCCTCTGAGGCGTCTCCACGTCCAGTCCCTGCTGGAGTTACAGAGACTCAGAGCCAGCCCCAGGTCGGCCAGCAGCCCCACGCTGCAGCACTTGCCTGGAAAAGAGTAACTGTTAACAATTCATTCATGATCAAAGATAAAACCACCTGGATGCACTTTTAAGAGAAAAAAAAAACATATTTAAATGAGCCCAATTTCAAACGGATCGTGTTTATGTAATGAACTCCGAGTGTCCTCAAACACCACGTTTGAAAAAAAAAAAAAAAAGCTCCGTCACAGCTAATTTAGGTACGGCGTGTGCAAACCCCATTCGTTTCAAGGCTGCGCTGTCCTGGATACTGGAAGGTAGTCACGCGTACGAGGGCTTTTCGAAACGTGAAAACACAGGAGAAATAACCCTGGGAAACGAATCACATGACCGAGGTTTAAAAATCCCAGGGCCTCTCCGAACGTCTTGCCCTGCCACCCCCCAAAACCTTCAATCTCTCAACTCCCACACGCACACACACACAGCAGAAGACAAGAATTCTGCGTTCTCCCGGCCAAATATAACATCTTAAAAAAAAAGTCCAAGCATCCAAGCCTGGAAACCGAATCATTAATCAGACGTTTAAGCAGGTCATATATCTGGACAACATATACAGACACGAAGAAATGCAGTATAAAAAAGTTTTAATATTCCATAAAATACATACTTAATTAAATATGTACAAATAACGTAAAACTGTACATTGATAAAATACACCTTAAAGCAGGCACGGTGACCCCCTTTTCTGAGATGAGGGTTGATGCCGTTTGTAATTGAAAAGATACATCGAGTACAAAATGATAAAAATAACCGACTAGTGGCACATCAGTTAAAAAAATTACACCTTTTTAAAAAAAAAAGTAATATTTCTAGCTTAGTTTTGGTCATAAAACACTACATGAGAAGACAATGGTAGCTTCAAGGGTGCACCACTAATCCTCGAGGTTCTCGTCTGTAAACCTTCGATAGGACTCATGAGATCTCGTTATGCAATACAGCACATACCAATGCCTATCTCTTTAAAACCGATTTAAGTAGTAAGGGCACCTCGTTTGGCTTTGCCGGCGCGAAAAACGTAAAGAGCGTCCTGTGGCGTTTGCCGACGAAAGCTGCTCTGCGCGCGAAGTCGGGGGCGGACTCGGGGAAGCATTTGGGTCTTTTTAGAAACACTCTCAAATTCCCTGCAATTGGAATGCAGGTGCATGGCCAGGCATTCCTCACAGAGGCTCCATCCACACAGGAACACAGTGTTCCCAGTGTTCGTGCACAAACACACCCGCGAGTCATGGTTCAGTGTTTTTTTCTACGTAGATGCAAATAATTTATCACTGTGGACGGTTAGGATCTGGGGTTGTTTTTGGGTTTGTTTGTTTTTTTTCAGTTTTTAGCAGGACGTTGCCGTGCGAAGCACTTTGTTAACTTTGCAAGTTCTTCTCCGGTCTATCTTTAGTTTTATAATGCAGGTGCTGGGCCTATCATACATTTTATGGCAACTTATGACCTCTTAAAATGATAAAATGTGCAATTCCTTGAGCAGGACATAATACAAGTACTAATTATACCGGGAAAAAAAGTGCTCCTGAGATTACAAAGCTTAAGTAAGTAACTGCGTTTATGAGCATTTTATATGATGTGCCGGCATTTTCCCTCTTCGTCTTGAATTTGTCCATCCAATACCAAAGGAGAGGACAGAGACAACCTTGCTAATGTCACAGGGTAATAAAACAAAATCATCACGACCTGTTCCGAATGTCCGTTAAATAAAAATCAACGTTCAAAAAGTCCAGACTTTCAGCGTCTTTTTCCAGTTTTGCCTGTGTCGGTCTCTTTCCAACAGACTAAACTCTATTGTGGCTTCAGTGTCAAGCAGAGCACCTCAGCAAACCAACCAAAAAGAGGAATGGACATCCAGTCCTCACGTGGAATTACAGTCGGCGTTGAACAAAGGAATCTGTCAACTCCTTCTTCCTTTCGGACGCCGCTCTTGGGCAACTTCGCCGCGTCAAAATCCCTCAAGTCCATGCGCTCACTGAGTATGGCAAACATCCTCTCACAGCGGCCCTCACACGTCCAAATACGGACTTTCCCCACTTCCCAGTTGTGTCCCTTTTGTCCTTCCTTATGTTTTGCAATCAGTCACTCCCTCCCTCCCTTCTTTCCTTCATCCAGTGCTTCATTCACCCTTGAGGTTGTCATCAGGTTGATGCGGTCCCCCCGTTTGAAGTGTCAAAGCGTGGGGATCAGTTCCAGCTGTCGGAGGCAGACCCTCTCCTGGTGATGGCTCTGAGGGGGCTGCGTGACACAGAGCCCCTCTTCTTCCAGCGAACTGAAAAGAAAAGGGACAGTCGGTGAGGTCAGCTGAACTGGAAAGGGAACGCCAGCTAGCGGTGGTAGTTTATCAACCCTAACTCTTTCCCGTACAAAGTTAATCTTTCCTGACAAATGAAGGGCGCTATGGGCCTATTCTACCCAACAAAACCCAAACAAATCTCACCTTTTCCCAGGCTGGCAGGCAGCGTGGAACTCTTCGCATTGGCGGGAGAGTTGGACGAGTCCTCTACACGCTTTCCCTTCCCCTCTCCTGGCGGCAGCGTGGCCGAGCCGTCCTGCTGCCAGTCGGTCAGCGCCCGCTGGAAGGAATGGGCCAGGCACGCGGTCATGTCTCGAGCCCGCTCCGCCCGGCTGCACCAGAACACCCTGCACTGCAGCTGCTGCCCCTGATGCTTGCAGATGTACAGGAAAACGTTGGGCCGGCTGGCGTCCGCGGCGCAGTACGCGATGTCCTGCAGGTACGTCTTGGTGAGCTGCCGACCTGTGCTCAGCTCCTTGACCTCCACGTATCTCGGGCGCACCACCAGGGCGTGGTCTTTGCTCAGCTTCTTCCCGTTGGCGATGCCCTCCAGCAAGTGCGTGATGGCGTCCTGGGCCTGCTCTCGATCCAGAGAGAAGATTTTCTCCGTGCCCAGGTAGTGGACTTTAAATAAAGGGTCGCCATGGGACAGGGACTCCGTGCGGTCGCGGCGGAAGCGACGCCGTAACGCGGCGGGAGAGTTTTTAAGGGTCTGCATGAGGTGGAAAGTGCCGAGGGACATGGTGTGCTTCAGGCTTGGTTTGGGGCAAATCTTGGCTGAGGTGCGACTCCCCGAGGTCAGCTGGTCCTCTTCAGAACCTCTCCCGGTCTTCCAGCTTCCTTCTGTAGATGGAGCGGAGTTGCATCCACTGCTTTTATCTGAAATGAGGCGGAAAAAGAAGGTGACGTTAGTGGATCCATTCCAAAGGCGCATAAAGGGAAACATGCTCACACTTTGTTCAGTTAACCAAGGTGACATAGTGGCCCGGAAATGGATTTTTATCAACGTCACTTCGATGTGGTTCGACACGGTGTATGACATGACAAATAAAACATGCAAGTCAGCACAGCTTGTAGAAAACCAAAAAGGCCACCAAACAGGATTGTGACGCATTCAGTGTCAAATATTCATTCACCGCAGACTCCAGCCTTTAAATATTTACAGGCAGGGTTGAGCTTGTGTTCCTGTCCTCAAAGATACAGTACAAACCACAAGCACAGCTGGAAGCACGCCAACATAAATGAAGAGCAACGCAAAAGTGACACTGAGGCAATCTCAACTCCTGCCGTGCATTAACAAACAACTCTCACATCACTGGACTCTTAGTCAACTTTCAGACTGGACTCTCAAAGTTCTGTGACCTTGCTAACTCGAGAATTATGTAAGTGCATCTGGCCTCCCTTTGTCTCCCATCCTACAAACTCCTACAGAACTGCCTGTTCTCCATTGTGTTCATCTTTATATTTTTTCCTCTTTCTCTTTTCTTGGCCATTCTTTCAACATCCTAGCTCCCTCCTCAGAAGTGAGTCGAGCAGAGAACCACCGACTGTTCTGAAGGAGATGGCCATTGTTAGTCGAGCCCCTGCGCAGGAAACAGCTTTGCATTCCCTCCCCTAAATATTTCTCCTGCAAACAATAGCATGCTTCTGTGAGTATGTCACATCAAAAAAAAAAGAAAAAAGAAAAAAGAACGAAAGATGCACGTTGACCTCAAGCCTGGGTTGACCCAAAAGAGTTGCAAAATATGAGGTCCGACTGCCATATGCAAAAAGACCAGACCCCAACTTTCACTTTGACACCTTTTTATAAACCCAGCTCCTTCGGGGCTCTGGTTTACAGTGTCACGTGTACGAAATCAGCAATCAAACACAGAAGTAATCTGCATCCAGGAACGTTGTGTGTCCTTGTCTGATTAAACAGCCATCCTTGTGTTTACTGACACAGCAAAAGGGCTGTCACGTACGGTTAATCCTGTTGCAGAGCCTTTTGAAATGGGCAGAACATTTCTGCAAATATTTACCTTACACTGTTGTTTTAAAGAACAGCTTGCCATCTTGACATATTCTTGGGAAAAACCTTGCTCAAAATATGTGGCAGAAGGACACACACACACACTACCTTCATTTAAACCTCCACTAAACATTCTTTTAAATATATTTTATCTGATTAAGTTACTGGTCCTGCATTTTCTAGATCTTTTATGTGATTGTACATGACACGGTCTCTAAGATTAAAAGCTCACATTTTACGTTCACGCCGATTTAAAAAAATAAAGCCTGGCGATGATATAATAACAGTCACAAGTATGCAGTGGGTGATAGAATCTCGGGAAAAAGAGAGAAAACTTTAAAAACACGGACTTTACAACGCAGTTTCGCGAGACAAGAAATGATGCCCTCAAAAACTCAAGACGAAACAACACAAGGCAACATATTTCTCAATGAATGTCCTATAAGGACTATATACAGATAGATTTTTTTTAATTATTTTTTTACGTTTTAAAGTTCTTAGTAGTAGTAGTAGCAGTAATAGTAGTAGTAGTAGTAGTAGTAGTAGTAGTTGTAGTTGTACTACTGTCTGTCTTACCTGGCCACAGTTTCATGCAAACGATGTCCTCGTGCGCCTCAGGTAAACCGTAGCGTCCCGTGATCTTTTTATTTTGAATTTTGTGTGTTTTTCACACACACACAAAAAAGAAACACCGAACAGGTGGAAATCCGCTGCCAAACTTTACATTCACAGAAAACCGTCCGAGTGCCAGTGTCTCCTCTTTGCGCTACGGGCTCCTCAGACTGAAAGCGGCAGCGTGCGGAGGGCGTGCGGTGAGTTTTGCGGACGGAGTGAATCACGGCGCCGCCGCGACGACCGTTTTAAACGGCGTAGGCGCGACCCCGTCACACGCGTGAACGAGCACATGCGTCGGCGTGAGCGGCGAGGAGGCTGGTTAGTGAGAGAGAGGTCTGCAGAGCTAAAGGGATGATTTACAAAAGAAAAATCATTTACTCTACCTGACAGGATGAATAACAGTCAGCCGGTCTTTGTTTCTCTTACTGGTATTCATATTATAAAGAATTTCATGACTTATGTATTATTACTGTATACATATTTACACAGATTTATCAATTAATCCTCCTAGAAGGTGGTAAAAAAAAACATTGCTTGACAGTGTTTATCTTCAAGTTTATGAAATACTTACACACATTTAGATGCTTTAATGTGTCTCATTTTGCACACGTTTATTCATTTATTAGTTTTAGTGATGAATAATATAAAGATGTGAAGTTCTCAACAATTGGAGCAGTAGTTATAAAAACACAAAATAAAACAGATTATTTTATTCAAGTACACTGGGTTGATCTGATTATTTTAGGACATTTAGGAATTTAGCACATTTAGAAACTAAACAAAGCATTTGCCTCATAGGAACCAACCAATACTTAAATTTACTTAAATTATTTATTAGTTGTCAGTTGAGTTTATTTGGTTTCACTTTTCCCTAGATTTACTTTTTTTCCAAATTATTTTGAAGTGTACACAAGTTTGTTGAATTTGCAGTTTACAGTTTATGAGCTCAAACCACCAGCTCATTCATATTATTGCATTTTAAATTACCTGTTCACCAGTTAGTTAGTTACCTGTGCATATATTCACAAACATGGGCAGTTTTTGACATGAAGAATCACACAATGCTGTGAGAACTCGCTCCTCCAACTGTAAGTTTCACATTTCTCTGTTTAAGCCCATGTGCCGCGCCATACTGAGGAAACATCTGAAACCCACTACCTTTCATTACCATCGCATTGCGTCACAGCCTGTCTCTAATGGGGATCGTTGGCCTCACTGGTTCAGATCTGCTTCAAATGTTTACTCTGCGGGTATTTTGAACAGTGGCACAGGAAAAACTTTAAACGATTCCATGTGTGTATGCGTCTGTATGTGTGTGTGGCTGGGCGTTCCTGGCGTGGGGAAACAGTAGGGCCCCTGTTTCTTCTGGGTTTGGCCCAACAACAGTTAAGTTCTAGACGTCACACTCGCCTCAATGCTTTGCAGGGCACACTGGAACTATTCTTGGGGCACCGGTGACATAATGGACGATCTCAGACAGCCTACGTATGTCACAACGGTCAGCAAGAACAGACTCAGCATCCAAACTGTGGCATAGGCAGGGCTGCAGCTGCAGTTCTTGGGGCGTGTGAGAACATGCAGAGGCTTGTTGTACTCGAGGTACAGTCTATTTACCGTTATAATCAAGGGATCCATTCAGTGATTGCGAACGTAGAATGAGGTCTTCAATTGCCCACTTGATTGGTATCGCTAGTAGGGGTCAAAGCACAGAGAAATGCTGGATGCTTTTGTAGGTCCAGGTTTCATTAAATCATGCATAATTTGGCATTCCCATTAGCCACAGATGTAGGCTGAGGACTGATTAGCTAATGTTAGCATGCTAAACCAAATTAGGGTGGCGTGACAATGAACAATGTAGCGTCCTCTCTTGTAAGCGAGGATAAGTTTGACCTTAGCTGCCTGTTGCCTTACAACCTTGTGCTCGATGTGCGTTACTGATGTCATTGCTGGCGTGTCAGCATGACATCTGCATTAGCTTCAAGTGGCGCTGTGGCATCACATAGCATTAGTGCTAGTTTGGCGGTAGACCCTTAAAACTAAGACTTGGTACATCGTTAGCTACGTTTTTGCCTGATTGTCTTAGCTTCACCCCTGCTGCAGAAAAGACTGGACAAAAAAACTCTGCATATTTTTGGAAAGCTAGTTTTAGCATGTAGCCATTGTCTTCATGGTACACTCCTGAAGTGATTCTCATTCCGATTCAAGTTAGTCAGCATTTAGATCTTGTGTGGCATAATCACATAGGGGCTTGGAACTGTTGCAGTACTGCATCTTTGTAACTGCCATGTTGGATGAATTTCCTGAATCCTTCACACTGTGCTAACAGTGGCTAACACAAACAGACACCAAGGGAGTACCATAAACTGGCTTTTAGTCCTGTTAATATTCCTGCAGCAGAACATATAGAGCTAATCATTTACATTAAATCTAAATCCACAATAGTCAAAAGGCAAAGTCTGATAAGATAAGCCCCATTATCATCAGTGGGCCTAGCAGCCACAGACACACCCAATTGTTCAGGAACTAATTGGCAGCTATTAATTCAAATACTCTGACTGCTGCTTGTGACTGAAACTAACAAATTAGCAACCCTCTAAGGAGATAATTACAAGTCATTGTGGGGAAAAACAAAGACAATCTGTGGCCACAGCGAGTAGGATGTAGGCAGACCAAGAAAAGTACACTTATTAACAAAACAGCTCCTTGAATGGTGAAAGTCAACACTACTCCAGTATTCAGACACTCACATGTCACGTGTTCCTGTACCTTTAAAAAGACAGGTGACTAGCTGAGGAAGGCAAAACACTTGATAAGATTAGTTTTGAACTCAGGTTAAAAATAGATGATAACCAGCCCACACCGGAAGGCTATTTCATGTCCAGTGAATCAAAGGCTCAAAATTAAGCGCTTTGTTCCAAGAAACAGGTTTTCTGAGTTGTGTGGAAGAAATAATTAGAAGAGGTGTCATCATGCTTGTTGTGACCTCTGTCCTTGTTGTGATATGGTGTCTTGAGAACAGGGATGTAACCCTTCTATTGTTGGAAACATAGCAAACAGAAATTTTAGGAAGTAAAATGGCACTATATAAGCCTACACCTATTCAGAGTACATGTGTTTTACAGTACTTCTCTTTTTAAAATGCTCTAAATCAAACGTTGGCATTTACTGATGTGTATCAGGAGCATTTAGGTTCGACTGCAATGAGGGCAGCATTCCAGTTTGCTAACTCTATTAAAGCAAACAACACTTTCCAGTCTGCTCATCCAGTTGCTATTGCGACCAGCGCTGCAAAAACAATGCTGTGAACTTTTACCTTCATGTGATCTGTCAGAGAGGATGATCAACACTCTGGTTTACCATCTGATCCGGACCAAAATAGCTCCACATCTACCAGATGGATTGACATTAAATCTTCTGCTCACATTCAGCAGAGGATCTGTCTCTTTGATGAGTTTTCCTCTGCAAGCAGGTTTTGACATTGTTAGTTTCCTGGTAAAATTCATCAACACCTGCTGGATAATCAAATGGTTCCCATTGATAAATTATGATTGCTTTATTGGAGGTCCAATGTATAAGATTTAGGGCAATCTGTTAGCGGAAATTGAATTTGGCATGTGCAGTAACTTATTATATCAGTGTATCCATTGAGTTTTCATTAGCTCAGGCTGGGTCCTTCATGTCTACTTAAGGACATAGTCCTTTTCCATGGAGTCCAGCCATGTTGTACCGTCATGTGACCCAGAACAGTCAAACCAAACACAGGGCCTGCCAGCTTTTTACATTTAAGTGGTACCCACAGTCAGCTGCCATACGTGCTTTGAAAAGGAGAAGCATTCTGCTGGCTCCAGCCTGCATACCACTAAATCCTACACACCGGCCATTTTTAACTTTTTATCAAATACCATCACTAGGTCAAAGTATTCAATCGGAGAGGGATCAAATACCTGCAAAACTAGGAAGTAGACTCCAGAAGTCCTGATTAGGAAATGTCAACACGCTAACTTGCCACACTATCATGGTGACGGGTCAAATGACAAGATGCTCAGTATTAGCAACGCTCGCTAGCACAGTAACATTTGTATCTAACACTACCTTAATAAAAGCCCACAATTAGTGGGACAACACATCTGCATGATTTTAGTTATGTAAAATAAACCCTCATTGAGTTATTAGTCCTATTAAGTTGTTTTAGGATTCGACTTAAAAATCTTCTAAATCATTGTACGTGTTTTAATGTTCACATTTCTATTTAATGCTGACACACATGGTATCTTAGTCTGTTGCTGTCGCTGCCTATTTTAACAATAAGTTTACTCATGTGTGCTTTCGTAACCTAACCTGCCCACAAACCTACCAGTTTGAGTTGCCATTTACTTGAGCTGCACCAACGCTTACGCCATACATGTTATTTTAGAGGAGAGTTCACCTGTTAAGAGGAAGTTGGATGAGGATGACTGACATAAGAATTTATGGGTCCCTCTGTTATGGAATAATTATTAGTGAGAACAGGGTGAAAGGTGGAGCTTCTTCGGCTATGTGTGTCATGACGAGTGTCCTGTATTACCAGTATCAAGTGAAATCTCATAATCAGAGCAAAGGTGCGTTGCGTAACTTGTCTGTCAGTCCTGAGATGTTGTCTATGTTGAGTATTTTAAGGATGGCATGTGCCATGTGCCCGATCACAGTGCAGACCTCACTGACCTACTGAGTTCAAATAATTCAGGATGTTGGTTTGCCCGTGAAACAGTAGGAGAGTTCTGTTTGTTTCCATGCCTTCTTGGGTCCGACCCAATCAAGCAACAAAAGCTGCTCTTCCAGTCAAAGGGGTCGATTTAATCCACTCTCTCTTGTCACACCTCCCAGAACAAGCACAACAGGCCTCTGGTTTCATAGAAGGAAATGGCTCACTTTCTCAAAAGAGAAGTTGTTGGTGGGGTTTCATTGTATATGCTGGCCTCATAGTCGGGTCTTCCTGTTATTTTAATAAATTCAAAGGAATCAGTCTCGGGAAATGACTTAAGGAGAATGAAAAGAAATGGGTGGTTTCAGTAGTTGATAGCTTGGAGAGTGAAGTGTGGAGTGTGACATGGTTACTCTGGTTGTTACGGTACACACTTAAAAGCCTCCTCGGTTGCGGAGAAATCACATTTCTTTGGCTGCAGCCCAAGATTTAAGGCTTCGCTACAGTAATGCTTCAACGGAGAGGTGATTTCCTCAGGATGTTCCTCAGCTCATGTGTTTCGGTGTTTTTGGAGTTAAGATATGCTACGTGCACATCCCAAGCTGCAGGTTTTTGTGGAAATACAGGATCTTTGCGGGTCTGACGTACAGTCATTTGCTTGTTTGGTGTTTGTGGTCTGTGAACATAGCAGGGTATTTGCAAGGCAAACACTACTGAGTCAACAGATGATTAAAAACGTCACATTCTTCAGTCAAAGTGTTTGATCTTCATTGTTTTTAAGACACACTTATGGAATTACAGTGCGGTTAAGCACTCACATAAATCCTCAAAGATAATGTAGCATGTCTGTTGGTCTGTCTGCCATCCCAAAATATCCATCAGTATATCTGTTTTATATCTTTCTAAAACTTGTATTTACTGGCTCTAAAGGCTTCTACAGACAATCGTGGTTCCTAGGCGACAAACCATAATGCTATGTGATATTCCTTGATTTTCCGAAATCGTGTAAGGGCCAGACATAAGATTAGACAAAATAAACCTTAAATTTAAGCCCAATCAAACAGCAAAATGGCTGAAATAGTTAAGCCAACACAGTCTTTTTTAAAGACTTATCTTTACAGCAGAAACAAACATAGTACAAGGAAGAATAAGGCAATACCAAGACGGTGACAGCCAGAGCCTCCACTGAGCTTCAGTCCATGATGCTAATTAGCATGACAAGTCTTAACAAATGTTGTGACAATGAACCTGGTAACCTGGACGGTAGGCCTATTGATAATCATCAGCATGTTAGCTCCGCTGATGTGAGCATATTTGCATGCTAATATTAACAGTTCACTGAGTACAGCCTCGGATGGCTGCTAGCTTAGCTGTAGACTCTAAGTTTTGTTGTATTTATGTAGCGTTGCTTCCTTGCATGGAAAAGACCCGGCTCCAGTTTTACTTCCCTTAAGGCTACGCTATCAGCTACAACAAACAAAGTGGGACAAATTTAGACAGCTTATATTTAATAAGTACTTTACATTTAAGGAAGTGCTCACATGTGAGCAAATATGCTGAACAACTTAACATGTGGAGAGACGACCCAAGGCTAGGAATAGTTTTAAAATTCTTCCAGAACTATTAATGTTTACAGTAGCGACAGGTTTACACGTAATTAGCTGTTGTCTGTAAACTGTGCTGACCTCACTCTTGACTTGACTGAAGGCTAATAATGTGACAGGGCAGATGCCTTTTCACTAATCCAGAATTACAAAGGGAACCTGGGGGGTTTAAAGAGGTGTTATCAGTGGAAAAGAAATATGATCCTCTTATATAAAACAGTTTTGTTTGAGTTGTGAGTGAATACAATAATTCATGCCAGACTGATAGCAGTACAGATTTGATGCTTGCCAGTACCTTACCAAAAGTGAACCCCTGCAGATGGAATTACAACCCATCTGACAGCATTTAACTGGACACCTTTATGGAGATGTGCCAGAATGATAAAACTCATTCTTTTACTTACAGGAAGCCTGGGTTTCTATCTGTCTTTTCCCGAAAACCTACCTGCCAGCCCATTGTTTAATTTTCAACTTCATGTCCCACTCAGCCAGCGTCGCATGGTGAGCAAGTGACCCGACCTTCACAACAATCATGTGACTAAGACTGTCTGAGTCCACCACCCCCCCCACCTCCCATGACTAAAAAAATACAGAAAACAAAAAGCAACATCTGCCAGCCGACTGCTCCGACAAACAACTGGCTTCAGATGTCCTAATAAGGCATGTTAATGGCCTCGTGCGGCGCAGAAGGAATGACACGGTGTCTGCTTTTTTCTCCTACAGTTATCTTTACATGGGGATTGCGTCAGTCTGTAGATGAGCTAATTTCCCTTTTTTTCCCCCCCTTATGTCAGTCTGAACAGACTGGTGTGGTTTAATCATGAGTAGGACAGACAAAGGGGGGATGGGTTTGTCTGGGGGGAATTCCTTAAATCACAAATCTCATCTTAATGTCACTCTGACTTTCTTGACAGGAGAGCAATTTTTTTCTCACATAAAACTCTATACCCAAGATTACCACTTATGTAACACTCTTGTTTTGGACTCTCTTGTGGCTTCTTTATCCCCAGAGTGAGCTGTTCTTGATAAGCAGAATAAAAGGAGACTTGAATAGCTCTTATCACAGTACTTTCCCTCGCACTGGGCATTGCTTTGTATTTAGGTACAGGCACACTGATGTGGCAGAGGTACTAATTATGGAGGGCGCTCACTTTAAAAGCAAAATAATGTCCAAAAATGGAAGTTATGGAGCATGGAGGAGCCAGGGGAGGAAGGTTTCAGCTGTCGCTCCTCTTGTGTTTTGACTATATATATATATTTTTTTGAGCCTCATTTAGCTTGTTTTAGAAACTGATGAATGTGGTGTTGACTGCTTTGTAGTGGAAATGCTCTCAAGCTCAGGGACCAATCAGAGTCTAGTCTAAACAGGAAGAGGAGGCTGCTTCCTGTACAGGCCTGAAGGAGCTGCCGTTATGACTGTAGCGAATCTGAATTGAGTGTACAGGGACAACTAATCTAAAGCAGCCAAAGAAACAATAGCTTAGATAAAAAAAAAAAAAAAAAAAAAAGCTGATGGCCTGAAACACTGATTTCAGGCCACACTGATGCTTCTGAACTTCAAGTGCTGGCTCACAGAGAGAAAACATGGTAACACTTCTAGGTTTTATTATATAGAGCGTTGGTGCAGAATTGACATTAGAAATCCCTTTGACATTAAAGAACGACCGACAATGAAGACCTATTGAGACGCTGCCTCACATGACTTGTCTCAGTTCCAAAAAGTTGCCCTTGAACGCAGGGTAAACACCACGGCCAACGTTCTGCTGGCACATTCTGTACGTTTCGAGAATGCATGAAGGGAAATAACTCTCCATACGAGCAGGTGGCACTACATGTGTCATTCAGGAAGAGCTAGTGTTAGCCGGATGGCTTGGCTAACAACAAACAACTTTGCTGTTGTTGTGTTCACTTCACATTAGCATTTCAAATTCAAAATCTAACTATTTTAATGTTTTAATTGTCAATTTGGTATATTTTCACAACATACAGAACAATTGAAAAAATACGTTTCTCTTTCACCTTAAAATAACCTACACGTTCCAACATCAATTCAATGTGCTGAACTGGGGGAGAGGTCAGGCTACTGCCAATGGTGCACGATTCACTGGTGTACACACACTCATTGATGTCTGATGCTGGCCAATGGCCTAACTGTTGCTTCAGTGCAGTTTGAATGAAATTCCTGCTTGTGGTTTGGCTTGCGATGTACATATTATACAGTGATATATATTTAGATGTAAAGGAACACTTTATTCTCCAACGGTCAACAGGCCTTTTCCTCTCAGTGCTAGCAGACATCAGGCTTGTTCTTCTATATTTGTACAGCAGGCCTCTTAGATCATGATTAAACTACGAACTTGCAACAGCGTGTGTTTAAATGTTTGCATTTCTCTGAGAATGCCAGTACCATTAACTCAGGAGCTTATTCGGCGGTTTCAGTGACGCTAACAGGAGTTGGCTGCGTAGCTTTTTTCCAAACGGACCTTTGCAGAGCCGGCACACTGGATTCCATCGTTTCTTTCTTTGCTCAGAGGTGCTAATAATGTCAGTGTTATATAAGGAGAAGTCTTTTCATTAGTTGTAATTCATTGGGAGTGACACAGACTTGGAGGCACTGCATTGAGTTTGAGAACTGCATTCATCACTCTGAGTCACTTCCTGTCATGTTCTGTTAGAGCCACTAAAAAATAAAACATCTGGCTGTCAGTTCAGTTCATTTATCAGGAAAAAAAAAAATGTATTATCCTCAAACTACAATAAATAAGACGTTGTAAAAAGGTATAACCCAAATACTGTTAAATTATTACACATTTTCCTTTTTTTAAAAAACAAAACAAAACAAAACAAAAAACTGCATTTCCAGGAACCAATCTTATCTGGAATTCCTTTCTCAGATGCAAAAGATCACCAATGAAACCACACAAATGATAAAATCAGGAATTTAGAGTTTGCTTAACACTTTAAACACTCTTACAACGTTAGAACTGTGAACATTAAGACAATGAAAATGGAGAAAGACATAACTGGAAATGTTCTGTTTTGAACATGTGCAAAATGAATAGATACGTTTCCATTTCCTGCACCGTTCTGTTCGTGACCTATTGAACTGAGTCTGTGTCTACTGTGGGAGTATCCTGTCCTCCTCCTTACCACGAGCACGATTTGTGGAAGTGAAAGGAGCCTCCAGTTTACAGTCATCGTGTGAAAAATTTTATGTATCACACCCTCTTGATGATCCATTATGAAATTTGGTCCAGCCCCTGTTTTTGTACTGGTCAAGCTTGTATTTCCCATTTTTGTTCATTTTTCGTGTTTGACCTGTTGCTCATTCGTTTGTAATTATGAACTCATCCACATTTTAACGGTCTTGCTTGTGTTCCACATGCTGTATGCTATATTTACTGTGGTTACTTTTATTTTTAAAAATTATCTTCGCATGCTACAAATGACTGTTTTTAGTCTTGACATTGTTCCCAATTGGGGAGTGTACCTATGTTCCCTGGGTCCCTAACCCTGTCCCTAACGCTAACCCTTTTTTAGGGTCCTGTGTTCCCCAGTCACATACAAAGCGGGAACATAGGACCCGGGCAACATAGGGATGATCCCTCTCAATTGCATAAATAATAGCATAAAGCATAACATAAAGGATGGAGACAGAAACTGCTAGCTTGGTTGTATGCAAGATAACAAATCATAAAAAAGCAAGTGAAATCTGCTGCTGGGTGGATTTTGTTACCTTAAGGGGGAGCTAAGCTAGCTGTTTCCTCTGTTTCCGGGTAATAATGCTAGGCTAGGCCAGCTACTGGCTAGGGGTTCATATTGAATGGAAAAACACGAGCGGTCTGTAAGAAGTAAGTTCAGAGATAACCACATGTTCCCCTAGACAACCAGACCCTATAGACCCTTGTACATTTACTGGATTATTTGGCGGTAAAACATACTAAACCTTTGGAGTTGGCTCTGGCATCTGACAACTGGTGGACAAAACATGTCATCTCCATTGGCATGTTCGTCACCACTCCACTTTTCCAGCATTTTCTGCCCTGCACAAATGTAATAGCCCCCGCTTTGCCTCCAATTGAGTGAAAAGGTACTGATGGCTCAGCAACAGCAAAGACACATTGTATGATTTCATCTACCATTCACACCACATGGACGTACATGTAGCAATGTCTGGGAATGTGCACATGTGGCACTCTGAAAAGACAGTGATTCAGCCATGTAGTACATACCAAAGAAAGCCTTCACGCCGAAAGGCTGGATTGTAAGGCATCAACCTGCCCCCATGGTGCTCCTGAACGCATCATCGTGAGATCACACTGTCACTCATGACTCAGTCAAGGTAAATGAGTAGCGTGCTTGTACCCTACTACTACAGATGTCAGAATACTGAAGGTTATCGCTTCCTCTGCAGCGATGATATGATGTCAGAATTACGCTCTACCTGCACACCGAGCACAATTCTTCACAAGAGTCTTTTTCTTCAGGTCTTTGTAGCGTTTATGGCCTTGTGAGAGGCCCCACTCTTTCTTAATCACAGCCCACTGAGTAATATCGTCTACAATGTTGCTGCCTCTAGCTGCCCATGAGTCCTCTAGTGCGTCTGTAAAAACTGTCAGGGGTGTTGCATGCACGTCATCAGCCGAGCCAGAGAGGCCGCTGATGAAAACGGTGGCAATGCTCTGGCTTTTTCTGCTTGCGCCGTATGAAAGGCCCATTAGTCAGTCTTAAAGAGCCACACACCGCCTCACCAGAGCTATTAATAGGCACACAGACTGTCTTACTTTTTTTCCAGGAGAAAGCTGGCTACAGAGCATTCGAAGCCAGCTCCACAAAATCCCCCTTTCCCTGCGCACTTCCTCCCCACCCTGCACTCTGCAGAAAGCCATGTACTGTGACGAATCTCGCGCAACATTTATTTTTAGCCCCGAGCTGCCACAATCTCCTATTTATACGGCAACCCTTATGCAGAACAAACACTCAACTTTCAGAAGAAAGTGAGGTAGATGTTAAGATGTTAGCACACCGAACTCCATGTAGGTTAAAAAAGATAATGAAAGCCTAGGACCCTCTGTGGGATGTCAGACTGCTGAATCATTCAGATTTTACACATGGTGAAACCAGCAGTCTTCATGTTGTCTGGTTTCGATGAGAATCATTACGCTACACTTTAACCAAAGGATCACACAGACAAGATTAGCACAGACAAAATGAGCTTCAACGCATGGCTTTGTGAAGAGGAGAGTCAAAAGGAGGTTCAGAATCTACATCTGAGAAATTATTTTGGGCTGGCTTTTAAGTTTTTTTTTTTTTTGCTGATCATTAATGTTATTTGACCAGTTTTACTCAAGAAAAACTTGAGTAGAGAGAAAAACTGAAAGACAATTTTCTTTTAAGCATAATTTTATCGATAACAATTCAAGAGGTTTCATTGGTATATGAGGAAACGATTTATTGCTTGACCACAAACATCGCTATTCAGCTTTATAATGTGAGGCACACAACGTAGTTTGGAGTTAAAATCAAACACAAGATGCTGCTTCTTGTGTTACTCACAGAGTAAAGCGAATTAAATTTTAGGCTATTATTTCCCCTAAACAAATGGCAATGTAGCCATTATACACTGTAACTCCTTAAAAACATTAATATACTTAAAGCTGGAGCCGAACGTTAGAGTCAGGCCCTTGTCTGATCAGTCTTAATGATGCTAATTGAGCTAATAAATGGCAGATAAATATCTCAGCAACATTTGCATGGTGGTGCACCATTGCCTATTATTTTACTAGAAACCAGCATTGACTGATTTGCCAAATATGGAGAGTACAGCTCGGTGCGCTGGAGATGGAGAACCTTACAGCAACTTAGAGTATATGGTGGAGCATACGGTGGAGAAAAGGAAGGCAAGGAAAAATCCATGGAAAGTTTCTGACGCTCCAAATAGAAAAACCTGGTGTTCAGCAGACGGATCAAAATAGAAGCAATTGATGGCAAGGACAAACATGAATTAACAATGCTGAAAGAGGAGAAGGGACTGAGATGTCACCGTACTGCTCTTTCTAAAATATTTATGGACTACGTAGCTTTAACGTTTACCCTTACTAAATAATTAACTGTGGCCTTAGAATGTCTTAGTATTATTTTTTAAAACCACTTCTCAACACCAGCATGGGACTGTCCAGAGTTTATAGGCTTCACATCATCATCACATCAACATGTTTCTGTGATTACGCTAACGTCCAGTAGAGGGAGCAAAACATTATGCGCCGTAGCTTTAAAAAATATTAAACTATTCATTATGTTAAATTCTCTGGTTTTAGGGAGATTATTGAATTAGATCTCTGTGATTAGCTGGAAAGTAAACTACTAAATTAAAATCTCTGAAATAAATACTCCAATAATACATTTATGGATTAATATTTGTGTGTTGAAATTCCAATACACGCCATAAAATAACAGAAAGTGTTAAAGGGCTTATGCCCTTTGGGTTTGGGTGAGGTCTGCTAACACGAGTGATGTGGCTCATCGTTTAGCGGCTGGTGCCAAAGAATGAAGTCATGGACTTGGTATTTTCATAAACCCGCTTCTCTTTTTATGAGCAGTTTCACTCTTGTGTGCTGGGAATGTGGGAAATCCATGTGACAGGCTGCCACGAAGAAAGACGTGACTTTCCAACACCCATGAGTTCTGTAATGCTCAGTCACTTAATATATCCCATCCATCTTGCATCAGTTATATTCAGATGTAAACTGTTTCTCTTTGACTGATGAGAAACGGTTTACATCTTTCTTTCACCAAGGCGTTCTCAGTTCCTCTAACTTAGCGGTCCGGACGTCAGGGAGCTCTTCAGCTTGTGTGAAACGGTATGAAAATCATGAGCTCATCCTCACTTCTGGCGCTGGAGTTCACATTTTGATGACATATCCACAATGTGCGTCATTTGAACCAAATATAACCTCTCCAGCACACCTTGTGTTAAATTCTTTTTGTAAGTTTGATTCTGTGAGAAAAAAAGCTTGATAAAACTTTTGGAGTGTGATAAAAAACAAAAAACACCCACACAGTCATAGAAGCCAGCGTGATGTATCGACTTGAACAAAAGTCAGCTTGTGTTTGGCTACACGGACGCAGTGTTAAATATGATTACAGAAATTACAGCTGGACAACCACATGGTTGTTTAATACGTCTGAGCCTATGACGAAGAGGATGAATATGCTGTGGTTCAAGTCAAAAGTAAAACACCCAGGGATAAAAATAACGGCTGAGAGAGCAAAGTCTCAAACCCAGCTGCGCCCTCTAGAGCCTAAAATGTTTATTGCACCTAACAAAAAAAAGCTGCAGCGAGAGATCACAACGTCAACCGAGACCAGTTAACATCAGCAAAGGGGGGATTGCAATCAGATGATACTAAATAAGAACAAATTACTCCGGCCTTTTTTTTTCTTGAGCCTCAGGTCCGGGAGCAACCGTGCATCAATCACTCAATCAATCAGACTTTATTTGTACTGCACTTTTCATATAAAATGCAGCACAACGTGCTTTATACAATAATCCCACCTGCACCCCAACCCCTGCCCGACACAGACACACACACATACCACTTATTTCTAGGTAGCGTCGGGCCAGATGGCACAAAGCGAACATAGCTGAGGTTGTATGGGCTTTATCAATCAAACACGTGCAAAGAACTGACTGAATGAAGAAGTTGTGTTGTGCAGCCTGTCACTGGTAAGGCTACAGGAAACAAGCATAGTTGAACACATTGGGAATCAATAAGAGTTTTTTTTTTATGTTTTTAACCCTGGAGACTCCCCAGAGGACTAACGTGGATCACGCAGGAAGATAAACAGCACTCAACGAGGCACTTGTCAATAAAATAAAGCATTAGCAGACGAGAGGAGCCTTTTAAAAGAAGACGTCTCGCGAGCGGCGCGAGAGGCTCGTTCCCCCCCAGTGACCTCCACCCTGGAGAGGGCGCTCCCTCCTCAGTTTGCAGCGGAGCTTGTGCTGTCTGACGACTGGACCAGTTCCTCTCCCAGTAGGTGTACAGTGCAAACCGACAGACTGCTGTGCGTCCTCCTCATCTCATTCAACATGGAGTACTCGATCCGGGCGGCCAACGCGGAGGACTGCAAGGACATCGCGCGCATGATCTTGGTGAGTACGGAAGTCATCCAGTAATGACTCACCGGGTTTACCTCGGGGTTCATATACACGATCCCCGCTGCTGTCACATCATCGGCTTATTTTTTATGGATCAGTTCAGCTAGGTTTTGCTGGATTGCAGATGTGCACGTGTTTGCAGGTTCATGCAGTGCCCATACAAGTCATGTTTAAATGTCATTTTATTTCCGTTTCTCGCAGGAACTGGCAGAATACGAGAAAGTGGCGGATAAAATCAAACTCACCCAGAGAGGTAGAGTATTATCACGTGCAAACACTCACGGAGAAACCTGAGGTGAGACAAGCAGTGTCTGGGTTGAGGTGCAGGGTTAATTCATGGATTTGACCCAGGTGCCACAAAAACGGTGGCACGGAAATGTGCATCATTCTGTGCACCTGTCAGTTTTAATTTCTAGAGCATTAACACAAATTCTGTCAAGATGCTTTACATAACCCAGAGTCCCCCCCACCAGAGCACAGGTGTCAAACATACAGCCCGCGGGCCAAAAGTGGCCATCCAGAGGGTCTAATCTGGCCTGCGGCATGAATTGGCAAAGAGTAAAAAATTACCTAGAAGACTTCAAATTTTCAATGAAAATAAGAGAAGTGGACATAATGAAAGGCTGAGACCAGGACTAAACAGCAGACAGCAATGTTAGAGTAGTTTATTAATGTAAATGTTCTCCAAAGTCCTTCTTTGCACTAAAATAAATGGGAAAAAAAAATCTGTTGTTGTCCTTACTTATAGGTTATTATGCTGTTAGATTACTGGTCCGGCCCGCTTGAGGTCAAATTGGGCTGTATGTGACCCCCGGACTAAAATGAGTTTGACCCACCTGCCCCAGAGGAAGCTCTACAGCAACGGTGACAATGGGAAGAAACCCTAAGTGGAATCTTAAGCACTCAGTCATCACCATCTAAAAAACATAGCATGAAGAGAAACCACTATATACCATTAGGTCTTTTATAGCCGCCATCTTGCTGTACTATGCCCCGTGACGTCGGAGAAGACGGAGCTAGAGAACGACAGAAGGTGAAAAATACATATAGTGGGACTTTGCTCAACTCCAGATTAATTATCAACAGTTTGGGTAAATTCTGGCAAACAATGTTGTTTTAGTGTCCTCAGCTCTGGGAGCTGAAATTGAAGGACGACTTAAGATAAGATATTAATATTTGTGGCTGCCGTCTTAAACTTTTTACCCTGTATCCGGGACAATGACATGAGTTGAGCTGCAAAAAAGGAAGCGGTGAAACAAACTGATACCACACATACTAAAATGAGGATGATATTACCCAAACAGTTTCAGTGTTTGATGCATACAGGCAATATCGTGGTGGAAAATCACTGGAATATGGACCAGACCACAGGAAAATATTCTCAAAGTGACAAAAAAAATTATTTATTTATTTTTTTCAGATTTAGAACAAGATGGCTTTTCCAAGAACCCGTTTTTTCACGGGATCATCGCTGAGGTGCCAGAACAGCACAAAACCAAAGAAGGTGAGTGGGTTACTGTACGTCACTGCCATTATTTACATACAGACTGGCACAAATCCTCCCTGAAATATTGTCTGTTAAAAAGTCTGTTAAAAAAAGCACTAAAACTTTCTTGTATCCTCTGTCTGACCTGTGAAGTAACAACTGGGGCTTTTTTGGTCAAATGTGCAACATATTTAATTTTAGTGCAGTGGTATTTTTTTTCTGCACAGTGAATTTCAGTGCTGATTAACCCTTGATGTATTATAATGTCAAAGTGTAACGTCGATTGTTCTCTTGTTCAAACTTGAGGTTATTTGTTTCTATAACCTATAGTGTATACTTTTAAACAGTTTACATCTGTCTCACCAGAGTGACCGTAGACTAAAGCAAACTATGCCTTTGTGTCAAAATAAATCTGGAGTAATCAAGAAACTAAAAGCAGAGAAGCTCGTAATATCTTTGTATATCTTACATAAATGGTTCAGCCAACAGTGATGTTTCTATGCCAGTATGATTTACAGGAAAACTGCTGGAACACTCCAGTTCTAGCTCGCACTAAAATAATAAAACATTTATCTAAATGGCCTTGAAGTGGGTTCAGAACTGATTTGAAGCCAGTCAACTGCTTTTGAGGCCAAAAGTCCACTTTAGTGGCAAAACTCTAGTTGCTACAACATTAATCTAGTTGAGGAGTCTCGCTGTCGTTATCTGCGTCTTAAAAATGTACGATATCATATGATTGAATGAATAATGAATAACGAGGAACATTGGCATCCTTTTGAAGTTGCTTTTTTTTATCCACATGATCAATTTCAGTCCGGTATGCAAAAAGTCTTTTACCTCTGTTTTGGTCTCCACCAACCTCCTTTGGAAAATAATTCAGTTAGTCACCTTGCTTACGAGCTAATAATAATATTGGTTTTATGAGTTTTCTAAGCCCCACATTAGCTTCAAGCTAATTTGCTGATGCTTCTTCTGTACTGTTGTGAATCTGATCGCTGCCGGACATTTTTGCTGGAACCTGTACTCAAAATCATACTAGGCATCTGTTGGTGTAGAAGCCACAGAGTCAGGTAGTTTATCATGTTAACAATAAGGGTAAATTAATGGAAGGAAATGCGAAAGCGGAGGATAAGACTGAGGATGGGACCAATGGAAAAGTAAAGAAAATACAGTTTCTGGATACATTAGCCTTCCCAGATTTTCCTTAATAGGACCCCGTTAATTACAATAATAAAAGCCTGAATAGTTAGAATCCCATTTTGTATATGTGCAGCCTCTTAAGATATTTCACGAGCCCATTAAATTACTGGATCAATTCCTTTTGCAGTAATTGTCAGCCAGTCTCCACGTTTATTAGCCCATATTTATTAGTTGTGTGACCTGATGTAACAGCACACTGCTGATGTGGTCTCTCTCTCTCCTCCTTCCTCACCTCTTACATAACGAGGCTAATGCACTGCTGTTCCTCCTTAGAATGCTTTAATGAGATCATTGACACACGCTCTGCCGCCCAGCTTGGCCTTTTCCTTCCATGACACAGGCCCTTTTTCCATGCAGTCACCACTGTCCGCGATCCACAAGCCTCAGATATCTGACTCCTCACTGAGGAGCGGCTGCTTGTATACGTGCGTTAGACCTATAAAGCCATGATGATCCACTACTGACCAATCCAACCGAGCAAATAAGTCAAGCATACGCCGTGTGTATGTTTGCATTACAGGATACAGATTTACTTCTGGTAGCAAGAATCAGACCGATAACTGTAAACAATACCAACTAGCATGCTAACCTTTTTGAGATTTAGCCACTAGCAGTAGCTAACAAACTGTAGCACAAACTCGTATGAAAGAACAAAAAATAAACACAACATAATGTAACTTTTAAATGTCAGGACATCGAGTTGACTTTTTTTTTTTTTTTGGTACAACTGCACCTATTTTAGGCTAATTGTTTTGCTTTAATTGCCTTTAACTCTTTGTTTATGGTTCAATTCTTTCATGAATGTTGTTCCAAGCTGCAAAAAAAATATATATATACATATAATAGCCCCAGATAAATTAAGCGCACAATAGCAGAGAGAAAACCAGTTAGCTGATGTGTGCTACTCGCTAACATTGCTAAAGTTATTAGTTAAAATGCGATGACTGGAAACATTGACTCCAGGCTAATGCTAATGTTGCTCCTTTCTTTGGACGTGTAAATTGTTCTGCTGCCAAAGAGTAGGATATATGTACTACAAATGAAAGATCTTTTTTTTTTTTAGCCAACCTGGAAAAGCTAAAATGAAAATAACAATTCATCTCTGCTGAAGTAGGTTGTACTAACAAGTAAGGCTGCGGTTTCAAAGATCTGTTTCCAATAAATATGTGTGCAGCCATGTTTGACAGTTCAGCAACACCACACTGCTGAATAGTAAATCAAAAAATGATCATTTCGCAGATGTTTAGCAAAAGAACCACAGTCATGTGTGCATGATATTCAAAAACAGATGGTTTTGAGCTTTGTGATTTGTGATATGAACATTGTAGTTATCTTCTATTATTGTCTTGGCTAAAGTCGCTGAACCCAGTTTAGTAGAGAAGGACCGAAAGAGCAAATGTGGGTAATTTTAGTTTTAAATGCTGAAGTTATTTTGACTGTGTCAAAAAGCAGATTCCTGTAACTGGCTGAAACTGATTTTACACTATGACCTTTGCTTGCAGGCCATACGAAGATAGGCTACGCACTTTACATGTACTCCTACAGCTCGTGGACCGGCAGAGCCATTTATATGGAGGACTTGTACGTGATGCCTGAGTTCAGAGGTACAGCTCGCTGTCTTGACTTGCCATTGTTACGGTTAGCTTTAAGTGAAAATCTTTAAAAGCTTTAATATCACATTTGAATGTGCAGGAAATTTAAAAGAAAGTCTCTGTCTTTCAGGGAAGGGCATCGGTAAAGCACTTATGAGCAAGGTCGCACAGGTGAGTAAAACAAATAATATCAAACTGTGAAACTAGAAATAGAAATGTACTGGAGGTGTAGGGTATTTTTCCTTTTACACACGGTAGGTTGTCACCTGCAAGGAATGCAAGTTTAATATGTAAAATAATGTGGATTTCACAAAGGTAGCAGACATCAGTAGAGTAGTCAGTTATTTAAGTACATCTTGAAGCACGGTGGTCATACATTTGTTGCTGATCCATTTTGCTGTCTTGTAGCTGGGATTGGCTGCCGGCTGCAACCAGCTCAACTTCACCGTCCTGGACTGGAACAAATCGTCTCTGGACTTTTACACGAGCCAGGGATGCTTCAATGTCACAGCAGCCATGGGCTACCAGTGTATGCGCTGCGAGGGAGAGGCCCTTGAGCACCTGGCCCAACCTTAGCTCAACACTAGGCTCCTGACCTCAATAACCACTGCAACCACAAGGTCAACACACACACATAATGCAGGGACAGTGACCCCTTTTCCAAAACTTGACAATGACAATCGTCAACAACGACTGTTTGCAAAACCTTGCCCCCTTTAGTCACTGTGGATATAAATGTTAAAGCCATTCTAAAATGAAGGGTAGACTTACCTCTCAAAATTTGTGATAACATCTTTGAGTTTTGTCCTGTGCACTGGAGTGAACGCCTGTCAAAAGGTTCTGTTCACAACCATCCATCTTCGGCTGAAAAGTCGGCTGCTGGTAGGATTGTTGTAGTTAGCTAATGCTACAACAACAAGAGTCTCTACATATCTACTTATCATATCTACTTACATATCTACGTACTTGCATTCATTGATTTTTCATCCTTACTCCTCTTATAATAGCCAACAGATTTTTGACTGCTATAAAACAATACCGTCTGTCAAAAAACAAAACGGCAGCAAACGAAACTACACATTTCAGTTTTAGATCTTCCCAGAAATAGTTTTCTTGTATCTCAGTGATTTCGACTGATTTGAACCCGTTATCACAAAAATTAGAGTGAGGATAACTGAATAAATACACTTAAACCCCCCCCCAAAAAAAAAAAAAGAAAAACTCCAAGCATGGCCACTGTCAGCCTCCGTAGCTGAGAGCTAGCTTTGTACACGTAAGAGCATTACAGAGTTATTATTCTGTCTTATAGTATTATAATATTGTATGAATGTTATGCTGCCATAAGTAGACAAATGTTTAATTTGCGTTTTTCTAGTGTGAAGTCCGTTAGCACGGCATGCTAGCGTTTGCAGCTTAATTCATTCCATACAATTTTACTCTTGAGATTTTACACATAATTGAATCATGTTATGCACCACAGTATGGAGATGTGTGACAATCACTCTTTGGGAAGGTTTTTAGCAAGCGGTCAATTGTCTTAATAATTGTCTTTGTCTTAATTATCTTAATTATCTTAATACATTTTTTTTAAGTATTGGAACTGGGCCTATGCAATATGTATAATACAGGAGCAATGAAATTTGTGTTGTGTTTTTCCCTTGTGATGTTTTTCTGTGACAAATAGATCAGATAACACAATCGATCTAAAACCAATATGAGGATAAGTGTGTTTGTGTGTGTGGTGAGATTATTAGAAAGAGAAAGCCTTGATGTGTTAAAACATCATTATCCAGAAAATATTATTAGCACTTTGCACAAAGATCCACAAAACCTTATGCGTTACTGCGAAGGCAACACATACATTTCATCATGCGGACAAAGTGACTTTCACATGTGCTGTCCCTTTAAATTTATTGTGACCTGTGAACAGCAACCAAAGAGTCGGTCACCTTTCCCCTTGTCTTCCAGATGAGAAGTGTTGTATAGCTGTCGTAAAGCACAATCCTGGTATTTGCACTGTTCTTTTCCTGCGTTGTACATAGAGAGTTCTTGTGGAGGAGCCGGTTGGACCTAAAACCTCCGTCCACGCAGCCAAACTTTCTGAACTGGTTCGAAAGAAATAAAAAGTGGCATTGTTCTGGTCCGCAATTCAGTTTTATACAGTCTCGTTTTTTTTTTAAAGAGGCATTTTTTTTTGTATCATTTCCAGCTTTTTAATGAAAGCAAGCTGAGTTGTGGGTTATATTTAGCCTGTCTTCTTTCTCTCTAAACAAGTAAAACCACTGACCCGTCTTAGTAACTTTTAATTTGCATTTGTGTTTAAACTAATTCAGTGAAGAATGTGCAGTATTTTATTTCACCATCCATTCTGGGAACTCCAATTAACGCATCTCTGCTTTAATGCAAAATACACAAACTACAGTAGATCTGATATGCCGTGATACTACAAAGTGCGTTGCGCCAAAAGTAAAGAGTCCAAGGAATTACGAAGAGATGGATGTCTCAAGCTATTTCAAAATAAAAGTTCAAGCCGGTTCTTGTCAATTGTAGCTGCGATAAATCTCTGCAGATCAAGCTGAATGCGAGACTTTAAGTTCTACAACTTCGGTGCAATAGGTGTTCACAAATCATGATGTCTTCTTCCAGATGGTTTAATGTGTCCATATTTTCTTATTTTGGCCCATAAAAATAAAGTTTGGCTCAAGCCCTGTGAATCCAAAGCGAACGTTTCAGGAGCATTTAGGATTTTGTCTGGTGCGTTTTAAGGGCTTCAAGGGATCAAATAAATTCTCCCAAACTCTCAAAGGGGCATGAACTCCCTCCGCTTCAGTTAAAACGGTGAAAAAAACCCCAAAAATGGAGTCAATGGTTTTTCACATGACCTCAGCCAAAAGCTCGACGCCGTGATCTTGGCCTCAGAAACGTAGCCGCTACAATTTCGTGTCATTTGCTGGGACAAAACCTGCATGAGAGTCAAACGTCGGTGGTTTCATAAAAGGTACTGTATACTTGTGTGTCACCCCCATGAAAACCACACGTGTTTCACTGTTTACCTGTTGAACTGCTCAGTTTACACTGATCATGGTAATAAAGTCTGCTAAACTACAGCGAACCTGAGTGGGTGATGTTTTCTGAATTTGAGAACTACAGGCACTAATGTAATCCTGTACGACCTATAGGGGGCGCACCACCACCACCACCTGCTCGTTCAGGGGCCCAGCGAACATGATATCTCTGCATACGCTGTAAATGAATATAATACATGTACTAAAGGGGGATTAAATGACATGGCCACGTATCAGGGCGAGGTAGCAGAATAAACCATGACAAAAATGAGCTGAAAAGTGTCACAGTTAGGAGGCACACGTTGCTACATGTTCCATGTGAGGACGTCACAAGTGACGATTAGTGAGGAGTTTTGAACTGCTAGGTATATAAAGGTATATAAAGGTCATACTTGGACATAAAAGCAAAATAAGAGCGCTTTCAAACACCATTCTGCAAAAGTACCACAGGTGTTCTTATGCGGAAAAAGTAACTAGACCCTTGACCTCAGGAGGTTGTGTTACTCCCTTTCTCCCTTTAGTGGAAGTAACTTTTTTTTTTGGAGACTTGTTTCAGGGGCGAGATGTTTGAGGGTTTTCTTGAACGCGCTGTCCCTGCCACACCATTTCAAATCTGGGCACTGACCAGGCCGTGCCACATCCCATCATTCCTTCTCTCCGAGCCTTTCCGCGGTGGAGCTTTCGCGCAGATGGCCTCGGGTTTTCTTCAATTCGTTCTTTGATATGATGCAGAATTTACAGCGGGAATTCGTGGAACCACTGACCGCAAGCTGCCCGTGATATTTCCACCACGTTAGTTCTCCTGAAAAGCTGTTACAGTCTGGGATTCAACTCTCCAGGTCACGTTGTGCTAAAAGGGCCTGGTCTAGCCTCCTTCTGATTGTAGATGCATTAAGTAGTTACCACTTTACATTGTGTTTTTTTTATTTAAATGGCTCCAAAATATCAGTTTATGTCTAATCATTGAGTAAACCCGCTTTACCTGTAGACACTGTACCAAGCGTTTTCTTGTCTAAATATGAACTAAGACATTTTCCGTGGGCTGCAGATGGATAAGAATGTTCACGCTTCGTGCTAATCTGCTGATCAACACTTTAGGGGTTTAATGTGCCAAGAAAGAAGGCCGCTACCTGGAGACAGAGTTTCTAATTTCTCTTTCAACACAACACAACTAAAAAAAAAAAAAAAAAAAGATACACTTAAAGTGGAATCACTCCGCTGACTTTTAAAAGGTGGTTGATATCTTGCCTGATGCGTGGGAGGGTTTGGCTTCTAATTCTCAGGGAGTGGGGCCTCGTAAAAAAATGCACCAGGGCTTTTAAAAATGTCTTAAATCCCTGTTGTTTTAAATGAATAGTTCTCCGAGGAGTGGTGTGCTTATTTAACATAACATTCAGAGATTGTACCCTTGGTATTTTTAGCGCTATGGGTCTCAAGTTAAGGGCCGAAGACCTCGACTGAGGGTCTCCTGTTTTTGGAAACATTCCCCTCCGATATTCAAATAAAACTTTCTGTTTAATGGATTTAAGTTTCAAAACAATCATCTACTTTTACGCCTAAAGTGACAAAAAACACATTAAGATGCGTTTACTGAGTTGTGTGATCTAAGATCTGTCCGTGGAAACTCTTTCCTAGACTCCAGTCCTTGGCTCACCTGTTGATGGAGCAGTGGAAATAAGTCCGGTCAATCTTTACCTATACGGCCATCGTGTGGCTAGAAAGGGTACTGTTGTACTGTACGCATGAATGGCACACATTTCGAAGGCATGCGACTTGATGGAAGTGATTTGACAAGCGAAGGAAGCTCCGGTGCGCCTCGTACGCTTTCTTTGTCCTGGTTTTAACGCTGGATGTCCGCTGGTATCGCAACATCAGAGCTCGCTGGGCGCGCACGCAAAGTTCAACTCTAGTAGTTTCTCTGTGTGTGTGTCTGTCTGTGTCTCTGTGTGTGTGTGTGGATTCAGGATCATGTGTGCTCAGTCAGTCTGTCTGTCTGTCTGTCTAATAGACTGACCCCCCAGCACGCCGTTTAAAGGGAAGACAAGAGAGCTGAGTCAACGAATCACAAGGAGAAGGATGCAATAGTTGATGTGCGCAACTTGCACAGTTTTTCTCGTATTTGGAGACGGCGTGCAGCGCACAAGGAGGATGGTGGCTCTGGTCTGTAAGGAGAAAGAAACGGATGTTTTTGCGGCTTTAAAACTGTGAGATAACCCTTACAATTAAACACCAGACCAGCCTCTCTACAGCGCAGAGGGAGTGAGTTATTCGCGCTCCAGTCGTGCGTGTTTTTTTTTTTTTTAATATATTTTTTTTATTTTTTTATTTTATTTATTTATTTTTTTTAAAACCCAAATGGACATTTGGACTGAAATGCATTTGGAGGGAGTCCGCGCTCTGCTCGAATGGAGTTGAAGCGGCGCTTTCTGCGGTGAGGAGCAGTGCAGTCTGCACCAACATGCATCGGATTCTGCAGAGGAGGCGAGTGCGCAAGCTGCGGGTCGTCTGGGCTTCTCTGGCGCTGGTGGCTCTGTCTCTGGCCGCTTGCAGCGCGCTGTTTACGGCATGGACTTGGCGACAGACGCGGGACCTGTCTCAGTCCTTTAAGATACTGCAGGACCGACTCGAGCAGGTTTGTATCACCCTTAAAACAACACTCACACCTAACCTAGAAAAAAAAGAACACCACTCTCCTGAGAATGGCATGCATTCCTGCACCAACGAAATATTTCACTCGTTTCCAACTTCGACAGACTGCAAGTATTTCTTATGTAACTTCTTTTGTGGCCGCGGTTACGCAGAGTCTTAGTGGGGGGTATACGGACAACTCCACACTCTTTCTCCCATTTGCACGCACCCTATTCGGTTTCACTGTTTTTCTGCTTGGCACTTTTATTACCCACCAATAATTGCGGTAAAGTTGTGCGGAGCCGCTGCTTATTTTTTTATGCCCCACCACCACCACCGCCGCCGCCGCCACCACCACTCCTCCTCCTCCCCCCCGCCATGTTTAATTACTCTGGTGCCAGTCGTGCTCCAGTTTTATCTCCATTTACTGGAAAGCCTCAAACTATTTGGCGCAGGAGCATTTCATACCCCACTGGCTGCGCCGAGGCAACAGGCGTGAAACAGGCTGGATGATAAAGTGTGGCAAGTGTAAATCATTTGCAGCCTGCGTATCCGCTCCTCATGCACAGGTCACCTAAAGCTCGCAGAAAAAAAATAAAAAATAAAAAAAAAATACTCCCGAATCCCGCGCAACCTCACGCAAAGTGCACTTTTGTTCAAACAGCGCGCACTTGCAGCAGATGTTAGAGTCTGGCATGAGGTTGCATCACACGGCTAATTATTTTCTCCGAGGAGCCAAGGGGAGCTGATGGAAATTCTTCTGGTTTTTGAGTTCACAGTATTTACACAACCAAATTGCGCTGGATTTCAGATTATCGAGACAGGTTGGCCGTGTGCGGTGTTGACAAACCTGCACACGCACTATCACCCCAAAATTGGACACGTGGAGTGTTGATGCTGGAGCCTTTCCCGAGGGGCCCCTCTCAGGTCCATTTGACCGTTTGCCAACTCTTGATGAGAGCCAGCTAGTGAGCGTCTGGAGAGCGGAGTGCAACTCTCTGCCTCTATTTCCACGGTAGCAGTAAATTTAAACATACTTTCCCCTGAGCGTCTTCTCCCCCCGTACTCGATTTAGGCCTCGTTTGGTCATCGAGTGGGCCCCAAGCCAGGGATTTAAAACTTGGTCGGCTTGACAAAAAAAAAAAAAAAGGAATGTAAAGCGCTGAAAACATGCATTAAGTGTTGCAACTGGTCTCTGAGGAAGTGGTCGCCCTACGGCCTTGCATGGCGGCGGGGGCAGGATACTGGAAAGGATGAGCCGGCGTATGCCGATGGCTGGAAGAGGTCCGCCACCGTGGATACGTGCCAGAGAAACGTCAGCAAGAGCTAACTGGACACTTGCTAATGGTGTTGGTTTTTTGTTTTTTTTTTCTCTCTGTCCCCTTCAACAGGTCAACACGCAGAGGAAGGCCATCGTCCAGCTCATTCTGGAGAAGAGGGAGCTGCTGGTGGGGCAGCGAGTGAAGAGAGACGGTATTCTAAAAAATCAATAGCCTGCCAGGGCCGAGCCGCTGCCACCAACATATAGGAGTTTTGTTCTTTTTAGCTGCCCGGATCACCACAGACACAATATACTTACAAGTGCAGCCTGTTGTTTTTTTGGGAAGAACATTTAACACAAACGCTGGCCAGTGTTGGCCCACATGCCAATTTGGTCAGGTCTAGCGGGCCACAGGCATTGCCCGCTGCTAAAAGTTGACACAGGAAAAAGTAGGCAGTTGGATGACTGTTTCAGAAATTACAGGTCTGACCAGAGCGCCTCAGGGCCCAGAAAACCAGCTGGCGCGGGAGCGAGGCCTTGTTGCACGCTTTTGGGCAATGAAATTGATTTTCTTTCTCCGCCCTGAGCACACGACTGACACATCCACGGTTTGTTGTGAAAGCAGCGATATTTGATGACCTATCATTGCAGTATTTATAGCCCCTGCTTGCGTCACCATCATGGGACCGCTTGATTGTTTCACATTTTGTCCGGGGGTGAACTCGCAGACGTTTTTTTTTGTGTGTGCTGGAATTCAGCTGAGCAATGAATGTTTCGGGTTTAACAAAAGGATTCCTTCAGAGAGCGGCGTGTCTCGCCAGAAACATCTACGCCGATATCCTGTAGGTACTTATCTTTTTCCTTTAGCAACTGATATCCGATTTCGTCTTCCAGAACACATTAAACCGTTCAGAAATCCATGGCTGTCAATGGAAACAAAAAAAAAAAAAAATCCCAGACAGCTTTTTCCAGTTTGTGGAAAGTTGACCACCGCGGCGCAGCGTTTTAGCAGGACACTGCCGTTATGTTCTCTCCCGCTGACTGACAGCTTAAGTCGGGAAAATCTGGCCGGCCTCGGGGCTTTACGCCGGCCCGTAGCAAATCCTAAGTCTACAGGGTCACCCACCTGCGAGTTATTTTAGCAGCGACTTAATAATCCTGAATGATGGCGGGGGCCCCGGTGTTTGGGTGCCCCGTCCTGAAACATAAAGTGTGCTGTATTTTAAAGCTCGTCCGGGGAGTTGTATCGGCGTTGGAAACGGCTCCCCACAGGCCAGATTGCGAGTCTAAAATAAACCTTTAGTGAGTAACTATCTCAGGCGTTGTTCAGCCCTGGCCTTTAAGTGTTGCGTTTTATTTATTGTATTTATCTGAGCAAGGGGCCCTAGCTGCTCCTCCACTCCTGTTCTCGACTATTTTGCATCACAGAGCAGCCAAAGACCTTTTTGACCGTCTTTTTCCAGCACTTCATTTTTCTTACTTAGCCCTCGACGCCCTCGGCTCCGTCTCTTAAAGCCTGTCTTTAATGCTTTCTTATCCACTTTTCTCCTGTCCGTCTTGTTTTTTGTTTTTTTTTTCTTTTTCGCAGCTCTCCATCCTCCTCCTTCCATCCTTTCACTCTGTTCTGCATTTTCGAGATGACTCGGAGCAGCTGGCGCTAAGATTAGCCCCCCACTGGAGGAAAAAGATAAATAAGTAAAAGACACGCGCTTCTGACCGAGAATAAGGACTTGAGGAAATATATGGAAGCACGTGAAAGGAAATCCTTTGCCCATCTGCTAGCCACGTTAAAGCCGGCCAGGCTCAATCTAAATGGCAGCAAATTAACACACCATGTCATTAGACAGATACAAATGGGAATGGCTGTTTTATCAAAAAAAAAAAAAAAACCACAGACCTTATTTTCTTTGCATTCACACTCACATTCGGTCTGTCTTTGCCTTCCGAAAGGGGGAGCGGCGCGAGGAGGGAGGAATGGAAATGGAAAGAAAGCGGCGTCTCATTTTGAGAGTAAGTGGCTTGGCAGACCCCTTATGGCCGTCTCACGTAGCATCTGCTGAAGTGTTTTCAATCATATACCCCTATACGATTGCACTCATAAAATCTTAATTGACTTTCCCTTTTCTTTCTCTGTGTCGTGTCATGTCTCTTTCCACCAGTAACCAAAGTCTCCTCTCAGCAAGGTAAGAGTCGTAAAAATGACTTATAGGGGATCATTTTGAATCTTTTGTCCGTGATGAATAACCCTGGGCTGTGTGTGTGATGTAGTGGGAGAAGGCGGCGTGATAAAGGGCTGGGAGGAGAGGACGTTGAATATGACTAAAGCGGTGAGGTACAACAAGGAGCAAGGCACCTTCACAGTGGAGAAAGCGGGCGTCTACTTCCTGTTTTGCCAGGTGAGTTTCTGTTGGGAGCATTGAGCTGCGGTTTGACCTTAGCTGTCCCTTTAGTGATATGGAGCGTTTTAGCGTCTTTGAGCCCGATGTCTTGGTTTTCTGGGTCTGGCAGCTTCAAATTTAATTTTTTGGGTCTCAATCTCTGGTCCCAGCATTTATTTTTAGTAAAACAAACTGTGGTAAACTGATTGAAGGCTGCCACACCGCCAACAACAACAGTTAGTGTCTAGCTGGCGTGCATAGCCATCTGTATATGTTTATCTGTCGAACTGTTTTATAAGATGATAATACGCCAGTCGTTTCAGCTTTTACACCGAGTGCAAATAGCCAGAAGTGTATTACAGCAGCGTCAAGTTGCGGAATGCCGTGTATTACTTTTGCAAATCGATGTCATCTTACAGTGTCTATCCAATTTAGCTGATGGATTTTGGCATGAGGTCCGCATATTTATATGTTTCCCGTAAAAACAGAAGTTGGGAGCCGTCCTCCCCTCAACCAACAAGCCCAGTCTTCTGTGATTGGGCTTTTAGAGGAGATCTTGCCAGTACTTGTTCGACCCGAGAGGCATTATAGAAGGAAAGACACAGGTGGAGGGAAGCAAATGGAAATTGAAGAGACAGTTTTTGCAAATTAGTACACGCCCTCAAGAGCAGGATGAGTCATCAATACTTTTAAATTACTTTGCACGAAATCACAATCTATAAAACACTAGACCAGGGGTCTTCACCATTTTCCCGGCAAAAGAACCTCCTAAAATGAAGTAGGGACCCCCTACCTACCTACTATACGTGTTCTATATTACTCTGGAAATAGTGCCGTTTATAAATATACTATTATTATTTGGAATTCAATATTAAGTTATCACTTATCCCTGTACTCAAATATATTGGATTGATGTGTATTTAACGAAATTTAAATTTGGGAGGGAAAAAAATGTATATAAAAAATGTCTAATCAACCAAAGATTGTGCGACCCCCCCTGCAGTGCCTCTGCAGACCCCTTGGGTGTCGTGGACCCCCTGTTGAGGACCTATGCACTAGACAGTACCTACAAAAAGACTTATTTTCTTAATGTTAAGTCTGGTAGTGACATTATTTTTTTTTTAGCTAAAATTGACGTCGAGTTTTATTTCTTTAAAGTAATTTAGTTTGTGATTTCTCGAGTGAAGCTATCAGATATAGAGTCTTTGCTAATGTTCACACATCATCCTGGTCTTGTGATTTACACAATCGGCCTTTATTTTGGTGAAGCGGTCATATTGTAGCAGTGTGTACAGTTTTGTTTTTAGAGAGGTGGATATCAGGTTTTGGGTAATCTCACATAGCCAGACCCTCGTCTTGTCAGGTTGACAGAAGTCTGGAGAAAATCTGGCCAAAAGGGAAAAAAGAAAAAAGTCCTGAAAGCAGCCTTTTAACCTTTTAAATCCGGAGGCAGCCTGGTTAGTTTTCATTTGGAACAGTTTCTGTCTGTGGTCCTGCTGACTTCTCTTTCTGTGGTGTCCCCCCCCCCTGTCTCCTCAGGTGTTGTTCAATGAGCAGCAGTCTCAGTATGTGAAGCTGGACGTGGTGACCTCCGGCCCGAAGTCTCAGAAGCTGCAGTGCATGGAGGGCTACGGGACAACTCCGTCCGCTGGTCCGCACCCTTTCCACTTCCTGAAGCCCTGCCAGGTGTCAGGCCTCCTGCGACTGGACAAAGGCACAGAGCTTCAAGCCATTACAGGCTCATCCTTCAAACTCCATATCGTGGGCAGTCCTTCCGCCTCGCCTCACGTCTTCAGCATCTTTAAAATCAACTGAAGATTTTCCCCGATCTGATATACGCTGGGATCTTTGTACGAGCACACAAACTCGCGTACCACGAACTTACCTTGTTTTCCTATGGATGAGTTTCTTTTTTTTTTCTAAATGGTGAATCAGTCATGGTCTGTTGAGGCATCACTTAATGCTACAGCTTCCTCCTGGAGACATTAATTTGAAAGACAAACCTGAGACTTGTGGAAGCTGTTGTGGAATTTTTCTTTGGACTGCGGGGCTGTTTTGGAAAGCAGATTTTGGATTAAAACCAAGACCCACAGTGAACGAAATGCCTCGATGATCGTGTGCCGAGGGAACAGATGTGATGGAAGCTGTTCTGTAGATAAAGAGCTCCATATAAAAAAAAAAGAAAATTCCTTGGAAGTTCATCTTAGTCTCTGTGTCATGCAATAAATTGTGCTTACTCTCACTTTGTAAGACTGACAGTAAAGCTGCGCATGAACCCTCCACTTCCACAGCTGAGAGCACGTCTGCCAGAGTCTCGACACTATAGAAGCCTGCACAAGTTGCCATTGATATTTTATATAATGTGGCACCTGTGTGTATGAAACAAATCAAATTATTCTTGTTTATACTGATTTTCTGATCTTACCAATGCAATCCGTGTGTGTGTGAAATTAACGGAAGCCTTTCCTTTAAATACTCTGTACATATACGGTATACACATTTTATATATGGGCAGCAAGTGGAACATTTTAAACAACATGGATGTGAATTTGTTCTCTTTTCTAAGGTCAAATGATTGTTTGTATATCTTTCTTTTGAAAAGTAGGTGAAAGTTATGGGAAGCAAGACATACAGCTTTAAACATAGCTCTGTCTGTCTTTTCTGCCTGTCTCCTGTTTGATGACACAATAACCATCACTTCCCTGTTTTTTTTTTTATAAACGACCTGAATTTTTAATCTCTCAAAGTAGGATTGATGAGACCTGAATATATATCTAAAGCCATACCAAGCCAAGTTGACAGGGCATGGTTTTCCCTATTAAAGGACGTTTTTCTTTGTTTAAACCACTTCACCACTGTATGATCACCTGACCTCGTAGCTTTTTAGCAAAGGTGATCATCACCAGCTTGTCAAAATTCATTTAAAATTCCCATTAGCTTCAGCTGGACTTTGAGTTCTGTGCTAATGATCAAACACTAGCATGCTAACATGTCGACCACACATGCTAAATGAACATGTTAGCATTTAGCTCAAGCGACTGCCTCAGAGAGCAGCTAGCGCGGCTCTTTCATAACTTACAACATTAGCCCTGCCATTGAATACCGCACAGCTAGCTGCTAATTGTAGCCAAACATTTGTGCCTTTATTCCGGTGCTTTATTTACACATAAAGACATGTGACCTCACAAAAAGTTCAGCTAACAAAGGAGGTCTGTTCCTGCCTCCACCGTAGGCTAGTTTTGAGTTTTGGTGCTAATTAGGAAATGTTAGCATGCCAACATTAAACTGAGGAAGCATTGAGAGCAGGCTCACTTGCTAATGCTAGCACTTTGTACAGTGTTAGCACGGCAGCAGCTAGCATGCCTGTATCTTTACCCTAATGTGGCTTAACTTAATAGTTGTATTTTTTATTTTTTTTTTCACTGAATTGATAGAAGCCAGATGTTACCCGTTTGCCCTGACACTTCTGGATAACTGCAAAAAATAACCTTTAAGTTTCACTTATTATGTTTGGAATTTCAAATCCAAAGATCAGTATATCCTATCCAGATATCCATATTGTTTTTCAATCACGTCCTCTCTTTTATGTCTTTTCGGAAACTCCTTCCATTCTCTTATATGCTGCTGCTTTCTGTAATATTCCCTGCTACAATACAAACAGTGTGTATTTCTAGCAGTGGGTTTCAGCACTCCCACTCTTGTTTATAAGTAGTTTTTGCGGACAGACCGCACTGGTTTCTCCTCAGCACTTTACTGCAGCGATCGTAGAGTTTTTAATTGCAGCCAAACATTTGTGTTTTCAGATGGAAAAATGTCATATTTTTGAGGTGTAGACATTGTATCCTGTTTGATTTCCTCACCATTTTCCTCTTTCCTTTTGGCGTCTCAGTCACCCCCGTCCACATCCATGCGCACCTCATATTTCCCTGTCAGCACCAATCAAACTGCAAACGCACACACACACACACATGAATACACACACAGGACTCTGAATGTCCTCTACACACGCACACACAGCAGCAGCCATCTAAATTTTCACTTCCTGAATCTCAACCTGAACCACATAGCTTAAGGTCTTTGAGGAAAAACATGCCTTGTCCCTCCCCCGTCACCACACACACACACACACACACACACACACACACACACACAGCCGCACTTCCCTGCCCCGATTCCCTTTTTTTTTTTTTTTTTAAATGTCAAAGTTTATTACCACCTCGGAAAATTTTGTGAAGAAGTTGTCTGTAAAGTGATGATGTATGCATCGTCTTTTTCCTTTTTATTTCTTCTGGGCTCGCTCATCATAAATGTTGAATAAACCTTCCTCGTTGTTTTTGAAAAGCTATATTTTCAGTTATTAATGAAAAAAAAAGAGCAATGAAGGTCAGCAGGAAATAAAAACAGTAAATTATAAAAAAGGAATAAGTCCTCCTGTAAAAGCTGCAGTAATAAATATTTTTCATATTACCCTTAGGTCAAATAAGTGTTTTTAATGTGAAAGGACTCTTTTATAATAATAATCCAACACATTAATATCACTTCAGTTCCTGTCAGCTTTTTTTTTTTTTTTGTGTAAATAAACCCCTTTAAACCATAGGTATTCAACAGGGGGTTCGCGACCCCTAGGGGGTCCGTGGAGGCACTGCAGAGGGGTCGCAAAATCTTTGGTTGATTAGACATTTTTCTGTACATTTTTTTTTTATTTTCCCCAAATTTAAATTTCTTTAAATACACATTAATCCAATCTATTTTAGTAAAGGGATAAGGGATAGCGTAATATTGAATTCAAAATTATAATGATGTATATTTAGAAACGACACTATTCCACATTTCATATAGAACACATATAGTATGTAGGTCCTATGAGTCCTGTGAGTCCTTGACCTGAAAAATGTTGAAGACCCCCTGCTGTAAACCCATTCTCTGATAAACGTATGGAAATGGTAGCTAAAATTAATTAGCTTCTAAGCACTGTGCAGCCACCTAAAACTTCAGAGACCAAAACCGAGCTAAGCGTAGAGCGAACATTAGATGTACATTCATCTGGTGGACTGAAACACGAAGGGAATAATGGTGTGGCTCCATGTCTGCTGGATTTGTGTCACAATCTGCTGTCAAATCCCTGATATTTTGCAGGGCAAAAGAAATGTCCTACATGTAGTTGTGCTTCACCCCAAACTATAAACAATCTCAACCCTTCGACTCCCCAGTAATACATCATTGGCTTAATGTTGTCATAAACTGTAAGCAGTCTGCAAGTTTTCATGTTTATGTGTTGCAATAATGTAGAGATAAAGGCAATGTCATACTAGTTTTCAAATTCAATTAGACAGTCTGACATGAAGTAAGACTTAGTCTATGTGAGAACACGAGATAGCCCCGAGACATAAATGTAAAATGAATGTGCATTCAGTGCAGAAGAGCGTTCGTCTGAGAAAGTCGGTATTTTATGCGCAACGAGCCTTCGCTGGAGTTGACATAATTCCCGGGCTCTCCCATTGGAAACCATGAAGCTGTGATAACAGTAAATAGCAGAATGTGTGGCATCAATCTATTCTGAATAGCAGAGACGTGACTTTTAACCTTCAGTCTTCATGAATCACTGACCATCTGCTTCTCAGGGCGTGTGTGCGTGTGGGGAGGGAGACGGAGGAATATGTGATATAGTCCTGGGAAGAGGAGAAACTGAATTAGTGTTGTTCACACAGCCTCCCACACGCCTCTTACAGCAACTTCCTGCTTCCATGCAGCATCCAATGCCGTCATAGCAAGATGACCAGGCAATTTCCTTTCTCCGAAGACAACTCTTACATTTATTTTTCATTTGCGTGCATTAAGAGCTGATGAATGTGGTATTGCAGAACATATATAAAAGTAAGATTTCCCAACACTGTCCTGTGATTACATGAATCATGCCTGAATTATGAAGGAGTTATGGGAAGGTTTTTGCCACTTAAAGACTTTTAATGTGAGGTAGAAATCGATTGGTCTTTTGACACGATTAGATGCAAATGTTGCAATACACTCAGTGGACCACAGGTTAAATCATCACCATGTTAGCTCACACAGGGTGACATTGCAGAACGGACAACTTGACACAGAACAAAGGCTAAGGTAGGACTACATATACACACACACACAGGCAGAGGACTTAACGATGCTCAGGTGAAACTAATGAGGGAGGAGCACGCGAGGAGAAACCAATTCAAAAAAGTGAGGAGCAGAGTCCAAAACTCAGAACCAAGACAGTGTTAGCAAACTCTGGCACTATTAACGGTAAAGTCAGGTCAGGTCTTCTTTTGCTTGTTTTCAGACCTGAATAAACTACTACAATGTATAAAAATGTTTTTGAGCTGGTTTACAGAGAACGACTAATTCTAGCCTAAGCTAGCTCTCCAACATGTCTACATTGTCAACATGCTAACACGCTAAGTCACTAAGCTAAAACGTCTGACTCTGCTCACGGTATAAAAAGTGGAAAAGGTGCTACGTCTGAGAGTGCTGATGAAAATGAAAATACTGGGGACCATTAAATATACTACAGCGAATCCCCTGAGGAGCATGAATGTGTGTAAAAACTGCTAGCCCCTCTGCTAGCATGGCTAACAACATGAAAAAATTAAAAAAAAAAAAAATGTATGAAGTCAGAATAATTCCACGCAGGCATTTTTGATCATTTCATTCAGTTTTATTACAAACAAAAAAAAAAGAAAGAAAAAAAAGGAGATGCGTCATTATTGACATGTTTTAAACTGCCACTCATCGTTTGATCAGCACCACTACATACACGGTGACACAAGATACCCAGAAATCAACACAAAAAAAAAAATTTGGAAAGAGGACAAAATAAAAGTGAAAAAAAGAACTAAGTGCTTTTTTTTGACATTTTAGTTCGGGGGTTGCAAAACTTCCGTTTGAAACGTAATACATTTTTAAAATGGACTCAGACTACTTCCTGGGAAGATCAGTTTAAACTTTATAGGGTAAATGAACTCTTCGATATCTCGTTTCTTTTTTCTTTTCTTTTTTTTTTTACTTAAAACAGACAATGCAGACTTGGATTTACACGTTGACATCAGATTCTTAATTCATTCAATGACTTTACATTTGTTCAGCTATGTTTATTAAGGCGTTTTTAATGATGCGGTGTATAAAATGGATTTCCAGCCACTGATTTTCCAGATAATAATCATTTATTTTTACTGGAGTTAGATAGTAAGCATTTTCTTTTTGCTTATAGAAGCATTTAGGGTTACATATGGCCTATTTTTCTATATATCATTTGCAAGCCCCAAATCTAAAATGTAAGCAAGAAAAAAATAGTTTTCTTGTTATATATCTACTTCTGAAGTTAGCTCAACTTCTTCGTTTGCGCTCTCTTGAAATATTAGGACCAACATGGCAAAGAGGTGTGTCGTGTGTGTGTCGCGCATACTGTGTTGTTTTCCATAGTTTCTCGTTACAAAAAAATGTCTCTTTTGGTAGAAGCTCTGTCTCGAATAGCAACGGCGAAGGAACAACGGCAACATCGACAACAACAATACTCATAATCGCGAGAGTAAAAACACAAGAGAACACGGATGAGCGGTTTAAATATGCAAAGTATATCACAGGATTTTGTAGAAAGAATTAGAAACTTGGAAAGAAAAAAAACCCTGAAAAACAGGAAAAAAAAAACAATGATTGAGAGAGGAGCGGGAAGGGAAGACGAGGAAGGGGAGTGTTAGAGGTGGTCGATAGGTTTCAATAACACTGATTTGCTTATGAAAGGTTATAAACATTCGTAGGAGGTTTCTGAAAAATAGCGTCGGTCGCGAGGCCTTTTCTGGAACAAACCCCCCAAAATACCTCAAAGCTCTGTACATAAAGGGGGGCGGGATGGGTCGTCGTAAAACACTTCAAACTAGTCCTGAATATATTTGTCATGTCATACTTTGCTGCGCATTTTCGTCAGAACATGTACCATCGCAAAAAAACAAAAAAACGAGACCAAAGGCCAAAAAAAAAAAAAAAAAAAAAGTAAAGTTGTGGAGCTGTGCTTGGAGCTGCTCGGACTGAGAAATCAGGAGTTTCAACCTCTCTCTGAGAATTAGAAACAGTATTAAAACGACTGTAGGCACAGCTTATTAACCTTTTTTTTTTTTCTTCTTTTTTTCCCCACGAGACAGCGTTATTGTGATCAGAGCATGCGTCGGTCGGGGTGGAGGGTTTGGGGTGTTGCGGGGGGGTTGTGCGATGGGAGAAATGAGTTTAGTTTCGCATGCAGCTTCCTGTTGAGAGTTAAAGGAGGAAGGGAAGGAGGAGGATGGTTACATGGTCTTTTGAGAGACCTAAAAGGTTTCTAGTACTGAGGTGGGTTTAGCGTTGTGTGTGTGTATGTGTGTGTGTGTGTGTGTTTGCGCGTATGTGTGTGTGCAGGTGAGGTTAGAAGCATCCCTAGAGGTGGAGGAGGAGGAGGAGGAGGAGGCCTGTGAGAGGAGGCCGTTTATGAGGAGTATAATGGTTTGAGGCAGACGAGAAAAGGTCACAAGAAGTTATGAGACAAGTCGGACTGTGTGTTGTGTTGTGAACGTGCGTGACGGTAAGTGCGAGTGTGCGTGAGTGCTTTTGTTATCTGTGTGTGTGTGTGAGATTGTACTTTTTTTCCTTTTTTTTTTTTTTTTTTTTAAGGAGTACCAGTCGACAGAGCAGAGTTTTAGAGACGTGTGTCGGATGAAGCAACTACAACCGCCAGGCGGGTCAATAAGTTCGCCCCTGTCAGCCGCGCAGTCAGAAGCAACACTGGATGTCGGGGATATTTTACCACCACGGCTTTCCTGGAGAGGAACTGGAGATGTCTTTGCAGCAGATGGGTTTCAGCGTGTGAGTGTGTGCATGTGTGAGCGCGCGTGTGGCCTAGTCGTCGATGCAGATGACCTCTCCGCTGCGCTGCTCCCGCCGGTTGACTAGCAGCTCGGCTTCCCGCTCCTTCTTCACAGACATCGGGGGCCCGTTCAGCACTGCAGCGGGAGAAAGACAATTCAGTCAGGTTAACACGTGCGGTGTGTAGATCGTCATTGTTTTCAGACATTTCAACATAAAACTGGTCAAAGCACACAAATAAGATGCTCTTTCTTGTGTTCTAGAAAGATTTAAACTTGCTAATTCTAAGAGGGTACTAAAGTTAGCAGGTTTTAAGTTGGAGAAAATTTAAAGGAGGAAGAAAATTCTGCAAAAATAGAAAGAGGGCGCTGTTCTTTCAACTCAGCGTGAAAGTAGTCAAAAAAATGATCTATGTTGGATTTAAAACGTGCCTGTTCTCCCAAAATGCCATCACATGATCTGACTGACACAGTCACACCAGGTGGCGATATGTGTCTTTTCAGACATAGAGTCGCTCTTGAGGCATTTCAAACAACAACCAGATGGATAATAGTGGATAACCTAATAATTTAATACCATACGTAATGTGCGCGCTACTTATGGTGCAGATAAGATGATGCTATCCCTCAGGTGGTTCTTCTACCAGCTCTGTTTACGTTCTTCTTCTTGGATGTCTTTGTTCCAGTGTCATACACCAGCGCAGCAGTTGTGGAGCATGCGCACATGCATTGTCCAGTTAAAGTCCAGTTAAGCGTATACATGCCAGAGAAAAAGTGGCTTAATCTGGGCGTCTTAATAAGAGACTTAAATTGTCCAGTTAGAGTCGGATTAAGGCAATAATTTGTTTATTTATCATGCATGTAGATGTACTGACTAACGTACTGGCAAGAGGCGGGGTACACCCCAGGCTAACCATCCATCCATTCACCCTCACATGGACATCTACCAATCTGGAATCAACCTAACGGGTCTGTCTTGGAAGGACACTGAAGTACCCAGAGAGAACCCACAACCCGGAGCCTTCTTTCTGTGACGCTAACCACTACCCCACTGTGTCGCCCTGGATCCCCATTACTCCACCAATAGTTGTTGTAATAATCCAATCAGAACAAAAATGCATCATGTGACGAGCTCAATCAGAACAGACAAGAGCAGCAAGAACTATCAATGAGACTGAGAGAGGTGGTGTAACCCAGGGACATTACTAAGATTTTACTGATGCTGATGCCTCATCAATTCCTCCTGTGAATGTTTGGTTTAGAAAAGTAGGCGTTCATGGTTTCATGTAAACAACAGAAATTTTATTGAGTTTCCAAATTGGTCACTGGATCCTGACGAGCACTACTCTGCTGAGACTTGTCGACCGTAGATTGTTGAACACGTGTCACACTCAGTATTTAATGACAAATGCTTCATCATGTTGGTGGTGTTGCTGCCCTTGCTTGAAATGATGGTGCTGCATAAGTTGCATGTTGCACTGTTGCAGTCCCTTCCCCTCTTCTTCACTTTTGTCTATTTCAGTTTCATCACGTCTTCCGTGTCGTCCCGTGATGCGAATGACGTGCTTTGACCTAAAGGTTCACCGTGAAAATAATCGATAAGCATGAAGGCTGATGACGCTGATGAACTGAACCCGTTGGAACCGTTCTTTTAAAGCGTCGGTTCATCTCTACTGTAATCAGTGACAGCCGTTTGAATAGGAGTGACGTGACCCATTTCTACAAATGCTCGGCCCACATGGGGTAAACATAAGGTGACGATATTCCAGAGAGTGCAAGAAGGCAGAGGCAACACAACCAGGTGTTCAAACCAGAGTTTGAAAAGATGAATAGAGCTGCATTTAAAGTCGGCAGCAACACTGTAGACGTAGATCCAGTCTTGTTAATAAAGTTGAAAAAACAAAAAACAAATAGATGATTCGACAAGCCAGAGTCAAGATGACACCGCAATATTTTGGGGCATGTAAACATATATTGCACATCTCATCAGATAGTATCACTTAGTGTCCATGTAAACAGTTGTTGGAAACAATGTTGGAATTTCTGAGCGTGAGGATTTAATCTGCATTGAAAAAATATTATCCCTGTAAATGTAGCCATAGATAAACGTAGTGGACCAATAATATGTTGGGAATGACATTCTGTGGTAAACTCTGGCCATATATCAAAAGGAAATGAATAAAAAACTATTTAATTATTCAGATATTCCCTTATTAGTCTTATGTCCAAGCAGGAGTTAGTATAAATACGAGTATAAAAAACTGTGGTGCAAGGATTGGCTCCATACGCATCACCGATCCCAAATACCACCCAAATACTACGAACCTCAAGTCACTTTAATGGAGTACTATGTATTTATGAGCGTTTGAGGGTTTTTCTTAGCGCTGCCGCAAAGCCTGACGTCGCTTATAGTAAACCACAGCGGGTGTCTTTTATGTCCTGTCAGCGTTGTTCTGTTGGACATTTGGGTGCTCGGGGACATGGAATCCGTGTTGCATTATTTTGGACCACTGCGCTTCGTTTGTGTTTTGGAACATGAAAACCGAGAGATTGAAGAAAATACACTCACAGATGTTTTCACCAAGAAGAATAGAAATACTTTGCATTGGCACGACACACGATTTCCTCTTTTGTAAAATAAAGCAACACTGTTTGTAGGACATGTCGCCAGATTCTGGGAATAACACGTACTAGAAGAGCATTACTGACACATTAGTTTACAGCCAAGTGTGTTTTTATAATACTAATATTTTTAATGAGAAAACTTGCATAATACAGTACATTAATGTATCATAGTCCACATACAGTATCAGAATGCATAACTATTAACCCGGAGAAAGTGAGGCCAGCAATGAAAACACACAGATTCACAGAGGCACTCCAGGACACGGACACACAAACGCACACACGCACGCGCGCGCACGCACGAAAATTAACTTCTTTCTGCACGGCTGCACAGCTGGCCGGGGAAGAGCTGCGAGCTTCCCACATTTTGTGCGTTATCGTGAATGTGCTCGGGGAGTGGAACAGCGAGTTTAGAGCTCCTTCCAAAACAAAAGCCAGGAATAGACTCGCAGCGCGCTGCGTTCACTCGCGCCACAGGGGCAGATAAACTGTCATAACACCCCGGTGCAGATCAAATATGCGATAAGGAGCGCGCTGATCTGAAGATGTTTTGTGTGTCTGAAACCAGAGGGGGGACCGCTTATGGGAAAAGCGGATGGCGCTTCGCCAGCGGAGGCCAGCAGAGAAGACGGGGAGAAAGAGGCAGTAAGTGTGTATGTGTGTTACGGGGGTGCGGGGGTGCGGGGGGGGGGTAGACAAAATCTGATAAGGAGCAAAACAAATCGAGGTAAAGACTGGGTGAAAGAGCAAGGGAAAATTACACTTGCAGTACAAAGACAAACCTGTAGAAGCAGAGGGAAGAAAACCTGGATGCAGCCACTGATAGAGGAATGTAATAGTATGTTTGGGATAATTGATCTAATAGAGAGAAGGAGATGTTTTCAACTGTAAAATATCCGAAAACCTAATTTAAGGCATTCAAAAGTGTTTTCTGCGCACTTACTTTGAAATACAAAGCCTACTTTTGATGCGCACTCAGAACAGCTGCCTGCAGCTGGAAACGCCGCCTGACTCAGCCATTAAAGCTGCAGGCCACAAAATCAAAACCATGACTCGAGAGATGCTAAAATGTTTCCTTTTATTTTCCCAGAGTAACTCGTCAAAGGTGTTTATTCAATGGTGAAGGGGACAGAAGTGAGTCACGGGGAGCAACGTGCATGTAATCCACTTAATCTGACTGGGAGCAGCCTTTCTGACCAACTGTTTACTTCCTTTAAGAACATGACCCACAAACTTCACTGCAGAGACCCTTTCACATTAAAAGTGTTCCACCGGTGAAACGTCGAGCAGCTTTTATTGTGAAACCGTCAAATGAAATAGAGCGTGGAATATAAGACTGAGACATTCAGCACTTTATAAAAGTAGATGACTTTGATCATTGACCTAGTTCTTTATTAAACGTGGGTTTATTTGGTTCACGGCAGTGAGCTCGAACCATAATTGTCGCTGAAACAAATAAAACGTGAAGGATTTCCATCTGAATGTCGGTTTTTGTGCTGGCCTCACAGCAGCACTGTATCCACTGGGCTCTACTAAAAAGGCATGTGAGGTGAAGCAGCCACGGAGATAAAACACAGGGAGGGATTGAATGGAGCACTTGTCTGTAGCCAGATAACAGAGTCCCTGTGCGACGCACAACTTCGTACATTTCTCTCCGCTGCCAAAAGTCCTCCTGCAGTTCTTCACCTCCGCTCATCCAAACTTTCCCTCTCCCGCTGCCGACACAGCTCGCCAGCTCTCGCCTTTACAGTAGCAAGCAGACGTTTGGAGATAAGTGTTTTGTCGTTCCAGATTAGGCCGGCAGCGGCGGAGTCAAAACACGGCGAACGCAGCGGCTCACGACGTAAGTGAGGAAACTTCGGCCGTTTCATCCCGTTTCATGGAGCGTCTGAGGTCCAAGAAGGCAGCGAAGAGCATTCCTGGCCAACATGTCGGTGTGCGTCTCACCCCTGTAGGTCCTGCCCCCTATCTGATAGAAGCCAAACGCTGCCACCTTGGCAAGAACATCAGCATTCTTGATCTCTGAAAAAGGTTTGCGTGAGTGCATCCATGCCAAAACCTTTCAAGAAGAACAACCTCGTCTCTTTGAACTGTCAACTTTTCAGGAACTAAAAAAGTACGGGCTTGTTTTTTGTTTTGTTTGTTTTTTGTTTTTTCTTTTTTCATAGAATTCAAGAGCCCGAGAAAAGATTTTCCCGAATCCGCAAGTCGCGGGCGTTTCGGCATCCGCACAGCCACAAAGCCGGAAACGTATCAGTTGAAATCATCAGTGGAGGATTTCGGCGTGAAATGATTTATATGCGCGTCTATTCTCCTTTGTATCCACATGTGAGGCTGGCTATCACACTCGGATGCCTCTGAATAACACTTGAAATGTGAGTGAAGACACCTTAATTGACTGAGGCCTTAACATGGCATGAAGAGATTTAATGAGCACTTCTTGGTGGCAACAAAACGTGAACGATTTCTCACCGTGTGTCATTAATCTTGTCTCGAGGTGCTTGTTGACACATCCAGCAGATGACAGTTGTTTGTCTTGCCTCACAGTGGGCGTGACCGTGTTAGTCTTTCCTTTTTGCTCCGTTTTGGTGCTCCACCTCGTTCCCCGGCAAGCGTCCAGGTTTGTTTAGCGATGTACGCCGGGTTTGTCGTCACTGAAGACAGCCGCCTGTCGCTGGAAGCAAGTGCGACGAGGCTCGATGATGAAATTAAAGCTGGAGGCTGTAAAGACGCTGAAATGTTCCTTGAGTTAAAAAATGAACACACAAAAGGGTCGGAGGATCGTTTTCTGGAGGTTTGTCGCCAAAAGCGACACATTTCACACTACACACAGTCATTCCGTTAATATAAAAAAACATCATAAATGCAGCTTTACGTTCGGCTAATTTCTTTAGGTAAAATGTTTTATTTTTAGGATAATATTCCACTGAGGCATGTGTGTTTAGCTTATTTTGTTAAATAGAATAAAAAACGGTTTGTAAAAAATAACAAAAAAAAAACATTTTTATATTCGTCAAAGCAAGTTATCAAAAAAAAAGGATAGTTTTGGAGTCGGTAGATGGTCTCAGATATCATACTGGCACCTGTACTGAACTTTGAACACACAAAAACACACATTTACACGCATTCAGCATCCCTTAACCTACACACACACACACACACACACACACACACACACACACACACACACACACACACAGTATATTCTCATTGCAGGCCGCGCCACTGTAACACTTCTCTGGTCTCGATGTCACTTCAACTTAAAGGGAAATACCACTCGGTTTCAGCTTAAAAATACTCAGGCACCCCAGAAGAGTCTGGACCGTGCAACCGATAATTCACTTTTCTTCCTTCCAGAAGCGAAGCAGAAGGGTTCATCCTGCCTCTCTGCTCGGGGATGTCACACTGATGTACAGCTCCGCCGCGCACACACACACGCACACACACACACACACACACACACACACACGCACGCACACACAGCGAGCTGGAAAAGCGATGACACAGTCCAGAGTGTTTTATTTTCTCAGGGATCAGGGGACATTTTCCAGCGTGGAATCCATCACGCTGTCACAATAAAGAAGCTCGAAGAACAGCGACGTCTCTCCGGGGTTCAAAGTGGCTCTGCCCGTGACGGATTACGGTTTTCATCTTCGGGCAAGAGCCGCTCGTAAATAGCAGCGTTTGCCGTGACGAGGCTTAAAAACAGGAAATGTCAATAGTTTGTCGGAGTGATATTTCCCTTGAAGTGACCCCCTCGCCCAAAAAAAAAAAAGGTGCAACAGTAAATACGCTTTGTAATACAGTACATATCTCAATGGCAGTCCATCTGATTAAGTTATAATAATTCATTTTGCTTCAAACTGTTGGAGAAAGGCAGAGTTTGAGTTTTTTTTTATATCTATGGTTCTTGCTACTATGCTTGGTTGGACTTAGGAATGCCAGGGCAAGACGGTCCATGGGAAGAAGTGTTTTAAACTTAGAAAACTTCTTTTCTTCTTTTTTCCACCCTCCTTTTTTTTGTTTTTTTTTCTGTTTCGCAAGATAATCCCCGTCGAGTTCGTCCATCTCTATTTTAAGTCGGGATTTCGCTAGCCTGCAGCTCTGCAAATAAATCGAGCCTTTCGTAGGTTTTCAGGTTGTGTGTGAGGTCCTCGGTGTGCGCGCGCGCGCGCGAGCGAGCGACTGAGAAATCGAGACGGAGGAGTGGAGGGCTGTGGAGGAATGAGGGAGTACAGGGTCAGAGCGAGGGGACAGGCTTGTTCAGTCAGCCGACGGATGAGGGATTGATCCGGGGGGAAATCTTTTTCGGCTCAGAGGGAGAAACAGAAAGAGAAGCTTCGAGAAATCGAATGCTTAAAGGAGGAATAAAAAATGAAAAAAAAAAAACAACTCCTTTGTTGCGTTTAGCTTTGATTCAGCCTTCACGTCTGAATTCCTGAAAACCTTTGATTGCATTAACATGATGTCTTATTTCCTCCGTCCCAGACCTTCGCAGTCAGATTTTCAGGCAGTGCTTTGTGTCTTTGCTGAAACATTTGTCCCCCCCGGGCGTCCTCCGCAGCCTGATCTCAGGGCCAGACTTTCACCTCGGCCTTTTTTTATTTTGGACCCTCTCTTCCTACGGTTGGCTGCTTATTCTTCTTCGCGGATCAAAGTGCTGCCGCTGCTTTTAAAGTCCTCCCGTTCACATTCGATCCGTCCAGCGAGTTTTTCTTCTCCCTTTGTGTTCCTCACATTCCAGCAGTGTCAGAGTGCTTCTCGCTGGGTCCTTTTTGGAATTCCTTCTCGTGTATTCAGGTCTCTTTATTTAGACTCCGCCGCTCTTTCTGTCCAGGATTCCAGGATTTAATTGTTCTTCTTGCCTCTCATAGGTCCCCCCCACACCCACTCCCCTCCTCCCGTCCCTCCTCAGGGTTTCTTCGGTCGCCCATTGCGAGGCAGGTTCTCCACCGTGTTGCTGAGGCGGTATTTGACGATGATGCTGTGCACCGTGGACTTGGGCATCCTCAGCTCCAGCCCGATGGCCCCCTCGGACTTGCCGTCCTTCCAGAGGTCCACCACCCGCTGCCGCTGCACCACATCGTGCTCCTTGGTCTTCTGGCAGACGCCGGCAGCAGCTGGCCCTCCGGCGCCTCCACCACCAGCGGCTCCCCCGGTGGCCCCAGCGGCGGCGGCGGCTTCTGTGGGGGCAGACAAGCGGCAGACTGTAGTGGAGACTCGGAGAGGGGGGGAGCAGGATAATGTGACACTTTACTGGTCCCCGTAGGGATTTCCCTTTTTTTTTTTTTTTTTTTTTTGTGTGTTTGCCTCCCTCCTCTGCCCGGGAGGTCAGAGGTCAGGGGAGAGCTACTGGAGCCGGGCCGGGGGGGGTTTCGGCGTCCCGCTCAAGGACACTTCAGCGGGGCAGGTGCTTGCAGACGCGAGGGGCTTGAACCCCGTGCGCTCCACTCCATCTGTTTAAAGTCTATGTCCCTAAAAGATGATGTTTTGTCTAGAGTGCGGGACTCCTTTTAGCGCAGATGTGTAGCTTCCTGATGGCAGAAACAGGTTTTCCAAAATACAATTCAAGAAAAGTTGCTGATATATTGCCACGTGTGAGACAGCACAAAACAATCCTTCACTGGAGAACTTCGGTGCATTGTTACATTTTGGAGTTCACAGAGTGCTGCTTGAGTGTGCAGTTAAAACGCGCCACAGCAGACAGTGTATTTTTGGACATGTTTTGTGTACTCAAGTGTGGGAGCTTCTCTCGGGGAAGTGCCGTTAATGGAGGGAAGCTAGGAGGTCGCAAATCAGAGGATTTTGTTATTTTAACTCCGGCTATTTCTCTTGCTCATTTTTTTTTTTCCCTTTTCTGGCCGAAGCTAAAAAGGTCAGGGACCAGCACAACCCCAAATCGCGGTCTCATTTGCCCCCCCCCCACCCCCCCAGCGTCGGGGCTGCGTGCGCCTCGGCTCGGGCAGCTCGCCGCGGGACCCTGGTGAGCTGAAAAACCCATGGAGCAACAGATCGCACACCACTATTTCTGAAACAGCCAGCGCTGGGCCCAGCCCTCCGCCGGTTCACAAGTCACAACACGACGTTTACACAACCGAACTGCTGCGGTTTCTGTCCCTCTCAAAATACCTTGGTACAAAGTCCGAATGTTTTCTTGGCACGGCCAGACTCAGACAGGCTTGAGCATAATGACATTTTCAGAGATAGGCCCTGGCTCTCTAAAATGCAATGCTTTTGACAGATGTCTAGGTCTACAATTACAAAAATCAAGATACACTGAGTGAGAGGCAGGCGCAGCTCCGAGAGAGCCGGGTGCTGTGGTTTTCAGGGCAAAGCTATTGGGGAATATCAGGTTTTACCAGTTATCTCTGCCACATCTCTGCTATCTAAACATCTCCGAACACGAATACACATGCAGAGCAGAGTGTGCGTCTGGAGAGCATATGCTGTTACCAAACTAATTACGAGAAAATAAATTCACAAACTGCCAGTGAGCTCTGACAGGCTGCAGGCGAGCGGAGCGAGACAAGAGGCCAAAACAAAATCAGCTTCTTTTTCTTTTTTTTTTTCTTTTTTTTTTCTTAAACAACTTCAATTCTGACGCTAGCCTAAAGTAGCGAGAGCCACAATAGTACTTCACCGGAGAGAATAAACATGCCTTAAAAAGAAAATTCTCCCCCGACAGGTTTGATAGCACTCCAGACGGTGCTTTATCGTTGCACAATGTGTCATTAGGTCCAATAACTGCTGAGTTGAGTATTGAGGTTTTGAGGTTGGACATGTTAAGAGATGAAAATACCTTATTATAGCAGCACAGCACGTTTGTGTTTGATTTCGGTAATGTCTATTTCAGGTGTCTATCTGGCAGCCACATCAGAAACTTCACTACAGATGTGTTTTTCCGATAAAGCCTCCATTCTGGATTTTAAGGTTTCACAACTTAAGCTGCTCGGGGAGATAAAGAGTCCATTGACAGTGCTTTAAACTGCGCTGCTTTAGAAGCCATTAGGTACTTCTTTGCACTCATTTGAGGATTATAATGAAATTCAAGACTTGCTGTCCTTGATCACTGAACTAAGTGGAGAGCACAGAAATCCCGATTTGTACCCGTTTGCCAAAGACAGTCATTTTCACGAAGACTCAACATGTTTTTCCATTTTCTTTGCTAAATGTTTTTCCACAACAACACAGCCATATAAAGACAACATTCCTCAGATGATATCTTTAAAAATAGGAGAAGCATTTAGAACAGTTTATTTTTTTTCCGTCGTCAGTGCGAGCGGCCAAGTAATCAAGTCGGGAACCATTGAACCTGGATCGGTTCTTCTTCGTGAGGGTGTCATGGCGGCTCTGCGGCTCTACTGCTCTCTCAAGTATGCAGACATTGGAAATGACTGCGAGGCCGATCTGCTTGTGTTTTCCCAGGGGCCTCTAAAGCTACAAGAGACTGAAAACCATGGAGCAAGCACAAGAAAGGCAGAATCAACCCTTTGCTGGTCTTCTGATCAGTCTGCTCACCGTCGGCCGCAGAGCTCCTACCTTTTGATAAATCCAAACTTCCTATGTGACTGGTGCATGGTTAGACAAACCAATCCATTCCACAAAAAAAAAACTGAGAACCTGTAAGAGAGTCTAGAGGTAACATGGAAGTGAGCACAGCTAGCGTTAGCAATGATGCTATAATTGACAGACATTGGAAAATTGGCTAGGCTGCAAACCAGTTTTTTGTTTTCATGTATGGTTATTTCCTCTGATGTGCCTACGCTTGTCACACACTTTGACATTTCTGTTGTTTGTCAAACCAGTAGCACTAAGTCTGGGGAGGTGCTTGTTGGGGTCCGGAGCCAAGTCATACCCGTGCCATCAATTGGCTATAATGGTTGTACCATAAATTATGCTTTAATGAAGAGTTGGAGCTCTCTGAATGGTGGTTAGCAAACCAACTGACAGGCCAACAACAGGTCAGTTATCATCTCCTTCTAAATAATGCCAGGCAAATCTGCAGTCTGTAGTAAAATGTGTTTTTTTTTAATGCAAAATGCTTTGTTTTCTGTTGCTAAAGGAACTTAAAGGAGCATTAAAACATTTTATAATTTCACATCCACAAAAATGGGAGGCCAACATGGAACCTCCTACATTTCCCACAACGCAACTAATCAAATTCTTTGCATCACCCCCTTTGCGCTAAAACGTCTTCGTCAGTTCGCAGTTCCCAAGGCAGAGCTTTCTGTTTTAAATTAGCATCGTCAACCCGAGGCAACCCCACTGACATCACCGTGACTATCATGTAAACTTTATCAAGTGGTGAATTTAAGTAGGACTCTTTTGACATATTTTAATTTTACGCCTGAGCTAGCAAAGCAGCTTCCACCATCCAGCAAATTCAAAGCACATAAACATGACGCTTTTAGGTATAAAATGAATGCACAACATGAACTAAATGAACCAAGTCTGATGCTGCAGTGGTGCCATGACAATCGGCAGCTTAAACGCTGTGCCGAGATATAAATCAGTTCCTGTGCCGGCGGCACCTCCTGAGAGATTGCAATAACACCTCCGCTAAGGAGTATAAATCTGGTTTAAAACTTTACCCTGCCAAGTGTCAGACAGATCAAACAAGTGGTATTCTTCTTCTGTAAATTATGTTGAATGGTGTCATTATCTGAGTCTTAATACCTTATGATGTTTTTTTTTATTACTGATTGTAACTCACCAGCTTTTTCCTCTCCCACATCCACACATGTGCATTTTCCATTCTTGCAGACAAAGCAATTTCGCTGCACTATTATTCCTCAAATTCTCCTCTGAACAGTTAAAGTCAGATCACATATTTTTCTTCACAAACACAATGTTGATAGTTGCTACTTTTTTTTATTACCAGTTGCACACTAACGCAGCATGTCAACAGTAGTGAGAGGACGTCAGTGGGGATTTTCAAACACTGACCTGATATGAAGGATCCGGGCGGCATCTGACTGTAGTTGGCCCCTCCCATGTGCAGGGCGCTCGGGGGGGCCGGGGTGAAGGGGGCTCCGTAGTTCTGCGGTGTGGCGTAGGGTCCCGGAGGTATGGGCTGTGCGAAGAACAAAAACCCCTGATTAGGACTTGTAAAATGGAAAATATAAGAACAAAGGAAGTCAAATGAACCGGTTTCAGGTTATGCGAGCTGAGAAAAAAGAGGAGCTGACTAAGCAAGTTGTGAAAAAGCACAGGTGGGTGACAAGATAATGGGATGTCTGTTTTCACTGGATGCCGTCCATCTAATATTTTTTCCAGTGTGCGGAGGCAGCCCGCGCAGGTTTCGACTTGTGTTTCTGTTCGCGTGTGCGCGCGTCTGTGGGAGCAGACTACTGACCGGGGGGGTGTGCGTCTCGGTGCCCTTGCTGGCCAGTCGGCTGAGGATGCTCCTCTCGGACATTTGCAGGCGGGCGGCGATGGGCGGGACCCTGGACAGCGTGGCCGGTAGCCGAGTCACGTCCGCCTTCATGTCGCTCAGCAGCTCCTCCAACTGGTTCAACACTGAGATGACAGCAACAAATGTGAGCGACCGACTCGACTGGAGGAATGAGCTTTTGCTGCCAGGCTTCCGTTTGACGAGCTTTCATGAATCAAAAAAGTGAATTAATGCGAAGGGTTAAAGTTGACTGACCTGCACTGCACTTAAAATAACTTTGGTGAAGTTTAAATACCCTCAAGTCTCCTATTATAGATAAAATGCCACTTTAACAGACGTGCTGCTTTTATCTCTCAATTAGTCGAGAAATAGCTGTTTAAACAGGACGTTATAGCTCGGCTCTTTTATTATCCGCCCTCTCTGTCATCACGTCCCGGCGCTGAATTCATCACCGACCGAACTATGAGAGCCACTCGCAGCTCGATAAAAATGCTCGGTGCAGACGTACGAGACGAGAGCAAGAACAGTAGTGTGCGGAGCGTGTTATTCTTTGCACGGTACAACATAAACATGGGCAGACTTGCTAGGAAGCCAGTGAGGAAATGTTTGGAGCTTAACATGGTGTAAGCTTATCTGCCTGGCATTACTGCAGCGAGCTCTAGGCGGAGCGATACGGTCGATGCGGCGGGAGAGATTGCACAACAGCTGCGGTGGGATATGTTGATGTGTATCTCTCGCGCCGTGCGTCCCGTCTGCCAATCTCTCTCCCCACTTTCTCCGAATCCATCTGCGCGTCTCAAATTGCTTCAGCGTCTCAGTATGTAAACGCACGACGCAGACGACCGCTTGGTTTATTTTTTTCTGGGGTCATCCCGATCAGAGCTGACCTTTGTGCAGGACAGCGTTGGCCGGCTTGTTGCCCGCCAGCGACTCCTTGCTGAGGTGCTGGTGCGACTCCGCCAGGCACTCCACCTCCGCAAAGCGCGCGTTGAGCGCCATGGCCGGGTGGCTCGGGTCCTGGGTCATGTTTAGGTAAGCAGCCCGCCGCAACTGCTCCTCGATCACCAGCGCCTGCTCCAACAGCTGGAGGGTAGGAGGGTCGGGAACAGGCAGGAAGAGGAAAGAGAGGGACGTTTTTAAGCATTCGTCTACTTCATTATGATGCTAATAATAGACTTCAAATATGCTGCGCTGCTTAAAGCGGTTACACAGGGGTTTACATGTCGTTAGCCTAATAGCATAATTGCCTAAGTCATATTTGAACGTTTTCCAGAAAACAAGGAAAAACGCAACTGTTAGCGAGCACACTGGTGTTTTTATTGACATTGTAACAGCGAGTGAAAAAAATGACCTAGGCAATTATGCTACTAGGCTAACGATATGCTAAAAGTACTGCAGCAATTAAGAGTAACTTTAAGACAAAAAGCAACAATGGAAGCAATAAGAAAACATATTACTAATAATGGTTATTTCTGCACATCTGGGGCCTAAAAAGACATTTGTTTTTCGGAAAATCTGCACTTCAGAATCAGAATACTAGATTAATCCTTAGGGGGAATTGTTTTATTGCATCTACTCCTATAAATAAAACTTTATAAAAATACATAAAAAGTGTAAGATGTCAAATGTAAGTGAATAAAACTCCACTAGACAGCATCGCACAGAGGACGACAGCTGACAAATACTTGTGAGCTACGAATGTTTACAATAGTTAGAAAATAACCTTGAAGATTGCTAATACATGCTAGTTAATGAGTATACATGAATGCTTTCTGTTTTTACTAGGAAATTAAAATCTAGACAGTTTTCTTTTAAGCTTATTTCATTAAATTTGCAACAGTGTAACCTAAATGATTTACATCTGTAAAAGTCATTAACATAATTACATGACGTGATTAAATGATAACATGTAGTTGAATTTCTAATACATTAACTCTGCTTGTTCTGTCTTTGTTTAGTAGAAAACGTGCGTGAGGATCACGAGGATCTGATTGATCTGCAGATTTTTATTTTTTTTTTCATACCATCTGCAGTTTGGGCAATTTGTTTTTATATTTTGCAGCTGTGACTCTTTTATTGTTTTTTCCTCTGCGTTACTGGCACTCGCCAACTTCAGGTGTGTTTAATATGGTCGCTGACTTTGAGCACCGCACGCTTAAATTCTGATCACGGAAACACTGCTTGTTGTGGACAAACAGACAATTTGGTCAAATAAAGTGAGTATATGAGGCATGAAACGAGTCTTAATAGGATAAGTACACTGAGTCAGAGTTGGTTTTGCTGAGGGATTTTCCACAAAAAGAATGAGAAAGCGGCCTGATGATAAGGTCAAAGGTCAGCTATAGGTGGCCTGAAATGAGACGTACGCGTGTGCTCCTGCATCAGATGAAGAGCAGGGTGATCACATATATTTACAGAACTTATGCGACTTGCCTGCACAGCTAAATGAACTGGCAGGTGTCTACAGGTGAAGCCATCCATGATGTAAACTGAAACGGTTAAGGACGCACATCCGATAACGGAGCAAAATGATCTCATCATAAACCTCTTAACATGAATATTCTGTGTGATCAGCGTGTTAAATAAACCAGTTTGAATAAAATATGGATTTCTCACATAATATTTCACCAAATGACAAAAAACTTTTCATTCCTTCTTTTACTACCTCTGTTCTCATTATACGGTCTGAAAATGAATAATCAGTGTCTCAGAGCACAGAGATAGAAGCACTGTAGAAATTCGGTTTCAGCTCGTAATTGAGCTGAGTGGATGTCCCAGAAAAGGGAGTCACTTGTAGTAAACGAGTTGCAAAATTGTGTTGAGAGGCTGATGTTACGCAACCAGCCTTAACTACAACATTACTGGAGAGATACTGGTGACGAATTATATTTTGGGCTGACCTGCACTTTCCTTGTGGCCGATTTATAAAAAAAAAAAAAAAAAAAACTGTGATAATTTAGCTCAACGAGAAACAACGGGAGAGCGACAGAGAAAGAGACAAAGTAAATGAGGATGTTGAGGGCAGGATCTGAAACATGTGAGCCTCTCAAAAACAGGATGAGAGCTCTTCCAGAAATGCAGCCGTCAGCAATACCGTTCAGCTAACATGTGGGTCTAGGGGCATCTGTCATCCGACCATCAAACGAGTCAGGTGATTGAAGAACCTCGAGGTTTATTAATAGCGATCGAAACCAACCGCCGTTGTGTGTCCACCGCACATGGCGTAGAAACGCAACCCACAGTTGGTCACGGCTGTTCAAGATTTTGCCACTCTGGGATTTTTATTTTTAGTGTTTGACGTTCGTATGTAAAAAACGTCTTGTAAGGCCAAATCTGCTTTCGGAAGCCAGAGCGAAGGAGCAGCAGCGTCCTGTCTCACCTTGAAGCGTCGAGCCAAGAACTTGTTCTTCATCTCCAGGAAGTTGCCTTTATTCGCCTGCGACTTGAAAGGCTCGTTGACGATGGCGAACTGAGGGTCGTTCTGGATGTCCTGCCACCGAGCGTAGCCATGTCTGGCACACGGGTCAAAGATCGTGTCACGCTTTGGGTCAGAGATAGGTTGAAGCAACGCTCTGTGGGCCATCGCTCATCCCCGACACCATGAACACAACACTGCATTCATTTCAAAAAATGAAGTAATTCTTTGGAAAATGTGCTCGTTCACTTTCTCTCCAAGCGAGATAAACATTGCCCTTCTCCTTCATGTAGCTCAATGCTGGAGAATATTAGCTAACAGTCTAAAATATTAACATCTTTTAGACTGTTAGCCTAGCCTAGCCTAGCAAAGCAGTAAACACAGTAAGAAGGGAAAAATCTTGAATTAATTTCGACAAACTGATGTGCAAATTTCTGGTTTTAGACTTAAGTTACATAACTTCTTGACAGTGAAAAATGTCAAGCTTTAGTTAGCTGCAAAAGCTAATCCACCAATCCTGATTATGACAAGATTTCAAGCCACATCATGTAACTCCTACAAAAAACACAGACTTAATGCTAAGCTAAGCTAAGCTGACCGCTAAGGAACAGTGACACCTATTTAATTTATCAGCGTAAATTAGAAAAAGAGACGTATTAACAGCCCATTCAGTAAAGTCAGGGCTAGCGGTCGGTTAGCTTAGTTTAAAGACGAGCATAAACACTGGAAGGCAAAGCTAACCAGGTTCTGTCAAAACAAAATCTGCCTGCCAGCTCCACAAATACAAAATCATAATAGTCATGTGACTAATATGTTCGCACACAGAGATATACAATTTACTATTTGTATCCTTTAAAGGGTACTTATGTAGTTAAAGTGAAATTGATGTAATGTTTGAACAAGTGGAAAAAATCTTCTACTGGGAAAGTGAATGAGCGCAAAGTCCGAACTACAACTCAAAAAGCAACAACATTCACAGTTGTGGACGTCATATACACAGAAAAATGGCAGATATTAGGAATAATGTTACAATTACCTCATTTGTCAGGGTTAGGGCTAAAACAGAAGGATTACCTCGACGCTGAGAGCATTCGAGGAGCATGTGAACGCACCGCGAGGACAGAGCCAGGCTAGCTGTAACCCAAGGAACATTTCCCAAAAAGCTGGGCTATTCCTTTAAGCGGAACATTGATTTTTGATGGTTGTTTATTTAAATACTTATTTAAAAAGCTTTCAGGCATTTTCTAAAGCATTTCTCCACTTCTATTTCAGTTTATCTGGACTTTGTCATCAGCTTGGAGAATGAAAACAGATCTTAATGTGAATACTACATGGCCTGAATTACCATAATAGAGGGAACAACATGAACTAAATGACCCACTACATCAGCTTCCAGCAGACACAGTGCGCTGTTTACTGAGCCCTGGCTGGCTTGTTGACTTATTATGCTGGGCTTCTGCCGGCCGACAGAAAAATAAACACACTAGGGTCATCGCCCGGGCAACTGCTGTCAAGGATACATCACGATTCCCGCCAGCAGCCAGAAGTCGTGTCGGCGGTGCCAGATCTCGTTCATCTTCCCGGAGGAGATGGCAGCCCGCTCCTCGTTCTGCCAGAGAGTGTGCAGCTCTGCGGGGTGAAGCCAGCGCGAGGTAAAAATGAGGTTGGTTTTTTTCAAAAGCGCTTCGCCAGCTGAAACACGGCTGCAGGTTACCCACAAGTGTTTGTGATCAAGGTGGAGATAATTTTGGCGCGCAGCTGCCTCCGTACAGACAACTGCGCAAAGCGGGGCGAGTGTTTTGTTTGTTCATTTTAGTGGTATGTGGTTCGTTTTATGCTGTTGTTGGACGGCTGAGCAGCCGTTTCTGGTCGACCTGTTAAAGTTATTTTCACCACTTACACTTTTCTCTGATAATTAGTGAAGAATTCTGCCAGGAAAGGAGCTACTTTTCTCAATCTTTCCTCAAAATATCGAAATATGAAACAATACTTGCTGTGTTTACATTTTGCATTAACCATTTCCAGAGAAAAAAGAGGACATTCTTCGGTAAATCGAGCGCCTATTTCCAGTGTCGTAACCACCGGAAGCATGATATTGTTGTTAGGTGGCATTTCCAGTCAAATTTTCTTTATCCGTAAAATTGCCTCACACTTGGTTCTCTTTTTTTGACAGACACCGTGTGTTGTGTGCAAATGATCTCACCCTGCATGTGTTGAGCTTGGAATTTACTCTTCAGTGCTGCCCTTTCTGATTCATTGTTTCTGACCGCAAGACATTTCCTATAATTTCTCCCACTGACCCTGCTTTCAGTGACTCATTGCTAATTTTGATGTGGACCTAATATCTGATATTTTTTTTGTTTCTCCGACTGCCCGACTGATCAATTAAAATACACACAATACATATCATGTCCCACGTTTTTAAAGCTCTGGACAAAGATAAATGCAGCTAAAACAACCTGAATGTGCGTACAGACCACGACACCTTAAGCGGTCTTTAAATGCATCATGCGGGTACATCAGCACTAACCGGTGAAGCCTCCATCCGCGATGTTGAACATGAAACGAGGTCGCTCAGTCGGAGGCTTTCCGTTACCCTTGGGCGCCTCCTCCTTCGCGGCTTTGACCTCTTTCCCAGCATCCTTTTCACCTTTGACCTCCTCTGTTGTCAAAAAAGACAGTAAAGGTTGGTTTACATCTCTGCGACGGACCTACGCACAAACTGCGTCACAGCCCAGGCTGGCGGCCAGCGCTGTTAAAAGCATTTCTACTTGTGCGCCGGTGCGTCAGCGTCGTCCTATAATTGCGCGGCTGATGTGCCAGTTGCCTGAGTTGTGAAGTTTCCTCTGCGAATTCCAGTTACTTTTACAGTAATGGCTAAAAACGAAGGAGGGCGCCTGAGTAGCTGGTGTGAAGGAGGCAGAACGAGGGGGAATTTTTGTGCGTTTGTCCGGACACTGAGCGTCGTGGACCGGGACGTGCGTTTCGGACTAGTCGTAGCGGCTGCAGGTTGCGTCACTTAAAAGCACCGTTACATTTCTGAAGGGGTGCACCTCAGGCTACGGCGTAGACAAAACACAGACGCGTCAGTGTCGCTCCGAGGTCGCGAAAAACTCACAGCCGCACAACCGACGCAATTATTCACACAGTGACACGTACCTTTTTTCACATCAGTCACCTCTGTCTTTTCCTTGGCATCCGTCGCTTCTGTTGCCGCGGAGGCTTCCTCCTTCTCCCCCCCAGCCTTCTCTCCTTCTGTGAAAACAAACAAGTCACCTGTTGCATGCGTTTGTGCACGTCAGATTGTATCACAAAGGTAAAACTTTGTGTTTTGGTGTTTTTTTTTTACCTGATCTCTCTTCCTTGACCTCTTCTTGCTTAGACGGCTGCTTCGCCTCCTCTTTACTCTCCTCCTGCGCCTTCGTCTCTTCGGCTGCGGCGGCCGGAGCGTCGCTCGCTTCTTTCTTCTCGCCCTCTTTCAGGTCGCCGTCTTCTTTGCCTTCGCTCCTTTGACCGGGGGATGCGCTTTGTGACGTCTCTTTTGTCGAGGAGGAAAGCTGTGCGGAATAAGACGACACGGGGAAAACTTTTTAATGAGCCACACAGTTTACTCAATTTATTATATTTACAATTTATTATTAGTTTTGTTGACTGAAATCGATCATCCCACTACATGAAAATACCAATATAATTAAACTGAATGCATGGATTAGTTTAAGACTACTCTGTTCATCATGCCATTTCAGTTTCAAGTCTGGAAGTAAATAAATAAACCTTCAAAAATTATGAAATTTAAAATGTGAGAGAAAATTTAAAGTTTTGAAAAATACTGGAAGTCATATTGAAAAATATTTGAAGAATTTCAAACATGTTTCGGCCGTGGAGTGTGGTGCTTTTTGAGGACCACGTCCCACCTCTTCAGGGTCTCCAGTCTTGCCGCCATCCACCTCTTTCCCTTCCTCCTTCTCCTTGTCTCTCTCCTTCTCCAGTGGGGCCTCAACTTCCTCCTTGTCCTCCTCCTTCTCTCCCTCCTTCCCGTTCTTTTCCAGCTTCTCCGCCGGAGCCGGGGTCGCTGCATGCGTTCACACAAGCGCACATTAACCTCATTTGAGGGACCTTTATGCGGAGTGCCCCCTGCTGGACGCGCTGCGCGCAGTGTCGCCTGTTACCTGGCTTGGAGGTGCACGGGGTGTTGTTATAGCTGGCGTCGGGGGTGGGCGTGGCCGTCTTCACGGCGGGAGAGGAGGCCCTGGACGAGGATTTGTCTACGCTGACCTCGGGCTTCAGCTCTGGAAGGCTCCACCGCCCGTTGATGTGCTCAAACTCCTGGATCTGCGCGAAAACACGAAACGCTCAGCAAAACATTCAAAAAAAAAAAAAAAAAATACTTGGCACACGCTCACTTTACTTAAACACACCACCCACATGCCCTGTTTGCCTGGTAGTAATCACACATCCCCTGTGGCACAGATAGCAGGTGAGGACGTCCGCAGGTTTGAACACGTCGGACCCAAAACTGGATGGAAGATGTTTGGATTAACTAAAATAAACTGTCAAACCGAAAGCAGTAGAGCAATCAAAACATCTTTCAGAACGTCACGGTTGATTCCTTCACTTCTGCACTTGAAAGAAATTTAATTCACGAGGACAGTGCTGATATTAAGACGATTTTGATAAAGTCAGAAGTTGTTTTTGTGTGTTATTCGCGTCTGACGTTTTTCTGCAAGGAGGATTTGGTGTATTTACACTGTGCCTGTTTAGATTTAATTGTAATTAGTGGAGTTTGCATTCCTACCGCGGATTCAGTTGCTCCACTTTTGCACAAAGGATGCGCGGAGTCGGCCTTTCCAGCTAACAGACTTCTGTCTTAGCGTTTTTGTTCATGGTTCCGGAGCTGTATCAGAATTAATAATAATGGTGATAACACAAAATTAACACTCCCTGCAGCCTGAGACCACCCACCTGGTAGCACAGGTTTCCCTTTGAAGCGCTCATAAGAAATCAATGCGTTTGTCACATTTGTCTCGAGGGAGCTTAAAGGTGCGGGCAGCAGTGGAGCCACTACCTCCTCCTTTTCAGCAAGGCGATAAATTCATGTGTGCAAGTTTTTTTTTACAGTGTAAACGAACCCACGCGGTGGACGTTTTGTTGTGCTTTTGTCAAACGCTGGTGTCTTCAGTGGCGTCAAACCGCAGCTCTCGTCACCTCGGCTCACCCAGATCTGAAACCCCAACCGTTACCACACCACTTATCTTCATCTGAGGCCGAAGCCGACGGCTTTCGTCTGACCTTCTTCTTGACGAGCGACATCACGCCGATGCGGGTGAGGACCGGCTGGCGGCACAGGCCCTCCCTGGGGACGCCGTCGGCGAACGTCTCGGCCCCGTCGGCGACCGGCTCGCACAGGTGGCGCATGAAGAGGGACACGTAAGCTCTGGCAAAAAAAAAAATTAAAGGGATGATTAAAGTTGAATTAGAAGTTTGAGTTATTTTTTCCTTGTGTGTTACTTACTTGAATTCTTTCTCGGTCTTTCCCCTGAGGTCTCTAACGAGCCACTGAGAGGAGAACGCGTCCTGGGACGGCATCCCCCATCGCATCACTGCGTTCAGGAAGGCTTTGCGCTGGCGTGTGTTAAAGCCCAGCACCTAGTATTGGAGTGAGTGATTGCTTAACAGTGGAACTAATGCCAGTTTGTTGGATGTTATCAGTGTATAATTATAAATGCCAGAAAACCCTTATTTATTTTTTATTTTTTCATCCCCCTGCAGACTTATGCGTATTTCTCAACCCTCCTAAGGCCTTTTCTAAATAACTGCCTGATAATGCTAAAATAAACTCCTGATCCTAGCTCGAACAGCGCGGCCCATTATAATCACATCAACCATTATCAGGATGATGAATGAGCCTGGAAGGTTCAGAGTTGCTGCAGATATAATAGCTTAGCTGCCATCCCCAATTTGAGATAATTCCTTTTTTGTTAGATTGTTAGAAAAATATGTACGGGTGCCAGTTTGCTTTAAATAAAAGCTGACAGGTTTGAGTAATGTCACAAGAAAAAAAAAAAAAAAGAAAGAAAAAAACGAGAGCAGAGCTTTTTCCAGAGATGCACAGACCTCAAGGTTGCCTCCCACTCTGGCCAGAAGAGGAGGCAGAGGTTTATCCTTCTCGTTCCTCAGCTGGCGACGCGACTGCCTTCGGCCTGCACATGAAAGCATGCAACAAAGGAGCGTTAGCTGTAAGAAAGCTTTTTTCCTTTTACATTTTGCGGGCTTCTCTTAAAATTTACGGTCAGTAGAGCAACTTCAGCAAAAAAAATTTAAAACTTCTGATAGGCTTGAAGCCTTCACTTCAAAATCTCTGCAGTGGAAGGTGGACGGTGCATTTTTGGCACGCTGGCTCGTGTCGGCTCTGCCAGGGAGCTGTAACCGCTAAATCAATTTCAAACACTAATTCAACACAGACCTGGGAGCGTGTCATACAAGAGACATCTTTCATGGCTCGTGAGGAGCTCTGCTCGTTTTGACGTCTCTCTTTCTCTCTCTCTCTCTCTCTCTAGCTCCCTCTTTCGTAAAAAAAAATAAATAAATACGTCTCTCTTCTAACCTTCTGGCCGATCATCAAAGTCCTCGTCCTCCTCCTCGGATCCCACCGAATACTCGGACTGGTTATCTGAAATGTCAGCATGCCACTCTGAAACAGCACACAGTGGTTTGTCAATAGGCCAGGCCCATTCACTTCCACTGTGCAAGTAATAACTCAAACAGGAGATAATGTCATCTCAAACCCTGCTATAACCACAAGATTAAAATAATAAATCTTGGCAATAAATACCTAAAAGAAGCCCGAGTTCACCGTGTACTAGTCGAGCCTCGGCACGTCTCAACTCCTACCTTGGTCTTCCTGTGCGGCGTCGTTGTAGTTGACAGGCTTGCGGTTCCTCTTGCCTTTCCCCAGTTTGCTTGCCAGATCCTCTTGCTGCTGCTCGTAGTGATGCCGCAACAGTTTCTCCCAATAATCCGGGTCCACGTTCTCCTCCTGTTTGATGATCTCCCGCTCGATCTCCTCGATCTGCGGCGTCAGATACGTACACGCGGGTTTGGAAAAGGATGGTCAAGTATGCATAACAGCAGTAAACGTGGCCGTCTCCCACCTTGTCCTCCTCTCGGACCATGTACTGGGCCACCTTGAAGGAGCTGAGGTACTCGTTCATGTTCTGGACGTCCGAGTCGTCGGTGGCGTCCTGGCTTCGGTCCAGCAGCCTCTCGATGGCGGTGCTGTCGTAGTGGATGACGTTGCCCTCGTCCTCAACTTTATCCCCCGAACTGTTCTTCATACCTGCCAAACACGGGGCTTAGAAGTAGGTTCGTCGGCTTCTTCCAGGCGGATTTAGCAGGAACAAAATGTTCCCGTCGACCAATTACGTTGTCGATAAGTCATCATGCCAAGAAGACCCTGTGGCCAAGCTTGTCAAGATGAGCAAATGATAAAGTGATTGTGTTTGACAAAATTACTTCTTTCAGGAAAAGAAACCTGCCAAACGTTGTCTATTAGAATCAGTCTCACTTTAATGTTTGACCCCATGCTGTTATGTTTTACTGGAAATTGAATTTGACAAAACGATCCAGCGCAGCTATTTTCACACTGAACAGTAACTGTCGTCACCTTCGCCCTCGTCCTTGAAGAGCTCCTCTGTTCCAAACTTGAGGATGTCATCCAGCTCCTGCTTGGTCATGGAGCCGGCCTTGGATCCCAGACCTGGCCGCACCACCAGGTGAGTCAGCATCATCTTCCTCTTGGCCACCTGGGTGATGCGCTCCTCCACGCTGGCTCGCGTCACGAAGCGGTAGATCATAACCTTATTGGCCTGGCCGATACGGTGAGCTCGACTGAACGCCTGCGTGGGGAAACTTGGTTTAAGTTGAGAGACAAATTAAGTTAATCTGTGATTTATTTTGTCCCAAGAATAGCACCTGAATGTCATTGTGGGGGTTCCAGTCAGAGTCGAAAATGATGACGGTGTCCGCTGTGGCCAAGTTGATGCCTAAACCTCCTGCTCTGGTGGAGAGCAAGAAACAAAACTGGCAAGCACCAGGAGCTGGATACAGGGATATAAAGAGAAATAAAGATTGAGATACCGCAGACTCAGTTAAATGCTGTTATTCCATAATTTATGATTTAATCTAGTTCAGTCCAAATCTTGAACTGAGCTCTGTAGATAAAGTTCAGGCTTTGGCTGTTAAAATGTAACACTCTGTATTGTGTGACTGCGCCCCAGGCTTCTGGAGAGCTTTACAAATACAGATACAGATTTCAAATTTCCGCAGTGTTCTCGAAATCAGCTGAACTTAATGGGAAAAAGGTGTTCCTCAAGGTTCTGTCCTCGGCCCCCACGTGAACCCTTAGTTTTCCCATAGTCAGTTCTAATTACACTCTTCTCCTAGGCTTACTTATTCTCTAGGCAGGATCTCTGTTGTTACTTTATAAAAAGATTCGCCTTTGTTTTCTCAGAAAGATGACACACAAAGGGAGTTGGAGATGGCAAATATCCCATCGATGTGAATCACGCAGTGGACACTGATGTCATAAATTATGTACATGAATCATTAGGCCAAACCTATATCTGCACACACAACTTTTATACTGTTATCATTTGTCTAGTAAAATTCTTATTCAAAATAAAAGCTCAATCATATTAACAACTGACCTCATTGACCTCACCAAGATCAAAAGTTTAAAAAGTTGCCATTAAAGTTACCTCAGAGTATAATGAGGTTTCATATGTTCACCTACTCCTATTACATCCTCTGTGTGCTTTATTACATTTTAACATTTTAGCATTTACCTCAGGCAGTAAATGCACTCGTACCAGCTCCAGGATATGCATCACTTATCCCCAAGCTATCAACCATGTTATATAATTTAAAGGCATTCACTGCCAACAAATGCTTGAGCATGGCAGTGATATTCCACATGGAGACAAACATGACCCACTCAGCAACCTCTGTAATGCATGGACATCAAACAGTGGAGGAAGTAGCTTCACAGATCAATAACTCTCGGGAGTGGCGGTAGTTGTAAATAAAAACGTTTATCTGTGGCAGCAGCATGAGTTTATGACAATGTGATAACGTGACTCCTACTCATCCACAGCTGAGGTCCGTGTCTCACCGTTGAAGCGGTCGATGGCCTCTTGTCTCAGTGCTCCCGTGATGCCTCCGTCGATTCTCTCATATTTGTAACCTTCATAGTCCAGAAAATCTTCTAGTAAATCCAGCATTTTAGTCATCTAAAGATAGAAGAGAGAATGTTTTATCTATACTTGACTACTCATGCATCTGCACAGCTGGAATCACAACCTGCTGCAGGTATCCTACATCTACACGACATCTGCGCGGATTAGATGCACATCTGGTGTATTTACAATTTATGCATGCTGTGTTTCATGCATGCTGTATGTGTTCGTACCTGTGAGAAGACCAGCACTCGGTGCCCTTGATCTTTCAGTTTCCTCAGCATCTTTTGCAACAGCGTCAATTTCCCAGAGGCCTTAGTGAGGGCGGAGCCCTCGTAAGCACCGCTGGGGGTTTTCTGAGCTTCCTACAAACACACACAAATTAAACTATAAGGTAAACACTGCTGAATGAGTCTGTTCTCCTGGCAAGCTTTTGCACTGCACCGTGACACCAACAGTAAAAAAAAAAAAAAAAGAATAGGAGAATTATCACACTTGACCACAAGGTGTCACTGTCGAACAGCTGAAGATTAATTTAAAGTGAATCATTTGAGAAGAGGCTAAATGCCAATCAGATTTCAATTTCTAATTTAAGACAGGAAATTATTCAAAGACGAAGGCGTGTATGCTCATGTGTTTTTACCATGGAGGCGACGGGGAAGAGGTAGGGGTGGTTGCAGCACTTCTTTAAATCCATCATAATGTTGAGCAGGGAGACCTGATTTCCTCCACCTTTTGAGTTCAAAGCCTCGAAGTTCTTGGTCAGAATCAGCTTGTAGTATTTCCTGTATTCAAAATAGCACAACATGATAAAATGATAGCATCACAGCCGTACCAACTCAATGAAAACCACATGTAGATTAAGATGAACTTCCTTCCGCTTTCGTCTCTCGAAGCTATATTGCCCAGTATTTAAAGATAACATCAAACACGCTGTACAGTTTGTTTTCTCTTTCTCAAGAGCTGTTCCAGTGTCTAGTTCAATGTTACCAATTACCTTTACAACTTACAATGACAAGAATTAAAAGGGAATTAACTCTTCAACACATTTCAACACATCTTTTCAGATGATTAACAATCACAGCTTATTAACCTTCTCAAAGCATTAATGTGAGGTAAACACTCTGGTTTAATGAAGCTCTGGTAAGTTTGGAATCAAACTAAATGTTTAAGTGTTTTTAAGATGCATATTGCGTTATTCCCACCCCATAGCAGTGACACTCCCTGATGGCAGCAGCACAAGGTATTGACCTGGCCTCCAAATTCACTAAATCCCAACCTGATCACGTATCTGTGGGATGATCCACAGAGGCCCCTCCCCTCAACCCACAGCACCCAAAGGCCTCCACTAATAACATCCTGTTACCAGACACCAATGTTACGCCTGATCAGCGTACAACGCTGACAACATTGATCCAAAAGTAATTATGTGCCCCTCCCTCCCACGGTGTCGCTCCTTAACCAGCAGGACTGCCTTGAACATGTCGGTTCAGGTCAGTGGAGCTGATCAATCAGACCAGCCGGGGCTTTTGCAGAGAGGGGGGGCTAATTCAATCAATTCTATTAAATTTAACTTCCCAAGTTGTTTCACTGGGACTTTCTGGATTCAATCTGGGATTGAAACACATTGAGTGGCTGCTTCAATAGGGTGTTAATCCGATAAAACTAAAACGCACTGAAATGTAGTCTAAACAGTATCGGAAGCTTAGGCTTGAGAAAAAGTCACTGTTCTTCTACAATGTTCTTCTACAGCACGTTCTCTAGAAACTGGTTAACCAGCTGCTTGGATGTCGGCGAGGGGATCTAGATACGTCAGTGTCGTACTTCTGCATAGGACTCAGCTCCACTCTGACGATCAGCTCAGTCTTGGCGGGCATGTTCTTGAAGACGTCGGCCTTCAGCCTCCGAAGCATGTGAGGCCCCAGCAGGTCGTGGAGCTTCTTGATCTGGTCCTCCTTGGAGATGTCGGCAAACTCTTCCAGAAAGCCCTCAAGGTTACTGCACAGAAACAGAAAAAGGGACAGAGTGAAGGACAGGTGGAAATTTCTCTTAAATTTGTTCCTGATTCAAAAAAAATATGCTAAATGACAAGTTGTAAACATGTAAACAAGCATTACTACCACTGCAGGAAAAAATACATATTTGCCAGGAAAACATAAGGTAATTTATTGTGTGTGATACAAAAACAGACGCCCTACTTGAAGCGATTGGGCGTGAGGAAGTTGAGCAGGTGAAACAGCTCCTCCAGGTTGTTCTGTAGAGGAGTTCCTGTCAGCAGGAGCTTGTGGTCGATCTTATAGTCATTCAGACGTCTGAAAAACTGGAACCAGGAACAAGAAAGAATATAAGGTCAACTATTTCTCGTTTGATTTAAAAGCAGAAAAAAAACTAAAATAACGTCTTATATTTATTACTTGAAATTATTATCATCATCAGTTCTACAAATGATATCAACACAAGGCTTTCTGGTGTTATTTTTCCAAAGAGTATTGCTATTACACAGTTTGTCCACCAGAGAGCGCTGAGGTGCACTTTCACGTGTACCCCACTGTAGTTTCAGTACCTTAGACTGGTTGTTCTTAAGGCGGTGGGCCTCATCCACCACCAGACAGGCCCAGTCGATAGACTTCAGCGCCGTCTGATCAATGGTCACCAACTCATAGGAGGTCAGCAGCACGTGGAATTTAATGGGAGCCTCTCGCTGCAGGGGGAGGAACAGGGAGGGAGGGATGAGTGGATGTCATTTTATATCACGCCACGGTTTTTCCCCCCGTTATGGTGATTCACGATCACTGCCTTCGACCCCTCCTCACCCTCAGTTTGAAGGTCTTCTTTCCACCTTTAACGGCCGTGTCGTCGAAAGAGAACTCGTTCTCCCGGATGATGGCTCGGCTGTCCTTGTCCCCCGTGTACGTCACCACGTAGAAGTCGGGCGCCCACATCTCAAACTCCCGCTCCCAGTTGATGATGGTGGAGAGCGGAGCGCTGACCAGGAACGGACCTTTAGTGTGACCCTGGGGAGGAAAAAACGAGGACGCTAAATAACGGGAGACTTCGGTTGGGTAGAACACGTAGAAATTAAATAAAAAATAAAACCCCGTAACGTACCTCTTTAAAGAGCGAATAGAGGAAGACAATGGTTTGGATGGTCTTGCCCAGGCCCATCTCGTCTGCCAGGATAGTGTCAGTGCCCTGAGCCCAGGAAAAGCGAAGCCAGTTGAGGCCCTCGAGCTGGTACAGATGCAGCGTGCCACCCGTCGACGTGACAAAGTCTGGCTGCTCCTCGTATTTTATTGTCGGCTGGAAGGACAGGACAGAACAGGAAACAACATGTTATTGTTCGGTTTCTTTAAAAGAAGGTAGTTTATACGACTGTAAAACCAGTGGAAATTACAGTTACACTCACATCAGTGACGGGTGAGGCAGGAGACTCATCTTCACCCTCCGAGTTCTTGCTCCTCATCTTCTTGGGTTTGTCTGGGTCCTCCTTCATGATGCTGTCCCTGTTAAACAGCGACAATATTACAGCCACTCTACGTTGGCGAGATCCCAAGAGGAGAGATCAGATTGATCAATGACAGCTGGAGATATGACGATACATTAATGCACTCTACAAACACTGGGATTCTCTGATCAAACTTTAACCTAATGAAAACTACAAACTGACTTGCTGGAAAGACTGAAAACGAACATTAAAAATAAGGCAATTCTTCTACCTGTGTCTCCAGTAACTGGCCTTATAAATTGCAAAGTCGGGGATATCCAGGTCGTCCCTCTCCCAGGTACACTGGTCGTAGGTGAGGTCTCTCCACTTGACCAGGTAATGATACGTCCCCTTCTTATCCACACTGTCAGGGAGACACATGCAGATCAGTGAATGGGCCACGGGAACGAGTATCTGGAACGCTCGTTTTCACATACCTGTGGTTGATGATGCGGTGGATCATCATCCACTCAGGCTTGATGCCATATTTGTAGTACTTGTCCTCCAGGATGGCATACTGCGGGTCTTTGGCCCTCCTCTTCTCACTCTTCCCCACGCCGTTCTCGTCCTCGCCGCCCGACCCGTAGTCCAGGCTGGGAGGCTCGTCCATGTCCGTCTTCCTCTGGTAGTTCCTGTACATCACCGAGTGGAAGATCTCCAGCTGCAGGGACGGAGAAAGACCCGTCAGGAGAAAAAAACGGGCAGTTTTGTATATATCTGGAGAGATCGAGCTGCGCTGGATTCTGTTTAAGGATGAGCGGGATCGAAACAGTTGGGAACGCATTAAATATTTATACCAGCTTTCTGGTTCCTCTCCCACCTGCAGCTCGGTGATCCAGGTGCAGTGCCAGTAGGACTGGCCCGTCAGCTTGACGAAGAACTCCCTCTCGGCTCTGCCTTTCATGGGCGGAGGCGGCGGAGCGTCGGGTGGAGCGTCAGGAGCCGGAGGGACGGGAATGGGAGTGGGAGGCTCCCCCCATCGCCAGTGGAGGATCTTCTGGACGCGTCCTTTGATTGGCGGACACTGGAGCGAGAAACACGTCAACGAATCCGATTACCGCCGTTTGTTTCAGCCGAACCCAGAGGGAGAGCAGGAGAGACACTCACCTTGCATCTCGGACACAGCCACTCTCCGTTGGGGATCTCGGGCAGCGGCGGGTTCAGACAGTGGATGTGGTAGGAGGAGGTGCAGGTGTCGCAGCACAGCAGTTCGCCGCCGTCTTTGCACACCCGGCAGAACTCCATGTGGTCGTCCTCCTCCTCCTCCGCCCCGGTGGAGATGCCCACACTCACCTCGGATATCACCCGGTCCTCGCTGTCCTCCTCGAAATCCTCAAAGTCCTCGTCTTTTGCTTCCCACTGGATTCCTTCTTTTTCCTGGGACAGAAATAGTAAATAGTAAATTCTACTCAGTTTTATTTAGAAAATGTTAACATCAAGAACTCCTAGCACCAAACCCCAAGAGCAAGCAGACGGACCAGGCTGATTGAGAAAAAAAATCAAAAATAAATAACAAAAACATACAAACTATTCCAGATATCCAGCCCTAGACCACCTAGCTTTTTTTGACGTGAATCCAGCTACGAGTTCTTACAGTGTTCAAAGTTGAGCTGGAGGAGGACTCAGGAGGCCTCCAGTGGAGCCGCTCAGCCACTGTTTTAAATAAGAGAAGTGCTGTGTTCATGAAAAATAGATCACTGCTCCAGGTGAAACTGTTCTGGGTGAATAAAAGTTTTTTTTTAAAAAAAAGAACTACCTGGTTCTTCAACCACGTGTTTAACCCATATTTTGTGGTGTCTACGCATCAGCAAATGTCTATGAAATTGTCACAGTTTGACTCATGAACTGCTTTTGTGTGATTAGCCTGGTAGCAGACAGAAAGCTAACGCTCAGAATTAAAGGAGAATATAAACCGTGCTTTGAGTCATTGCTCCAATTTACTGTCTGGACCGTAATGTAGTTGTTTAAACTGAAAACCAGCGAAAAGCCCAAAGTAAATAGCCCAAACTGTTTGTTTTACCACTTCAAAAACCACATCACATTAAAGCCAGCCTCGTTTTGGCGGCGTGTTTAGAGATCCCGGCCTTGGACTGAAGGATCACCGGTTCAAATCCCGGGACCGACAAGCGTGTAAAGGCTGAGAGAACAAGCAGGGCTTTCCCTGCAGCGTTCACTGCTGACACGGTCACGGGCAAGGCACCCGATCCCCACCGAGCTCTCTGCGGCGCTACGTGGGAGTGAAACGCTGGGTTCGAGCGCGCGAAGGTTCTTCTTCTGCGCTATTTTCAGGTAGCTCACTTTCGCAAACCGAGTCGACCAACTCCAAAACATGTTTGACCCTTTCATGAGAAAACAGCCACCCAAGTTTCTCAGTGATAACAGACACGTCAGTGCACAACCACATTTCCATTTAAGGGACGGGGAAACCAGAAAACTACAAGCAGCCGTCTCTGTTGATCTCCCGTCACTCGCTCGCGCACACTTTCACTTTCTCTGTCCTCCTTTTCTCCGCGCTCACTCCAACTTTTTTTCTTTTACCAATTTTAACATTGATATTATGTAATTTATTTAAATTCCTGATAGAAATGTCAATTGTCTACATAAAACGTGTGGTTTTCTACTTCCTTTTGTACAACCTCCCACAGCAGATCAAGCAGCAGTTTCACATCAGCTATCTGAAAGCGTAGATGCACTTCAGATTACCGGCTGTGACTAATCTAACCTGTTCCGCATCAAAGATTAAAAAGAGCTACAAATTATTCATGCTCTTTTATTTGTGACATTACTGAATAGATCTACACCTACAGCACCACTTCTTGCCCGTCTCGCCTTTGGGCAGGATTTCTGTTAGTCTGCATATGAAGTCAGATTTGTCACTCAGCCACAAAAGCTCCCATTCATCTCATCCCGGAGGCGACTGCGAGCAACCTTCAGCTGTTTGTTTTTCCACGCGCAGGTGCGCCAAGCGGCCGCGTCGCCGGCAGATAAGGATTAAAGCCGTGTAAAAGCGGAGGCATCCACTCGACGGCGCGCACTCACGCAGTGGGGGCAGCTCCACTTGCCCTCGGGGGCCTTGTCCAGCTCGGGCTCGAGGCAGACGAGGTGGTACGCCCGGGGGCAGGTGTCGCACAGGATGATCTCCCCGCCCTGCTGGCAGACCTCGCAGTAGTCCTGGTGGTCCGTCTCGTAGCCGTCCCCTTCCTCCTCGCCTGGGACTGGAGATAGCGGAAGAAAAAAAAAACAAAAAACACTGAGTGAACAGGATGGGTTTCTTTTATGTCCTCGATCCAGCCGTTCTGCTCGTGCATGCTCCTTCAAGAGCAGATTCACAAAAGAACAACATGCATGTACGCTTTCCGTGTAGACGCCACGTGCATTACAATGTGCATCTTCAAAAGATAAAAGTGCATTTTTTGATTTGCTTGCTAAAACTTTATGCATTCACAGATAGTGAGAAACTCCTGCCTGACAAAGAGCTGCATAAACAAGTCGTTCTTCTCTCCTCAAAAGAAAGCTGGAGACACCATCGTTCTCCGCCGATCTCATCCCATGTGTAGTTTTGATGTAAACCAACACGCTAAGTTACAGTGATTTAAAGCAGCCGCGTTCGGTTCAGGTGAAAGGTCAGAAATTATTCCTCTAAAGTAAACTTGAATGCAGCAGTCGTAAGACGGATGAGGACCAGGAGACTGTGTATAATTTATAATTACTTGTTGTACATCTAACAGGCAGCCTGTGCTTACTTTTCTTCTTCTTCTTGGCAGGCCGTCCTCGCTTGTTCTTCTTCACCCTGCCAGAGCTGTCAGAGCGAACCGAGGAGCTGTGAACGCTGGAGTCCTCCTGCTCCGACTCGTCCTCGTCCATGTCCTCGCTCTTACAGGAGGCAAAGGAGGAAAGGAAGATGCAGGTAACAAAAATCAGAGGAGGTCAGTTTATTTATGCTATGTCCACGAGGAGTTCGCAGCTGTCCATAAACTTTATACTCACCGAGCAGCTCTTCTTCCTCTTAGCGCCTATAGGCGATAGCTTAATACGAATGGGCGCCATCTTTTTAGCCTTGGCTAGAGCCTTCTTTTTGTCTGGAACTCGAGGACTTTTACTGCGCTTCTTATAGCCTGGACCTGGACAGGCGACAACAGATAATCAGCAGAAAAAAAAACTTCAGCATGTCCGTGATTTAACACACTTATATGTTTAACATATTCCACTCAGACCTCTGCTCTATAAATAGTCAAAAACAACCCAAAGGGAGGGAGCGCTACAGATCTGAAGCCGACCTTTGCCCTCTTTCGTCTTGGCCTTTCTGATCGGCGGCGGCTGGAGCGGGGGCTCGGGCGAGGCGGTCGCTGCAGAGACCTGCTCGGCAACAGCGATGGCGGCGGCAGCGGCGGCCGCCGCGACGGCAGCGGCGTTGCCTTTGAAGGGGTTGTTAGAGCTGAACTCCCTCCACTTGGCCCCGAGGATGGTCATCATCTTTGACATTGGGATCTTAGGGTTCTTCTTGGCAATCATTGGCCTGGAAATCGAGAGGAGTCGAAGAATACTTCATTTGAGAAACCACATCAGTACAGTTTCCCTTGGGATAAATCTATCTATCTATCTATCTAGCTAGCTAGCTAGCTAGCTAGCTAGCTATATTGCATTAATTAATAAAGGTTTGAATTTTGTATTTGGCTGAGAGGAGTTGAGACGGCGAAACGTGACACCCACACATGAGCGCGCGCTGGGCGTCACAGATTACTTAATGCTATCCGAGTCAAAGGAGGTATGAGTCAGCGACAGAGGCCGAGGCTCAGGCTGCTGCTGACACAGTGTCAGTGCTGCTGCCTTTCTAATACAGCGAGCCGGGATGATAAAGACACAGCTGCCAGGGGAAGACAGGGGCTCGTGATCAGCCCGAGCTGCCTGCACCTGTGACGGTGCGCTGTTGGTCGTCACACTGTGGACCGGTTTAGCTGAATGCGGAATGAGAGTGGGATGAAGGAACGGAAACAATGGGGCAAACTTTTTTTTTTTTTTGAAGACACTGATTTGCCACCGAAGCAGTCACGTACAGACACAAAGTCGTGCTCTAACTGTGGCACCAGCTCGAACAGTCGGCTTGGTTTGAGCCCGCAGACGCGTAGCCACATACAGAAAGCATGTCATGCGAGCAGAGCATTGATATTAAGCTATCTAGTGCGAGTACACAGTTAGGCTCAGGTTCTTCAGAGTGACAGCAACATGAATAGTTAGTGCTGGACTATCTGCAGAACTGTCCTGGTACAGTTATTCAAAAAACAAAACAAAAAAAACAAACTAGCAGCGATCACGTCCACATGGCAGAACTGAGATACATATGGTACAACACAACATCCCACAGACAGACAGGTGTCAGCATGGCAGCGAAACAAGTGTTTCCTCAGCAGCTCATCCTGTTAAGAGCTGTTACAGCTGCAGGAGGGAGACCTTTGCTAAGACAAGCCCTTCTCCACTTGGGGGTCTTGTATCTGCACTCTGAAGCTTGGTTTATGCCTCTGCGGGACATAGACGCCTACGTAACCTACGTACGTAGCCTACGCCAGCCGTTTATGCTCGTGTGTTTGTCAGTCTGACTCACTCTGTAAAGACGCCACCCAGCCACTAGTCGGCAGCGTATCTTTTTTTGTCCTGACATCCAGTCGGGTTATTTTTGGTTTCTGCTCGCTGCTTCACTTTCAACAGTGGTTGAATTTGAAAATTCTGGAGACGGAGAAGCAGCTGGAAATACTAATGCAGAAATATGCTGCGACCAAGCGGACCAATCACAGTTTTATTGCGTGGTTTGCGTCACTGCGCCGCGTGGTTAACATTTCTGGGAGCACGTTAGGCTACGGCGTTAGGGTCTGGGTAGTGTCCCGGCTGTTACTGTGGCTACGACGTCAAATTGACACAGAAGCCTAGACCATGCATGAGGATGGGAAGATGCATGCTTTGAAAATATTCTGTCCATGTGGCTTAATTCCCATAAACTAAATAATTTATAAATCAAAACAAGAACTGATAAACAAATTCGCTGAACATGAGTCCACTGTCTTCAGCGAAAACCTATCGCTGCTATCGACGCGATCGTGCTGATCTAAGGTGTCTGTAGTGAGGTTACTTATTTCCTCAATAATGGCCTGTGTCTTTATCTCACATTTGCATGTTTTCCGTCACCGCTTCAAACAGCACAATGTGCATACGGAGGTTTTCAGGTTCCCAGTGATAATCTGAGCTGTGAGCAAGTCTCTAAAATAAATGACATCAGGACAGAGATCAATAAATAAATAACTTAATGTGTGTGATTTTAGGTATCATTTCCCCAACGAAGCACACACAACAAACCACTGTTCACGGCTGTGAAAACAACAATAGCGATTCATTAGAGATGGTAGCTGTTGAAATATTCTACTGTGGTGTTGGTATTTATTTACATACAGAGCAGAAAACTGGAATCTGATCCGAAGAGCTGACTGGGGACACATGTGGACACGTGTGGACATGCGTTTTAATGCCAGGTGTGAACACAGGTACTTAAAGTTACATCTGAACAAAGCCAATGTTACAGTCACTAGGTTACATCAACAATAGCAACGAGGGGGTATATTCCCCATAATAAAACACTGAAAACCTGCTAGGCTTAGTTAGCATTAAAACTTGTAATTGCGATTCTTTAAAATCATGAAAAATGGACAAGTGGATGATTTTTTTCTGTGGGAAAAATGGGGCTCCCTGCACGCCTGTTGTTACTAGGAACTGTCACATAGGACGCCGGACTTGACAAAAGCTAAGACATCTCTGGTAGAAAAGCTGAGTGATACCGGCTACCTGGACGGCATTGTTGGTCACACGTACATACAGAGAGGCTCAGTTTGTAACACTTTTTGACTAAAGCCCCTTTCACATTGCACGGAAACCCTGCGCTGTCCCAGGTTGTCGCGGGCCTTTTCGGCAGTGTGAAACAACTGCTGCTGCCTTTCAAACATTGTACTGTTTTGTCAAGAACTGCACCGCTGTGCTGCCACAATCAAGCACATTACACATGAGAAAGCCACAAAAACATATTCGACTGTGGTGAGATTCTCTAAAGGCCTCAGGCTCTTTTGTTTTTTACCCTTGTTTCGTTTGCGCTGCATGTATCTTTGTAAGTATATATAGGCGTCTGTTTGTATGTAAGGTTTGTGTGGTGCACAGTAATAAATTTTTTTTTAAAAAAGGTAGAAGCTCCAGGGCTGAGAGAGCTGCTCACTCAGATCTCAAAACAGAGCAAAGTTTTGTTCCACCCCCATAAGATGAGTCTACCTGTTGATCTCCCCCACACCGATCCCTGAAGGGCAGAGATTTTCCTCCATTTTTTTCAATCAAACAAATCAAACGCGTAGCTACACGATCTGTAATGGAAGCATACACGTGAATTAGCGGCTTGATCCTGGTCAGAAAACCCGCAGCAACCCGCCACTGTCTGTGTGAAAGCTGGTGGAGGAAGATGCGCTCAACAATTGTAAGCAACAACTCAACATCTTTATAGTCAGCTGCAACAAATTTCTATCATTTCTGATGCCTTTAGCTAATTTAACAGGGTTTCGGCTCAACATGTCGCCACTCAGTTTCTCATGAAATAAAAGTCATCTACACATGTTCGAAAACAATTATAGTGTAGTTATACCGAACTTCAACAAGGCAAGAAGAAAAGAAAATGTGTTGTTTGGTGGTGATGTTTTCAGACAACCTTTTGTTCCCAATAGTTGAGGGGGATCTCAAACTATCCAACCATCCAACAAACATCTCATGGTGCATAGCGGAGGAGTTTTAACAGCACCGTGTACGCAGCTGTTTGATTGTCTCGATGTAACCCATTCTCGCAGCCTCAGTCCACATCAACGCTGTGTGAAAACAACAGCCCTACCTCATAAACTGGCTGAACGCTTTGTAGTTGGTGAGCTCCCTGTAGTCCTCCTCTGTGAAGGTATGATCAACATCCTCCAGACCCCACTCCTTCGCCAGCTGCGCCGAGGTCTTCTGCTCTATGGGTTGCTGAGAAGAAACCACCAATCAGGCCACGAAATCGCAAAGCGTAAAAAAATTTGACTCTGACTGAGAAACCCTTTACCTTCGTCGTTTCCTCCTGGCTGCTGTCTCGGTCCCCGTCGTCTTTTTTCTTCCTCTTGGTTTTCTTCTCCTTCCTTTCTTTATGTTTCTTCTTTTTCTTCTTCTCGCCGGAGCCATAATCGCTGGCTATGCTGTCCGAGTTCTCCCCGTAGTCTCTTTCCCTGTCGGAGTCCCTCTCTACGTCACTGTCCTGTGAAGCGGATGAAAACAAAAAACAAAAAAATCATGAGTAAGGTGATGTTCATGAAAATGGAAATACTCAAAGACTGACAGCTTAAGACACGTACGATCTTCTTGCGTTTCTTGGCTTTTGCGGGTTTCCCCTCTTTATCCTTCTTCTTCGCATCCTTCTTCTTCTTCGGCCGGCCTTTCTTCCTGCACGGGACCTCTCTGTCTGATATGTCCGCCTCTTCCTCTGGGGGGGGGGGAGAGACAGGGTTGAAAGATCGACAATTATCTCCTCCAAACTCTTCCCCGTGAGCCCGCTAATCCCTGCCGAGGACGATTACGCACAACAAAAGCTGCACGGCGGCCACAGTGGCTGCGGTGACCTCTGACCTCGTCCGAACTGTGACACCTGCTAAACGTGTCAGAAGGCTGTAAGTAGATCTGACATCTGGTATTGGCGATAGAGATAATTGGTTAATGGAAACACAAAAGGGGGTGACAACAAGTAAATGAGCCGTTACTGGTGGCCGTAGCTGAAGACCGTCCGCATGGGCTGATGGGTAAAAAAAGATCCAGCGTTATAGCGATGAAACTTTTCAGTTCAGGGTGATTTATCGCCTTAAATCATAGAGGACTCTCGGTCGGGGTGCACCTAAAGCACAGGTTAATATCTCCGCTTTCGGAGAGCACAGAATGCGAGGATGTCGGGGCCACTTATTCCCCGTGGTACCTGGGCAATATACCAAACACATGGAGAGCAATTTAACCTGCAACCCGACCTGTCTCGGGAGCTGAAAAGAGAAACAGAAAGAGGCGGCAGCCCGGGCTTCAGAGAGTGAGCAGCAAAGCATTAAAGCATGACCAAAATACGGGCTGCGGTCTCCTCCGGGCGGGCGGCCTGTTAGATAGGCAACGTTTCGTCGGGTTTTATTGTCTGCCTGCCTTTGTTGGTGCGCGCTCCCACTGTAACAACAGCAGCAGCGGCAGCAGCAACAGCCCCCCCCCCTCCCTCCTTCTCCTCCTGCTTCTCCTCTTCCTCACTCCCACCCCGTCCAACAAGCAGCCCCCGCTCCAGCGTGCAGCCCGCCGAAGACGCGCCGGGGGCGGCAGCGGCGCGCACGCAGGGCTCGGTGCTTGAGAGGCCGCTCAGAGCTCAGACCTCGGTGAACTGGAGCGACTCCCCACACCGGGACCCGGACCACCGCCGCGACCGCTGCTAGAGGTCGCGGCGGGGTTAAGGTCCTCCTCCGGGGGGGGGGAAGCTCGACACTGATTTATCTGTCTGCTACGGCACGGCGGCGGGTTCAAAGCCGAGCTAATTAAGCCCAGAGACAATGGATGATCCCTGCGTTCCTCACGCAGGAAATTAGGACCACCTTATCCCTTAACGTGCAACACTTATTTTTTGACTTTTAAACAATTCTCGCACACACTATTAAAATGACTGTGTTTTTTTTTTTTTTTTTTTTTATTAATGAACAAGCTGCAGCCTCGAGGCTTCGCCGCTGCGCTGTGGTTAACGGATCTCCACTTTCTGCAGCCCTTTACATTCACCGCAACCTCATGCAAGTTCGCAGTCAGAGAAACTTCCAGAATGTCACGCCGCGCATTCGTCTCAGTCACTCTTCAGCCTCGCCGGAGTCGACGCTGCGCGTTTTTTAGCAGCGGGGGGAAAGAGCAGCAGCAGCCCAGCCTGCAGAAAACGCGCAGATGCGCGGAGGTTTCGACGAGGATGTTTTTTGTTTATTTTTTTGGTTTATTTCAGGGGCCAGCCGATCGACTCACACCTTTACGTCCCAGCGGCGGTGTCCCGTTTTGACCCCGCCGTATATAGCGACAATTTAGTGATAAGTTTGTCTGACACCACGACTTCACACCATCACCACCACCACCACCACCACCACCCGGCTTTCACGTCTGCACAGCAAAGCGCACCATCTCTCCAGACTGCCTTCAAATATGTGTAGCCTAAAGGCAGGGGAGTCCATGTTTGTTTGTTTTGTTTTTTTTAAATCTCTAGTTATTATTATTTTTATTTTTGCCCTTCGGGGCGAGTTCATAACCCACAACCGCTTGTATTACACGTCCCGTCTTAAAAACGGGGGGATTTGTGAGACTAAAAAAAAAAAAAAAAGAAGAAGAAGAAAAAAGCTGCAACTTTTCACACGGGGGGAGAAGTGAGGCTCGCGGCGACAGGCGGCTGGTGGAAGTTGTTTTTTTTTTTTAAAGTTTGTCGGGATGTGCCGGAGGTCGAAGGGGGGAAGCGGAGCGGGGACGCTTCGTGTTTTTCCTCCCAAACTGTTTTTCGAGGCTCACCCCAGCTCCTCTCTCGACGGCTGCAAACATGGCACCTACACGGCATCCACGGAGGTGGAGTGAGCGGAGGGCATGCGCGCGGTCCGTGCCGTTGCAAATGTCTCTTTTGGAAATAATGAAACAGTTATTTCTGTTTCTTTTTTTTTTTTTTTTTTAAAGTGCGCGCACTCGGGGTCCTGGCTGTCGACACTGTGGCGTCCGGGACCACGGAGAGGCGCAAAGTGATGCGAGGCACAGCGCAAACTGCGGCTACTTCTGAGGAGACAGCCGCTGTGTGTTTTTTTTTTTTTTTTTTTTAATTCCTCTCGCCTCTCTCCTCCGACTTAAAAAGTGGGCTTTTTTTAATTTCGTGTGTGCGCGCGCTCCCGACTTGTCCGCCAGTTTTTCTTTTTACCGTACCTGGCGCGGCTGCCGTTGCAGTTTCCCGAGGCGCCGCCGGCGAGTTTATGTCGCTTGCGTTCTCGTCTAGGTCTCCGTCGTCGTCTTCTTCATCAAAATCTCCTCCCTCGGAATTAACCACCATGCCCTCGTCTTCCTCACAGGACCGGAGAGGAGAGGACATTATATCCCTGTCATTGGATCCGTCCTTGTGTTCCAAAAAAAAAAGAAGGAGAAGAAGAAGCGGATTCTTCGCCCGAATATATGATATTTATTTAATATTCAAATCGGCACAGAAAAAAGTGGGGGGCGTTTTGGCATATTTTACACTAGGCAGAGCAACAAAGATGGCCGCCCTCTTATATTTATTTTTTAACAACCCCCCCAATAAGAAAAAAAAAATCCCCTTACATAAAAAATGGCTGACTATATTATTTCAGAACGCACCCCCCTCCTCCTTTCTCTATCTCTCTCCGTCTCGCTTTCTCCCTCCGCGCGCCCCCTCCCTCCTTAAAAACGTACACATTGTTACAAGCAAAAGGGGTGTGTGACTGCATGTAAGTTACATTGTTACTTGTTTGTTTCTTTTCTGTCTGCCCCCCCCCCTCTCTTTTTTTCCCTCTCTCTCTCTCTTCTCTCTCTCCCCCTCTTTCCCTCCCTCTCTATTTTTCCTTCCCTCTCTCTTTCTCTTTTTCTCCAAGTCCGGATCAGTCACGAATCCGGCACACTTGCCTGGTGTCACTGTCACTTTGCAAGATCACAAGCAACAACTCTCGCTTTCTGCATTGCAGAGCCCCGACACAAATCTATCAAATATGGCCACCTTATATTCTCCGGAGCCCCCACCGTTGTATAAAAAAATTATTTTGGAGCAGCAGCAGGGTTGAGCGTGTGTGTGTGTGTGTGTGCTGGGGAGGGATTGAGAGAGAGAGAGAGAGTGAGAGAGAGAGAGAGAGAGGGGGGTTGGGAAAATCTGCCGCAGCCATGCCCAGACTTACATCAGATTGTATTGCTTAAAAATTAACTACTTGTGGTGGGGATTGGAAACAATTCACAGTGTGCGAACTGCGTTTCCACCTCTGAGGAGCGCCTGTAACTCCACTCGGAGCTTCGCGGCTGCTCTCTCCCCCCCCTGCAGAGGTGCAAAGGCATCCCTGGAGGTTTTCTGAGCTCTCACTGTAAATTTGGGCTCTTGTTGGGGAGCAGCAGCAGCGGCAGCGGCAGCGGCAGCAGCGGAGGGGGCCGTGTCAACTGGATGGCAGTAAGGCCATGGGAATCCCTAGACCCGGACCCCCGCCGCCGGCCTCCCCCCCTCCCTCGGCGTCCGCCCCGGGGGCACTTTTGTTTTTTTTGACAAAAGGAATTTTGATTTTGCTGCTCACATTCAAACCTCGCGTCGAGGTCAGACGCCGGAATAAGGAAAATATCTGCATTCTCAGAGCAGGGGGGGGGCATTTCAAACAAAAAGGAGAAGCGAAGGTTTCATTTCTATCACCTATGAGTGACAGACGGACAGAAATGAGCAAAATATATATATATTTGGTCTTTAATTCCCTAGAATAAATAACAGTGAGCCCTTCAGTTATTAAATATTCAATTCCCCCGAGGCCAGAAAGTTCAAACTTAACGTCTGCATGTGACACCAGAGAAGGATGAGTTGTGGTGTCCTGGATGCGGACACCACACCGTCACACCAGCATGACAACAAAAACTCCCTCAGTCATATTTTTAACACCCAACAGCCTTGTGAGCTACTCCACTGTCCGTACGGCTGAATTTAGAGCTTCAGAGCAAATAGTTCCATCTCAAAATGACAAAGTGTACAATTCCATTTTACACACACCCCGATCAGCCACAACATTAAAACCACCGACAGGAGATGTGAATAACATTGAGCAGCTTGGGACAATTCAGTGTTCTGCTTCGAAACCTTTGGACCTGGCGTTCATTCATGTGGATGTTACTTAGACATGTACCACCCACCTAGACCAGACCAGGCGCCTCCACCCCATAGCAATGATGATCCTCAGAAGCCCCTCCCCTCAACCCATAGGACCTAAATGACATTCTGTTTCCAGACACCGCAGAACGCCCCCAAAAGGTTCCCTGTCTATTCTCTGATGAGTCACAACTGTTTTGAAGACACAAGGGAGGCCTACACAATAACAGAAAAGTGGTCATAATGATGTGCCTGGTTGGTGTATGTTACAACCATGCACAGTAACTCAGAGGGTTATCTGCCTGATTTACTCACAGTTTTTTCTGATTTTTACAAGAAATTTATGTATGTTTTTTAAACACATTTCAGGCCTGAGCTATTGACTGCAAGAATGTGTCATAAGCATCACAATAACATGACTGGACACAGCTGAACGAGGGGCCCGAGCTAAAAAATGAACGACTGCGCGAAGTTCAACGAGAGCGCACGCTTTAAGGGGTCAGCGCAACACAAAGCGAGCGCAAGCAGGCGGCGGTTCGGTTGGACGGCCGCCCTGAAGCTAAATCTTGGAGCCCTCCATCTCGACAGCCCGCTGCCGGTCTAACCAAACTGTAAATAAAGGAAGCAAATTCGTAAATAGGACATGAATTAAAATGGCTTTTCAGTACGGGAGCTGGGGCTGAACTTATGACATCCTGAGCTCATGGCCGGCAGCCCAGCCTGTAACAATGCTGTGGAAAGCATCATTTTTTTTTTTTTGCCTGTGTGTAATATGTCAGCTTCCAATAACTGGAAGTCACTGCATCACAATAACACGACTGGAAATCTAAACTCGCTTAAAAGTTTATAAGACGCCGTTTTTTTAAGGCATCACCTTAGAGCAGGTGAGCAGGCATTTCCTCCGGTTTAAAAGCAGAAGTGAAATAACTGAACCTTCCGCTGCGATGACGAATGACGTAACTTAATGTCGCTATTCGCAGCACAGAAGCCCGAGAGCCGGGGGGCGCGTGGCTGAGCCCGGCCCGGCCACGTTATTAGAGCGTGGCGCTCCAGGCCGGTAACCCCGTAACCGTACGGTGTTTTTTTGGTGTAACTCCATCAGCTTCCACACCAATAACGGGACACGGTGCAAACAGGCGTTCCAGTTGCGCCTCGCACGCTGAGCGCGCTCCTCTCCTCCCCGCTGCAACAGGTGCCTGAGCTGCTCTGGCTCCGTTTATGCCCGCGAACGGGAGGACAGGAATTTGTTAGCGTCTGATCCAACCGGCTGCATCTGCCAAAAGAGGGAAACGCTGCAATGCAAGACGCACAGGAAGAGGGGATGTCTGCGCTTCTTAGTGTGTGTGTGTGTGTGTGTGTGTGTGTGTGTGTGTGTGTGTCTGGAGGCCCCCCCACTAAGCCCCTGGCCGCTGAGGTGTGCGCTACTGCCAGACAGAGCGGCTGGTGAGACGGCTTCAGTGTGTGTGCGTGTGTGGTTATAAACCTTCTGCATCCGTGTGTGTGTGTGTGTGTGTGTGGAAGGTATTTGCAGCCGTGACTGTGCATGCGCCTCGCTACGTAACAAGCCAGGACTCTCGCACGCCGCAGGCCCTGACACACTGCACTACTGCGCCGCGACCACCCCCCTGCGTCCGTTTGGCAGGATGAGAGGGAGACGCGCCTCCCCGGGGGTGCTGCGCTCCAGCTAACCCAGATTTTATGCAGCGCGACACTCAGAGGAAGACACCGCGCTCCTCCCGGAGCCGAGCTGCGTGAACTGAGGCAACCCAGAGAGCAGGTGATGCTTAAATAACAGTCACGCAGGGAAGAAGAAGAAGAAGTTAGCGCGGGATTAAATTAGGACGAGCTCTCGTTGCCTCGGTTCTGGGTCACCTGACGGCGTAATAAGTACGTTCTTGTCGCAGTTTAGTCTTAATTGGGCCATTTGGTTCCAGTTTGCGTCTTATGCACTTAGTGACTTGACCAGTGTCTCGAGGGGTTTGTCGTTAGTCGATGTCACAATACGTGTAAATTCCAGTATTTTGTAGGAGACGCACCTTCCACTGCATTCCCAAATGTCACTGATTTTTTTTAGCCATAACAAAGTTGTAGCTTGATAAGAGTTTAAACTGTGTGAGTGCTTAAATGTTTAATGAGATTAATCAAATGGGAAATTGTTTTCTGTTCATTATTTGTTTTTTTTTTTAGAAGAAAAAGTGTTTGTGTTGTGCTATGAGCCACAAAGCTTTTGACGCAAACACTTCCTGGCCTTGTATTTGTATACTGACTGGAAGGCAAAATAAATAAAATTCTAGCATTTGCTACTCACTCACAGCTGTTAAAGTTAAATGTCAAGGCTTCTAGGTCCACCTAGTGCCATTACGTCCTCCTCCAGGGCACAGTCTGTATGAGTGCAGGCAAAAAAAAACAAAAAAAAACATGATACAAATGCTTGAGAAAAGAAGATGCAAAAAGCACAGTTTTCAGTGACTGATACATCAATCAGCCACAACATTAAAACCACCGACAGGAGAAGCAGATAACATTGACCATTCTGCTGGGAAACGTCTGGACCTGGTATTCATGTGGATGTTACTTAGACATGTACCACCCACCTGGACCAGACCAGACACCTCGACTCCATAGCGATGACACTCCTTGATGGCAGCAGCCATCCAAAGCAGGATGCAGCCTGACACAGACACACACACAAAAGCAGTTTAGGAACAACTCAGAAAACATGAAGAGCAGCACAAGGTGTTGACCTGGCCTCCAAATTCACTAGATCCCAAACTGATCAAGTATCTGTGGGATGATCCACAGAGGCCCCACTCCTCAACCCACAGGACCCAAAGTCCTCCACTAATAACATTTTGTACCCAGACACCACAGGACCATTCTCTGATGTTTTATGTGCTCATACAAGGACTCCATCAAATTCATAATCTGTGTCATTTCTTGTCATGTTTCTTGCTGCACGAAAAGGGAGATTGGAGAAAAGAATATATATGTTTCTTAAAGGATACAAGTTTCAAAAAACAATAACATGACCCCCCTTACAAATGAGGGCACATGTAGCAGCAATGCACCAGGAGTCAACCCTGTTAGCTTTATTAGAAAAGCAAAAAGGAGACAGTGCCTAGCTCAGTCCAGGTTGTGGAGGTTAGTTTTTTTTTTCAATAGTTTTGCAGTTATTGCTTTGCCCCTTAAACGTCTCATAAAAATGTATATGCTAAAAAATGCGGTATGTGGGAAACAGTTTTTAGCCAAATAGACCAATGACATTATTCTAAATGTCAAAAGTCAATGTCGAATATTAGCTTTCTTTAGTAATAAACACTTACTTTTAACAGTGTTGCGTCCGCGTGTGTGTTGCCTCTTATATTAATTGTAACATATCGAAGTGATTGTTGATTTAATTTTAATCTAATTCCTAACTTTAAATAATACAGTCTAGTCTAGTATCCATCCTGGCGCTCGTTCCCTTTAAGAAAAAAAACTGCATCTACTTCCGGTTTAGCTGGTCCGTCATTTAAATTGCTCCGTAAGCAAATGTAGGCGAAGAAGAGAAGGTTATGGCAGCAATGATTGAGGAAAATGGTCCCTCGACTCATGTATGTATTTCCACGCATTTTACATAACTTAATTGTTGGCGTCTGTTTACACACCTTAGCCAAAAGAATACGCGATTTGCTCCAAACGTATTTCAACAATGTCCTGGCTTCAGTTGTAGCTGGATGTTAGCCGGTGGCTGCTAAGTTAGCTTGTACATCTAAGCTGTAAACTGTTAACAATGTTACGCTAACACGTTACTTTGGCTTAATGTTTTCACAAAGACAGTAGCTACTCAACCCCGGCTATAAAATGTTTATTTTTATTTTATTTTATTACTATTACTTATTTATTTTTTACTTTAGTTTATTTCGGACATGTAAAATGCATAGAAAATAATCACGAATGGACATAATGAACACAAATAACAAAAAACGAAAGTAAACATAAACTGAAAATTACATATTCCGCATGTCCAAAAATATACCTGCGTACAGTTTCTTGGACGCATTTAGGAATAAAGTGAGCTGCAACTTAAATCAAATTTATTTTATATAAAATTGACGTTTTTATTAGACCATAAAAACATTTTTATATACCGTTATATATTGTTTACTGGCTTTGGCTTAGGATTATATGCAGTGATTACACCAATCCTTAATTTAACTGCATGATGGATTTACTGTGAATCAAATCTATTCTGGTGGCTACTTGATAAATGAAATGAGCACTTATTTCAGAATCCATGTGAGTAATTGATCCGTCTCCTTACCCTGTGCCCTCACCCAGGAGCAGTCTGACGTGTCGTCATCGTCTCAGGCCAGGCACAAGCTGGAGGGGCTCCTGAACAAGAACATGAGGATCCGCATGACGGATGGACGGACTCTGGTGGGGCTGTTCCTCTGCACCGACCGGGACTGCAACGTCATCCTGGGCTCGGCTCAGGAATTCCTCAAATCCACGGGTAGGTGGAGGCTGGGGACCACGTCAGTGCCATGGGCATGAGGTCTTAAGTCTTAGTCTCTGTGTGTTTTTTTTGCAGCCTTCGGTGCTTTCTTCTTTCAAAACTGGGTCTAAAGTGAAAAGTCTAAAAATAAATAGAGCAACCTTTTTCAAGAGGAAGGGTTTATTTTCATAATTTGCAATTAATTGAATTAGTTTCTGTATTAATTGTTTAATACAGAGTCCAGCTGCTCGCTGAGCTTCCAATTTACAACAGATGGTTCTTTTTTCTGCTCCAATAGTTAATGGACTCATCTTTTTATTTATTTATTTATTTTTTTCAATGGACCAATAATAAGGTGCCTTTCCTTCCTCAGACACGTTCTCCCAGGGTGAGCCCAGAGTCCTGGGTCTGGCCATGATCCCCGGCCACCACGTGGTGTCCATCGAGGTGGAGGCCGACAGCCTAGAAGACGCACAAGGATTCGGAGCAAACCACTGACAAAAGACGTGTCTCTGGACTGCGCTCACGTGTGTGACTCCCGTCGCGCCGGGTGTCGAGGCTGCGGCCGAGCCCAGAGAAGAGCGGGCGTCTCGGTTTTCAGGATTTTTTGAATCGAGCCGCTTTGCTGCAGAACATCTAGCGTCAGTGTTCTGGATTTAGTCATTTCCTCCGAGACTGAAGGAGAGTCCGTTTTGCAGTGACGGCTGAACGATACAGGGAGTGTGGAAACTGTCCCGAGTGTGTGAATGACAAGTGTGTGTGTGTGTGTGTTCTGGTGTCTACAAAAAAACATCTTTGTTACCGTGTTTTAAAATAAATCACTTTATTTGAAGCTTTGATGTGAGCGGCGTCGCTTTGCTTCGCGCAACATTAAGAAACGAACGCACACTTGGCTGTTTCAACATTTTAATACACTTTAGCACGTCAGCCGATTCGGTTTGGCAACAGGAAAAAAAAAAATCGATGCCACTAACAACAGAAACCCGGAAAACCCACTTAAATACGAGGAGCCTGTCACATTTTGGTTGGATGGATGGCGCGTTAGAAGCAGTCTAGAAGCACGGTCACCGTGTCCTCACGCCCGACGCAATAATTTAACTCGCGCTAAAACAAAGAAAATCGGACGCGTGTCTCGCGCGGCCGCAAAATCGGAGCCTCATTTACAAAAAAAAACTGCATCCGCGACTTGGAAGTTGTGTCTCAGTGCAACTCATTGGATAAATATTATCCAAGTATTCTGCTTATGAAGTACGTACGGTCAGACCTCAGGGCTTCAAGCTTAGGCTCAGCTCAACGTTTGACACTTTTCCTGTAAGAGCTTCTTCTTTTTTTTTTTTTATAAATGAGGTTCCCAGACGGCCACTGAAGACACACTTTGTTTGTAAAGTGTCTGAAAAGTATCGTCAGTAACTTCAGGAGTGGAGAAGATGTGGAGTGGTTTTTTTGAAAACAAACAAAAAAAAAGTAAAAGTGCAAGTTTTGAAAGATGTGCTTTGAAATGAGCAGAAAGGGAAGGAGAGGACGTTAACAAGCCTTGATTCAGTCATTAGCTGCTACACTTTTTAAGATTTAGTCGCATTCAGTTGAACTGTCACATTCATCATAACTGTAGAAACCAGCGCTAGTTCAAATGAAAACCACGGAGCACCTACACCGACCCAAGATCCATAGGATTTCTAAACCTTTACACCCACAAAGCTTCACGTAATAGTGCTCGAGTCTCACCATTAACAATGAAATGGATCTCCTGGTGTTAAATATAAAAATCTTCTAGTCATCTAGTGTAGAGACGCTTCAGCTGAGATCAGTTTAAAGAATACTGCAAGCGGGAAAACAACATCTTTCTATGCATCGCCCGAGCGACAGTTACTGCACTGAAAAGAGTCAGTAAATGTTCATAGAATGGCACGAAGAAAGAAACAGGAGCAGACACACCCACCCTCCCCGAATATCCCACGTCGGCCGCTTATAACCACCACCTCTCCATGTTTAAAGGAGACGCTTCATATTCAACTTAATTCACCAGCAGCCAAAGTCAGGTCCTTAGCTTTTTTCTAATAAGAAGTCCAGATTTTTTAAAAAAAGAAATCGAACGTTCGAGTGAAGCCGCGTCCGAGACGAAGCACAAGTTCTGAGGAAGACGTCTCCGCGGATCAGCCGCCGCTCTTCCTCCCAGTGGCCCACCCGTGTGAAAGTGCCCCCGCCCCCGTGTGTCCGTGAGGGCCGGCGGTCTAGTTGTACTGGAACTTGAAGTGGAAGCTGCCGCCGGACTCGAAGGGGTTGAAGTGGAACGGCCAGCCCTGCTGTCCTCCTCCGCCGCCGCCGCCCTGCTGGTTTTCGGGGTCCAGGGGATCGTCGCCGGCGTCAAACTTCTGTCTCATTTCTGGGGGAAAAGATTTGAGGAAACAAAAGCTAAATCAGTCATCAACATAAGGCCTGCTTTGGATTTTCTGTCATTTCCGAGTTTTGAAAACTGCTGACAGGTTTGAGCAGAAATGTCCATTCACACAAATTATTTACGCTGAGATTTCTGGCTTTTTTAACCAGTTTAACTTGGGTGATGAGAACATGAATCAGCAGCTTGTTAGATTTATTTTACAGTCGGCACACGAACCTTGAGAAACATTTATTTGTCATTTATTTGAAGCCTTTCTAGTGGATTTCAAGGCAGCCAGTTATCTCCTTTCCAACCTCAGCTGAGCTAAACAGATGGAGGCTGAAGTGAATGAGCAGCATCCTTTTAAAATACTGTGAAAAAACTCTATAATACACACATCATGAGCTCCATTTCACTCCAATCAGACACTAAAATTGAACCTGATGATGCGGACGAACTAAGCCGACATCACAGTGGCAGTGAAGGTCAACGGCCTTGTCACGTGGCCTGTACCTGGACCACACACTGTCCATAAATATGGACAAGGCATGTCCACTTCCTTCGCTGGACAAACTGACTCTGGAATTCCAGGGACATGGGCGGTGCCACGTGGCCGGCGTGGAGCTGATAGCGAGTCTGATACGTGGATCACGTGGAGCCCCCATTATCGATGCCCCACCCACACTTCCGCCAGACTCACTCATGTGTTTGTTTGTTTAATACCGTGCTTATTTATTTTGCCCTGCTCTCGTGGTCCTACGGGACCGCTTCACAGCGCGGTTGGCATGGCAACTGGTAGTCATCGTGATGTCACGTTCTATTTCCATTGTGCCAAAGAACTACGAGCGACACTTATCTAGAAAAATGGAAACTTGAACATACAGCATCATCCTTATTATTGATCTTTATTAGCGCTACAGCCTGAGATCTAGAACAGCTGGGCTCTGTTACTGCTTCATACCTCAGGCCATAAGACTGATGAACTGCAAACAGTCTGGAGTCTGTTTTTAGTAATAATGTCAGGACAATAATCCAGTGCAGCATTTTTATGCACCTTATTTCATCACCGTTTTTTTTTTTATATACTTTTTTTTTTTTTTTTTACTTTTTTTATATACTCTTTATACTTTTTACTGTGCTTCTGTTACTGAGTACTGTGACTGTGTACTGTTACTGAGTACTGTGACTGTGTACTGTTACTGTGAGTTTGTGCCTTGCTCTTTGTTATATGAGCCATTTAATCTTTCTTAACTACCTAAAATAAGAGAAACCATCTTTTAAAGAATGATTTGATGTGTGTTTTAGTTTGGTCCCATCCACTAACATGAAGTGGGTGGAGCTTATGACCTGTACTGAAGTCAGGTGGTGACTGGTTTCAGTACAAGTCATAAGCTCTAACTTCTTTGGCCTCGTACAGTCCAACAGGTGCTGTACTTGAACTCAATGCAAAGACTACACACACACACTTTCTGCTCCTGCATAACCTCCTACCAGCAGGTGGCAGTATAATGTATTAGCCAATGGAGAAGTTGTTGTATAAAAGTTGCCAATTTGCTTTTCTTTTTGTCAACCGCTGGCTCGGTGCGTCACAATCTTTACATGCTGAATACCTTTCTACTAAATTCCTAAAATAACAAGGGCCTGTTACGTAGGAAACAATCCGAGCTCCTGACCTGGGTCGGTGAGGACTTCTTTAGCTGACGCGATGTCGATAAACTTCTTTTCAGCTTCCTTCTTCTCGGCCTCGGACTGGAAGTTGTCGGGGTGCCACTGCTGAGCCAGCTTTCTGTAGGCCTTGATGATCTCCTGCTTGTTGGCACTCCTGAGGATAAACCACGGCATGTGCATTGAAGTCGTAAACCTTTGCAGAGGTGAGCGATGCTCCTAACAAAACTGGTCGGACTGGCTACCTGTTGACACCGAGGATCTTGTAGTAGTCCCTCTTACGGGAGATTTTGAGCAGCTTCTGTGCACGTTCCAGCCCTTCTCTGATTTCGTTGCTGTCGCCGTCAAACTCCCTGGCCTCCTGGTAGTCCTCCACCGCTGCACCAAGACAGATACCGAAAGACTTCATGAAATACGTGCGTGTAATTTGATTGTCTGATTTTATTTTATTTTGAAGGGCTGTGGCCTGAAGCTAAAGTCTACACTTATATTGTTTTATTAAAGTAGCTCGGTTAACTTTTACTGTTTTTTTATCCGACATATACTGTTTAAAATCAAAGGCCTGCTTTATGACTATTCTACTTCCTGTTAGCTGGTCTCTTATAATCGGGGCTTACGACTGTAAGAAGAAGGCGGATTAACCGTCACTGAGGCGTGTGCTACCTTTCTCGTAGTCCTGGTTGAGGATGTGGGCTTCTGCTCGGTCTCGGAGGATGTTGGTGTTGCGGGGGTCTCTCTGGTGGGCCTCTGAACACACGTCTATCGCCTCGGTGGCCAACTTGTTCTGGGATTGTAAGGAGGTTCAAAGGAGGTTTTAGGAGAAATATCGCGACCGAAGCAGCTCATTTAAAAGTTTGACATCACCGGGCCGGAACCTTAAAGACGTTCTCACGCTCTCTCACCTTGACAAGACAGAAGCAGATCCTCTCTTTGGCCAGGTTGGTGTAGAACGGGACATTAGGCTCCGTCTTCATCGCCGACTCATACTTTTCAATGGCTTCCTGATACCTGTGGGTAGAGGTGCAAGTAGATGTATTTATTACAGATCCCAACATAGTTTATGCATATTTCACAGCACTCAACATGAGCTTTCCTCTTCATTAACTAAACCGGTGTACTCACCTCTCCTCCTGAATTAGCTCTTCTGCGGAGTCGAGCTGTTTGCTGAGCTTCTTCACCTGCTTGTAGTGGGTGAAACACTCTTTGTCGTCCTGGTCGAGCTTCAGACACTCCCTGATGTGACTGCGCGACAAGATAAGGACAGCTGGGGTGAAACGACAGCACGGCAAAAGGAAACGCGACCTCATTTGCATGGCTCGGAGTAGTTTGCCTGTCGTCCGGTATTCAAAGCTCACTTGAGGGACTCGTGGTGCTCCCCGAGGCTGTAGTGCAGCATGCTGAGCTTCAGGAAGGCGGCGCGGTTGTCGTTGCGTAGCCTCGTCGTCGGCGTGAGGTCCTGGATGGCTTTCTGCGGGTCCCCCATCCGGATGTAGCATTCTGCGCGGAGCTCCCGTGACTCAGGGTCCCAGGGAGAGATCTGCAGAAACATGGACACTTTGAGAAAATAACCAATGCATTTAATGGGCCCCATTCCACCCAACGTTGCAAAGACGCCGACCTCTATGACTCTCTCCAACACGTTGATGGTGGTGCTGTAGTCTCCTTGGTGGTAGGCAGCGTGGGCGTCCTCCTGCAGCTCCTCCAGCTCGTTCGCCTTCATCAGCTGGTCGTGAGCTTCTTCGTGGTCTGGAGAGCGCTGCAGCTGAGACGACAGGTAGATTTTCAAGCGTTAATGAGACACGTCATTCTGGCAAACACTCAAAAAAACAGAGGCGCCGTGTCGTTACACCTACCACCGCTTCAAAGTCGTCTTTCGCCTCTTGCGTGTTTCCCTGCTTCAACAGGATGTTCCCTCTCTGTAACCGGGCCTGGAAACGCAAGAACACGATGAGGTGGGATGACATGAAGCGAAGACGTAGGAGAGGACAGGAGACGGAATCTCTGGGTTAGCAGAGCACGAGTTGGACTTACAGCCAGGAAGTCGGGCTTTAGCTGGATGGCCCTGGTCAGATCTGGAAGAGCAGATTTGGATTTCCCCATGGCCAGGAACACTGCAGCTCTCTTGTAGTAGGTCAGATAATTCTTAGAGTCTCCCTCTGGGAAAAAAAAAATCAGCAGCGATAAATTGGAAATTTCTGGCATTCCTGCTTTACAAAAACACACCTTTGTTTGCCCGTAAAGACACATTTTTGCGGCAAATTTGGCCGAAACAAGGAATTAACAGCGCGCAGACTGAAAATGTCAGCCGGTACGTAAATGTGTGTCGGCGTGTAACCTTACCCACAGCAGAGTGGTAGTGGGACAAGGCTTCAGCCAGCTGACCGGCCGCCAGGAGCTTGCGGCCCATCTCCAAGTGGTGCTCGATCTCCACATGGGTAGCCCCTAAGACACCTGTAACACAACTCTGGGGCTTTAGCCTCGCTGGAAATACAGCGCTGACAAGCATCATCAGCTCAATCATCATTTTCATCAGTCTGGACGGTTTTGCACTTTAAATATAGTCCGGCATCACACGAGTTATGAAGGGTGAGCCACACATGCAGATATATCATTCCTTTTTTTTTCACATGCCTGATTCAAACAGCTGCAGAAATTTAGATTTCTAGTAATTCAGTATAACGTAGAAAATCAGTGAGGCGACGTAAATCAACACTGGCTTTTTGTGCTGCATTACGACTTTGTTTTGATATTCTGTTTGAGAGATTAGCAAAAACAGTTCAGTTTCTCACTTTATTTGACATATTTTGTGCTAAATCGCAACATACGAATACCACTAAATAATATGCCTCATATAATAATATATTTTTTTAAGATTTCATCTCAAATAAACAGTAATAAGTGGACATCTACTAAGGTAATGGTAACAGCAACAACAACAGCAGTAATGTAATTCCAAAAAACAAACAAAAAATCATGACTGGTGAATGTTAGGCTCCTCCCTGCATTGTGAAACGAAAGTATTTATTCTTGTATTTGAAGTGACTCCTATTTGTTTAAGCTCTACATTCAGACTGTCCCAGAGTTTAACCTCAGTAACTGATACAGCAAACATTTCCTTTTCCTTCGACTTGTAGAGTTTGATTTTTCCCTTAAGTTGTACCATCTTTCCTGAAACACTTTCTGTATGTTGTATGGTCATATGTCGTTTCTAGCTTTTGTACGTGAATGTTGGTGATTGAAGCTGCGCAATGTCGCAAAGCTTAAGTAGTTGTGATTTTATGAATGATGGATTTGTGTGACCTCGGAAGGCGGCGCTGTGAAATGTCCTGATGGCTCGTTTCTCTTTTCTCCAGCATAAACAATGGATGTAAGGAACTGATGCGTGTGTTACCCCAAACCTCTAATGCAATAGATTAAATATGGTAATATTAGTGAACATTATAGGACTTGAAATACGGGTGAATTAGAAATGTTTTTTCTGGGGTCCTGGTGGTGGGGGGCGGCCTGCAAAATCATGGCTACGCCTCTGTGCACACATACCATTGACTGTATATATGTGCATGACTCTTACATTCATTATAAAGCTCTTGCATTTAACTTCTACATTCTGAATTATTTTAAATCAGAGAACCAACATTTTACAACATTTACTTTTAGTTTTATGTATTTATTTATTTATTTAACGTCCGGACGTAACGTAACTAACCTGTGTTAAGCTAACACTCACTGACAGTTTGGAGAACTTTTATTTTACAGCTAGACGGAATAAACCAGCGGGAAACATTTGCAGTCGTGTTCCTAGGAGACTCGTAAAAGCTTGTTTATCCCCGGGACCGTCCTGTCTTACCGTCCAGCTGGATGTCCAGGATGACACACAGCAGTGACAGGGAGCACAAGACCCCGCTGAGTCCCGTCCGCCGACACGACTCCATTTCCCGATGTATTCACGCTTCGACGCCGGAACCAGCAAACTTAAAGCCCCCCGAGTCCACGTCGAGTGAAAGTGCCGCTTCGTGTCATTGAACATGTGATATCACCTACTGAATCATCATCGTCATTTTCTCCCTCTTCTCTCAGCGCGGAGAAACTGCTACGACAGTGTATTTACGGTCCCGGTAGGACAGTGTTCCGTGTGGAAATTAGCCACGAAAAGGTTCCCCCCCACAAAGAAAATCAGTTCAACAGCTCCAATATAAATAAAACCAGGAACTAAAAAAAAATAACTTCACATGAAGCTAAAACAACTCCGCGTAACCCGATAATGGAGAAGTCAAACAGCTGACGGTGTACACTTCGCAAACGAAACCTTTCTGCTTGCTTTCGTCGTCCCCTCCCTGACTGCCCTGCGTCTCCGTGGTTGGTCCGCACGGCGCACATCCGCGTTCGTCCAGAAACGTGGGGCGCTCTCATTGGAGAGACTATTTTAACACTGACGGCACTCCCATAATATCCCTGCATGGGCCAGGCAGCCGGCACCCTCTAACCAAACATCACCGAAGGGCATACAGTTCTCATAGCGACACATCATGCCAGCGGGTAACGCAGTGTATATAACTATTGATGTGGCCTTAGCCATATCAGCGAGGCTTTGTATGGAAACATAATTATGCCAAATTTATTGACAAGTATTAAAGTTGTTTTATGTGTTATTCTGTCCTAAAATATAATAAAATATAAAGCATTATAAGAAATGTATTCCCCCCTTAATTTTATTTCAAATAATGACATAAATAGTGACATAAGTGTTATTTTAAAGCATTTTAGTTTGGGAGCCACATACAGCCCAATCTTATCATAAGTTCATAAGTGGTCCGGACATGTAACATTTTTTTTTTCAAGAAAATCAAGAAAATGTTTACATTTAATAAACTATCCTTAATAAAACAAATGAAATATGTGCACATTACAGTCTGCACTTCCCTTTTCTAAAACAGTGGATGTTATTTTTATTATTTATTATTAGTTATTTTCTTTGCAAAACTGCAGTCTTCTATGTGAGTTCGTTACTTTGCAAATTCATTCTGTGGCCCAGATTAGACCCTCCGGTGGGCCGCCGTTGGCCCACCAGCCGTATGTTTGACACCTGTGTTTTAAAGACTTCAAAATGAATTTGAATGTATTTATAGGAAAATGTAAGGACATTTCCGCAGTGGCAGCAATGTACAAAATATATTTATGTCAAATAATATTTATGTTACATTTTATCACGTAGATATTAATTACGAAGCAGAAGAGTGTAATGCACAATATAGTTTATACAACCAGAAAGACAGCATATGAATTTCGTCTTTTTTTTTAAATAGTAAATTCTGTCATTTGAGAGAAACATGTGTGAATAATTTGTAATTTCTCAACCTATATATTATACGATACAGTATTTTTAATAAATGTGCCATTTTGAAAAGTGCTATCACAGCCATTGTTCGGATTACAGAGATGTAAAGTCAATCCAAAACATTTAGCATAAAACCTTTTAATGTGTGGAGTCGTAAAAAACAAAATATACCATCAAAACAAAGATAATTTGTCCTAAACCATCTTTCCCACACGTCCTATCCACAAAACTGTACAAAAACAACACACAAATATATGAATCATCACCCTCTTGACCCTTCCTTCACAAGTGCCTAGCTGTGTTTAAGCAGATCATCATATGATTGAATTTCTTTGGAAATGAGTTACTGTAAATGCGGGTGAAAATATACAAAGAATCATTGGAAAGCATGGAGTATGTTTGAAGCATAATGATGCAGCAACATCAATGCTACCATGACAATGCTATAATTTATCGAGAATACACACTAGATATTGTGGTTATATACAGTACATTGTTGAAATGCTCCTTCCGTCAGTGATGACAGTCGCGGGCAAAAAGTTCCATCTGAAGTATAAAAACTGACCACAGTTATATATGTTAGATACTGAAACATAAACAGAAGACGTGAAAAAGTCCCCACCCACAAAGTTCAGTGTTCATGTCCAGCTCAAACATAAGCATTTCGTCCATAAGTACTGTTGGCCACGCTTCGGGTGGGTGCAACTCCAGAATATATAGTTCCTCTGGGGTGGTAAGGCACATTGCTGCAAAGCAAGTCAGACAAACGTGTCAGTCTCACAAGTTGGAGAAATAAAACAGAAGTTTGGCACAACAGACATTTTGACTTGTTAAAAATAAGTTAATTCCAGAGTGAAAGTATAAGAAAGGTTCAATTCTATAATTGTGCAGAAACATGTTTTTATCTGGCCACTGGGGGGCGCCATAGTCAATCTTTTTCAAATCGGCTTTACCCAGACTTCAGCCTCCAACCCACAGGTAGGAGATGGGTATAGTTACCCATTGATTCGTAGATTACTTTTTTGAAGCATTTATGTCACGCCTGTAGTCTAATCTAATTAATTACGGAATTATTTTCGACAACAACTGATTAGAAAAAGTGAATTTAGCTAAGGACTTCATAGTTACTTATGTGAAAAAAACAGTGATTTAGTATTTCATGAGCTACATTTATGATTTTTGAATAGGAGACTACTGAAGTCTGACATTTGCTGGTGCAAACCCCTAGTATACGTCACTGGTTTCATTTAGTTGGCCTTGTGGCTATGGTATATTTTACACGAGTGTTAATAAATTCTGCCACAGCACGGCGCCAGAGTGCCATGGAACACTTTTAAGGTTAAAGAGGAGTTTATACAGTTAATCCACATGAAATTTGTCAAGTATAAGTCAAGTTAAGTCAAATTATTATTATTATCACTAACTATAAATCCTGAAAGACATTTAACACTGGACTCACTATTTTTCCTCTGTGCCCAGTTTGCAGGAACAGGTGAGGCAGATTCCTCCAGCGATGGCGAGCACACCAGAGCACCACCCGATGTAAAGTCCCTCTCCTATTTCATACCTGGGACACGGGGCAGAGTTTCGGTCAAACAGTTTTAGGTTCATTCATATCACACGAACCACCGTCACCACGGGCAGCATCTTACCTTATCCCAGGATAGAAAGGGTCGAAGAATTCCTGAGTGATATTGAAGGCGTACCAGGAGATCGCGACCATAGTGCACACACCTTTTTATAGAAAAACAATTAAAAAATGTTTATTGAGAAAGTGTCAAAGGAGCTGTCAGATTGTTAAACACCGGTCCAAAGTCTTGACAGAAACCAAGGGGAAATTTATGGACTACTAAATGAGTGTACATTAAATCACGATAATGATTTATTCGTCTGTTAAGAGACAAGGGTTCTTTATCTACAGTTTTTATGTAAGGTAGTGCATTGGGAGGATATTATTATCTGAATGTAGTGTCCTTGACTTTGGACCGAAATCTCGATTTACTCACTAGTAAAACCCATTTTCTGACAGTTTTGAATGCATTTTTGCTTTCGTTATGTTACCTTGAAGTATAAAAAGGACTCCACCGGTGCCTGCAATCCTCCCTTTGAGAACAAGGTTGTCTCCCCCTGCTTTCGAACACTGCAGTCCTATCAGGGCCGCTACAAGTCCAAAGGTGCCAAACACTATAGATGTGATCATCAAGGCACGAGACGCCTGGATGTAACCTGGAGGTGGCATAAACAAACAGAACAGAAATTAAATCTTCTTGTCGTGTGTTTGAAAGGAAGTGATGAGGATTTTTTTTTATGCTTGCTTATAGTCAAGTTTTGTAATAAGCAATTAAAGTCCAACAAGTGAAAGGACGAATAAAGTCATCATTGCTTTTTATTGGTATAATGAGCTGTGATAAGTGTTGTAGTCGAACTGGTTGATTGATTGAATGATTTTTTGTGCCAACATACCACTCAATGCCAGCAGTGAAGGGAACTCCCTGCAGTTGTGCACCCCGGTTGAATCTGTCGCGCAGGACATCCACAAGTTCTCATAGATGGTGGAGGTGGTGATGACGGTCCCGTCGACCGTGGAGGTCCTCCAGTAACGGTTCGGCAGAGTAACCCCCACCATGACCCAACCGATGAACCCCAAAATCAAAGCCACGACTTCCACGATTGGATCCATGATGCCTCGTTGGCCCAGCAGTCAGTCAAAGTTATATCCAGATCTCGGATTGTTGAATCAGTAAAAGAAATATGAACTTCAGAACATCAGATTTGGCTTGACAAGTCTCGGAGAGCGTGTGTGATGTCTGGTCTGCAACTGTGTCCAGCTCAACAGATATGTATAATGATTTATATGACTTGCTGTTTCTCCTCCCCCTGCACACACACTCGCACTCACACACACACACACGCATGTGTATGGCTATCTTTGTGAGGACATTAATTGATGTAATACATTCCCTAATCCCTTACCCTAACCCTAATCACCTCAGCTAAGTGTCTAACCCTAACCATATCCTAATTGCAACATTTACCCCAGTAATTGAGTCTTAGCCCTCAAACAGTCGTGTAAAATGAGGACTAGCCAAAATGTCTTCACTTTGCACAAATGTCCTCACTCCGATGGTATAAAACCAGAATTGGGTCCTCAGAAAGACAGCTGTACAACGGCGCATGCACACACAGCCACAATCTTTTTTTTTTTTTTTTTTGCATTTACACCCCTGAAACTGAACAGGTGTTTATTGTCTCACTCTCAGGGTCCAATGGTCGTCAGTTGCTCTTCATTGTGTATGTTTTTAAGTTAGGTTTATAAGACAGGATTTAAATAATAAATGTAACAACCAACAAGTTAAAATCGAATTAGGAGCAGCCTATTGACAAACACTGCAAATTTAGATTTCCTTCCTTCATTTTTTGCATTTTCCCTTAAATGCTCGTTTAAGACCTCGTGCAGTTCGCTTTTAAAACTGAAGAGTCATTATAAACAGATTTTTTATTGCTAAGTGGACCTTGCTAGTTTTATTGTTGTGGTTTGCCAAGACCATAAAATGCACCACGTGCCACACCCTGTATTTTGGAAGGATTTCAACTCTTAATTTGAAATCACAACCACCAGCCTGAGACAAAGGTCTAAGTTAATCAGTTCATCCAGAACTTTCTGTGTTTGTCCATCCCCATCAATAACCAGCCCTGATAGTTGTTTTGGCAGCTCTGAGTTCACCACACTGATAATATTAAGATAAATCGGAACGTGCATTTCACACAAAGCTGTCAAGTGTATAGAGGTGAGGAGATTTACAAAAAAGGTAACTCATTAGTTTAAAGGTTAAGAATGAGGCTCCTAAAATAGTCTCGGTCCACCAACAATAAACCTGAGCTGAGAGGAGTTGAAGGAGGGACTATTTTTTTGGAAATAAATGTTTGCAAATGAGCTGCACGAGGCTGCTGGTAGGTAGGAATGAGTATCCGGTTTCAGGTTTTATCTGATACCGGTACCAAACCGGTACTTTTGAAATGGTGCGGTGCTTAAACAGTGCCTGGACCGGTGCTTAAAGAATGGAAAACTTTGTCGCTAAACGGTGCCGTTTTACTTTTTAAGGAATTTTGTGACGTGAAAGCTGAACAGAATATTAATTTAAACAATATAAATACAACTAAGAAATAAATTAACCAATATAAAATAAAATTGTCATAATCATCACAACAAAAACAGTGGGGTCTTGCAGGCTATCAAACACGGTACATTTTTGGGCTTGCCATGTGTCCTCAGATAATTAATGAAATGCGAGGTGTTGCCTCCCTTGCACAATATCTCCTTTGTCTCCTACGCCTGCTGCCGGTACTTCAGTGGAGTCCACGTGGGTGAAAAACTGACATTACATCACGTGTAGCGTTGGCACAGCAATAGAGTTAAGGGGGCCGTAATTAAAAATTCAGTGGCACTAAAATTTATGTTACTTTTTGTTCCGTTTGCGTCCGTATCAGTATGGGCACCCATCCCTATCTGCTGGCATTGTGAAATCAACAGATGACAGACAATGATAAGACATTTTCATTGTAATAATGAAGACACGTGCAAGTGTGAAAAGGGTTCATGTCAGTGACAGAGGTGTGTGGAACAAGTGTCTAGATGTGTTTAAGTTGGCTATGTGGTTCTTAAAAGTATAATTTAGCCTCACACACATTTGAAGTGTTTCCAAAGTTTTGAACTGACAACAGGAGAATTTCACCAAAGTTTTAATATCCTGTTTTGTTTTTTAATTGATGAAAATGTATGTTTTTTAAGCCATCTTTTTCTGAGAAGCTAATAAATTTCCATCATCCACAGCTGTCATTAGCATGTTAATAGGGTCCCTGTCAGCATATTAGCGGCATTAGCTTAAAGCACTATTAGCAGTTAGCTGGGCTGTTGGAAATGAGTTTCTAGAGTTTTGGTTTCTTCTTTTCTTTTCATTTTCATTCTTTCTCACCTTTGACCGTACTTGTGCGTATTGGTTTATGTTAGCATGCAATATAGAAAGCTATCTAGCTAGCTAGCTAGATAGATAGATAGACAGATAGATAGATAGATAGATTCAGTGTCCAGTGGTATTAGTAGAGTGGGCATATTAGCTCACAGGTGTTAGCATTTAGTCAAAATAATCTGCTGTTGCATACAATATTATTTAAAAACTGTGATCTCATTCTTACAAGAAAAACTCATTCTCGTTTCAGGCTAACCACATTTGAACTGTTGCTGTGAAATTGCTAAAAAAAAACAAAAACAAAAAAAATGATGTAGTGACAATAGTTTTATATGATAGTGTTGTCAGTATTATAAAGTAAAACAGAATTTTTAAATCAAAATTATTCGATGTATAACTATGCAGCCACTAATGGACAATTGTACAGAGAACAGATAGATACATTGTAGACATCCCAAAATGCAATTTCTGCTCGTAACGATTTGATCCTGTGTGTTTTTAATAACCATTCTGACAAGTAAAACTATAATTCAGAGAAAGATAAATGCTATTATTGGAATATAAAATGAAGAGTGACATGATCTTTTATTTATTTATTTTAATTTTTATGTATATTTATATATAATATGTAGTTGATGTCAATTTAAGGTAATAATAATTAATACCTTAAACACGTGACATCAGCCTGCTACTGGAGATTGTTGCCCAACAAAATTCCGTAACTTGTGTGCAATTACATTTCAGTTGTTATTATTATTATTAACATGTATATATTTTATACATACTAATATGTTATTTCTTTTAATGTATTCATATAGGACCAATGTTTAAATCTATTTTGCAAATAACCCCAATCCAATATAATCCAATATTGGATAATAAGCATTGATGCAATACATGACAAAAAACTTACTTGCTGCAACCTGATTTTAATTTCTATTATTTTATTTAGATTTTTATTCATTTCTATTAATTTAATTTAAATGTAGACTCAGCAGTCATACCTTCTTTGCCCAGACCTGAAGCTTTCTGAATATTTACTCCTGGCCCACCATAAAAGTCTCTTTTTATAGCTGAGCTGTTTGCAAAGCTAATTTTTACAGTTGCTGTTAAGTTACTTCCTTCAGATGTATATAACATGTGGACTTTGTCTGTGACAACAACCATTTACATGTTTTTACATATATATATGGTACCTGGAAAGTTAGTTTGCTTTTTCCAGGAATTAGTGAATGAAGAGAAATTAGATGAGTAAACAAATCTCAGTTCACTGCACAGACGAGAAAGAACTCAGCAAAGCACCTGACACTGATCGGCTTAATCAGCACTGTGAACTCATTTAGCAAAGGCTGTTCATTTTATACTTAAAAGTCTGTCTCTACAACGTGAATATAAAAGCGAGAAAATTTGATTTCTTTACAAGTGAGAACAATGTTCACGTAACCACTTAGCTGTTCTAGTGGCACGACTATGGCAAACTGTTGGCAGGTTTGTCCGTCCTCAACTTATTTGTCCATACTTAACTAAATTAGTTAGTACTGCACTGGCACAAAACTGATCTAGAGTAACTATCTTGACTAACTAACATTTGGGATGGTTTGCAAGTGCTTATTAGCAATTAACAGCATCACCATTAGTCACCATTAGTGTCTAAGTGTGTTAGCTGTGGGCACTTATACGTGTTCTATATTAAACTAGTGCTATTTATACATATACATCGTTATTAGCATTTTGCATTTAGTATTAAGCTATTCAAATAATACAAAGGGCCATTTTTTTATTTCAAACATGTGCAACAGTAGTTATACATGTTAAAAAATGTATAAAAAATGTCTAGATTTCGCGACCCCCCCCCCCCCCCCCCCCCCCCTCCAGTACCTCCACGGACCCCCTAGGGGCCACGGACCCTCGATTGAAGACCTAGACACCCAGAGCATTTATACTTATTCTCTGGTGTCCTGGCGTCGCCTCGTCTTGAGTCAGTTCATCAGTTCTTTAAACAAAGGAACTATGTTTGAGTTGGAGCTAATAATAAAACGCTGAACAGCTGCTTTCTGAAACAGGGAAAAGATGAGCTGATGAGGTGTGGACGTGGGAGAAGAAAGAAGGTTGCTGAGCTAAGAGTTGTTCTCATGCACACGAGCTTAGATCTGACACAGGGTTAAACTTTAAACTGGGTTTACACTCCTGCCACCCGAACTGAAGAACGTGCCACTGGCAGCATTTACACCTGCGATTGTGTGTCCGCATCATTCTGTGATCGCACAGCTCCAGCGCTCAGTCAGTTGCGCGGCCTTTGCCAGCGACCACAACCGTGCGGCTAACGTCCGAATAAATGTTGAACTCCAGTTTCACATGGATGAGGAGAATGCATTCCTGACCCCGGATCGCAGCTGCCGCAGTGTGCATCGCCACAACGTGCTCTTGCTTTTCAGGGGAGGTGTATACGAAGGTACGCTGTTGGTAGACGCAGAGGAAACTCACTTTGATAGGCTACATCACAGATTGGTACCAGCCACCAGGTCGTTTCTGCAAACAAAGCATTAACCGTGTCATCGCACCGCTTTTCATGCAACTACAATAACAAATGAACAAAAACGGAGCGAAAACAAGCGGAAATGACAGAATCGAGGTGGGCTGCGAAGAAAATAACACATCGTCTGCACGTAACACTGTGACAAAAGTGAAATTTTACTGCCTCTCTCTATAAATACCTGCAATCATGAGGTGACAGACAATAAAGAGCTGCTCTCCTGGTTTATACAGTAACTTTAAATTACAGTGTGATGACACATATACAGCGTGTGTCTTCAGCATGTTCCCACTCCCTTTCTATTTCACCACAGTGACTACACATTAATACCCCTCAGCCGTGCGTTAAAGCCTGAGGATGGTCAATGAACATTGTCCCTAGTAACTCAAAGTCACTGGAGCCGATCTGAATTACACCAGCTTTGATGAATCATTGATGTTAAAGCGCGTTTAAACGATGAGAAGACGTCGAAGGCGACTAAGAGCTTTGGATGGATTCTGTGTTTTTATCCGGGTCCTCTGTTTGGGCATTTGTTTGTAGTGTTCAAGGCTTTCAAGCCAGAGATCAGCTTCCCTCCTTTTATCTGCCCACTTGATCACCTCATTGACACCAACGAAGATTTTTGTTTTCACTGATCTGTCCCTGGGGAGTTTCGGTCCTGGTTAATGAGTGACCTCCCACAAGACTGATAACGGCGCACACCACTGATAGCCTTCGTAAGCCTTCCTGTCGTAAAAAAAAAAAAAAAAAAAAAAAAAAAAAAACGACGGCGGCCTGAATCCCCTGGGGGTCAAGACATGAGGACGATCGACCACTAGTTAACTAGGCCAGGCACGTTTTCTTTTTTTTTCCCTTTTTTTTCCAAACATGCTGATATTAGTGCTACTGTAGATACCCAGTTAGGTGGCGATCACAACACAAACGCTCCCGCGGTGACCACTGCTTCATTATTATCAGTAGGCTCAGCCGAGAGATTATAATAGACAAACTATGGACTTTGTTTCATCAATGCACGATTAAAAAACGTGGATCAGCTGCGAGCTCAGATAAATGGAAAGTTACAGCTTCCTGGTTTCATAACAGTAACAACACACTCATAATATGTGTACAATTACGGTGTCTTGATCAAAGGTAACAGCTTTCTCTGCTGCTCTTCCGGTCAAACCGTGTCTAAATTATAGTCTGCAATAAAACAAAATTTGTTTCCAAGAACACATTTAAAACTAGTTACTGAACCTTACAAATGTCAAGGAATTTGGTTAGATGTTGGTGTGGTGTATGAAGACCTTAATTCAGATACTGCAAATAAATCAATAAATAATGACTAGTTTATCAATAAACATGGACACGGTTTAATTCTGTAGCATTTCTTTCAAAGATATATAAGTACAAGTTCATTTGCCTTTCTTTCATTCAGTTCACCTTTTAATGGTGTGTGTTTTTCAAATCTGAGCATTTACTGCTGCTGCCTTTATCTGGTCAAACAGCTATATGCAGGACATACAAACAATGTAAATATGTCACCTGGTAAATGTGTAACCGAAGGCCTATTTAAAGATGTTTCTCGTGTTTATCGGCACCGTGTGATAAAGCGCGTCGTGTTTGTGTAATGCCCGAGAAGGAGCGACTCACAAATCTTGTCAATCACAAATCATTTTATTAACCAAGGCGGAAATCAAAACTCCTTAAAGTTTAGCACGGGGCAAATGTAAGGTAAAGTATTTCACACATGGAAGTTGTATGTAGTTTTCATTAAGTGCAACCCTTGAAGTCTTAAAACCTGCAAGTCCTCAGTTAATTTAAACATCGCCAACGAACGACTCCACAAATACTCCTCTTGGCACATACAATCAGAACTTCATAGTGAACTTCTTTAACAGCCCCTCATCAACCACATCCGCTATTTTAGAAACATATTTTACAAAATGTAACTTAGAATGTGATATGAACTTACATAAAATTAAACTGCAACTTGTCTATTATAGTTTATTTATACAAGTAAAGAGCAAGTGCGATGCTATAACATGTGAACAGACGGTAATGTTACATATGCGGTGACTTTCTATCAGTATGAAAATGGTTTATTCACTGGCATTATTCAAACCCTTTAATATGCTGCAGCACATATTCAGCCTCAAGCCAAAATTATACACCCGTCAAGCTTCCAACACAAAACTTGTAATTGTTCTTTTATGCATGTAAGTGAATATAAGTCCAGCAAAATGAAGACACGTCCGGGTTAGGATTTGGCGGCCCCCTTTGACACGGCGAGCCCGATGAGGCCCGCCAAACCGGCCACGCCGAGTCCGATTCCCCCGACGATCGCCATGCCAACCAAGCCGTCTGCATAGCGACAGATCAGATTTGAATCACACGGAGAAGCAAAACAGGTTACAACTTTCAACTAGCGAAGCTAAGCTAGGCCCTACTCTTACCTTTCTTTAAAGCTTTGTCGATGAGCTTCTCCAGCTCCAGAGCCTGCTTGTTCCCGGGCTCGTTCTTCAGAAGAGTCCGGATGTACTTCAGGGCTTTCTCATATTCCTGAGAAAAAGAGTAGGGAAGGGGTATGGATGTGAGGCAGCAACAATAAATAGTGCCATAAGTCTTTGCAGTAATTTACGTAAATGTCATTTAAAAATAATCATGAGGCAAAAAACACAACAGGACGACACACATTATATCAGTACTGGGTCTGTTATATATTCAGCTGAAGTCAGATATAAATGATATGACACCTATGTCATCACGTTGAGGAGCGTGGCAGAGAACAGAGAGATTATCTTGACCTGCAGATTCTTAAAGAGGAAATTAGTTCCCTTTAATGTTGAGCTTGGGAGGGAGCAGAGACAGGCACACTGCTGTACAAGAATGTAGACGAGGACCTTCCTGATACACAGCAAGCAGCTCGGATAATTAGGCGTCTTGCCAGCTACGCCCAAGGGGCTGCATGAGCAGCATTTTGAAATCAGACCAATCAGATGCCTCGGATCCCGACCAATCGCTGTGTCCCTCACGGAAACAAGCACGAGGTCGAAAGGTTTGTTGTTTAAAATATGCTGAGAAAGAAAACAAACCTCTCCCTGAATTCTTAAACGGTGGTTCATTCCAAGTCACTTTGTGTCACCGTGTGGTAGGTGCAGAATAAAAGCTACGTGGCACCCTGTTTGTCTATGTTTTTAGTTCCTCTGACACCGATTTTCGGAAGTTTTGAAGAGAAAACGACAGTTAAGAAAGTCCTCTCACTTTGAGTCTGTAATTGGCCACTGCAAGGTAGAACAAAAAGTCCCGGGAGTCGTCCTTTGATGCTTTCTGAACGAGCTCTGCGGACCAAAACAAAAACAAACCATTACAGCTGCAAACACACGATGTACTAAGTTGCAATCACACAGTCATCACTATGCAAACAGTAATTCTTAAGTAATTCCACAACTGGTTTTTATGATACAGATAAGACATTTACTGACCTTACGTGATTGCTGATGTGTCACAATAAATTGAGATTCAAGTACTACGCTGCAGATACACGGGTCAGCCACAACATTAAAACCAGTGAAGTGAAATAAAATTGATAATCTGTTCAATGTCAATTTTGGGTGGAGGAGGAGTTCACTTCCTGCCTGATATATCCCACATGTTCAGTGATAAAAAGATAATCAGTGCGCAGTCACTTCACCGGTGGTCTTAATGTTATGGCAGACCAATATATCTTTAAAGTCTAATGATCTTTCGACAGTTTTTGAGTTTCAAACGTCATCAGAAACCTCAGAAATTCTGCTTCGGATGGGCTTCATTCAGACAACACTGCCTCCGATTCATACGAAAACAATATTAATTAAAATATCATAATTACACAGGATAGATGTAATGAACTTACCCTCCAGGAGCACAATGCCCTTCTTGATGTCTTCTGAGTATTTACTCCTGATCAAACACCAGGCATATTCAAACTTCGTATCTCTGGAGACGGCTCCCTTCGCCAGCTCACTTTTGTACTTCTTCTCAAATTTCTGGCGCAACAAAGAACGCACTGTCTTATACGAAGTGATCACAGAGCTGAATTTATGTAATACATCAGTGAATCGTCTGTTCGGGAACCCCGTTCAACGGAAAACACGACCTGTACCGATTTTACGTTTAACATTTCTTGTGTTTTGACACATGTAGCAGTCGTTGTGTAATATTGAGTGTGTATTTTAAACGGTAACTGTAGTTAATCTTCAGCTGTGGCGAAAGTAATTCCCAAACTGATGTCGGGTTGTTTTAGAAACTGAAATAATGGTGACGCAGTGGGCAGATTTCAATCGTAAACATAACTATTAGCATTAGCTAGCTACGTGACGCGACACAGTACGTGTCGACACGTCGTATTTCATAGACGTCTCAGCGTTAACGAAGATAAGAGAAGCTACGAGGACCTCAGCGCGTGTCGGTCATGGGCCTAAATGCGTTTAACGAATGGAAAGAGGTTTAATGATGTGAAAACTTACTATGAGGTCTTCTGGTGCTACCACATCACTCAATACAGCCTCCATGTTTCCGGAAACGGCTCTCGGGCCCGCCCACTTTTAATCACGTGATGCAAGATTTCGACGTCATCCTTAGATTTCTCTGGTAAAGCCAAAGCCCATTACCAAATAATAATAATAATAATAATAATAATAATAATAACGATGATGATGATAATAATAATAATAATAATAATGACAACAACAACAATACTAAAAATGGTATAATAATGTAAGGAAAAAATAAGTAGTAAACTGTTCAAATATAAATGATTACTATGTATTTTGATAATGATAATAACGAAACAATAGACATGATAAAATCTATGAACCAAGTTTTATTGTGTTATTGTAAGTATGGTCTGATGCCAAATGTGTCGTAAAAAAGGACAGACAAGCGGCACAAAATTGTGTTTTGGCCCGTAGCAACATCAGCGGAACCAGCATCAAGGCTGAGGTTGAATCAGATTTTTCCAAGGTGAGCTGGGGAAAAGGCTAAAGGCAGCAGCTCACGGAGACTTGTCTCTTTGTACGTTCCATCCGGCTTCGTCAAGTAAACTGTCCAGTCTGGCCCAAACTGTCAAGAGGGAGAGAGAAGCAGAGCAGTCAGCGTGCGTGCAGGTACGGTAAGGAGACTGTCAACTCACACCCAGAAGTTTGGCTGCAAAGTTAAGGGAAGTTTTTGTCACAGTTCATTTTACATTAATGTTGTGGTCTCTGGTTGGCAGTAAAATATCTTTTGTTATTATTTAACACTGAAGCAAAAGTGGATTTAAATTATTTATCTGAAAACTCTATAAAACATCCAACTTGCCTGTAGGTTTCATGGTGTAAAACGTGAACTTACACCAGCTTCCTAAATTCCCTATAAATGCGGGGTTGATAGATCACTTTGACATGACCTTGATGTCCCAGAGCTATTTATGTGTCTTAAATAATCTTGAGTTAATTGTTTATTTGATCGCAACCATCATTTACTACTTAGAAGCTACTTAAAAGAAAATCTTATCAGTCAGGCGCATAATGCTTCAAAATGACACTTTAACTCACTCCTCCAAAGCAGCCTCTGTCTACAAGGAAGCAATAACATCTTACCGTACCAGGTTATTATTATCAATGTTTAACATGGTCATAAAACACACCAGCCACACAGCCACTGCTGACTGTAATGTCAATAATAAAATGTATTTGAGAGTTGAAAAAATGCTCTTCACACTATAATTCAACTACATAGATAATTTTTTTGTAGAGCAAATTAAAAAAAAAAAAAATTGTTCAAATAAGATGATTTATTACTGAAAGTGTAAACCATCGCCGGTGTGCAGTACATTTAAAAAGGACATCATTATTTTTAAATTCAGTAATAGAAATAAGATGATAGCCAGGCGTCTCACCTCCATAAGAACCTGTCGACATGCTCCACATGGCCCAACAAAGCTGTCTTTGATATCACTGCACGCAAGACAGGAGAGGAGAGGCGATTAACGCGTGAGAAAAATGTTGCGAAAGGAAACCCTTAATGTCTCATCACACTGGGGGTCTAACCATGTCACCGCGATGGCAGTGAACTTCTTGTGTCCCTCCACTACAGCTCTCTGGACAGCTGTCCGCTCGGCACACATCGTCAGACCGTAGGAGGCATTCTCCACATTGCAGCCTAAAAATACAGAAATACTTCAACTCTGGGCTGCTTCACTGTGGCCAAAGAAGCACTTAAATCATTTAAAACACTTTTTTTTTCTTCCTTTCATGGCTTTTGCACATTTCACTTTTTACGAGTCGCACGTTTGATTTGTATGTTTATCACCTTCTTTCTTCTTCTAATGGTAAAACATAATAATTTCCTTGTTTTTAAGTTTGCATGAAATACTACTTTTTTATATTAAAAAATTATACATTTTATTTTTGGCACCTATTTAAAAACAAATGAGCACCGTGGACATCTACTAAGAAACCATCAAGCATATTAAACTGAAGATAACATTCATCTACAAGGTATACTATAAGTACTATATACTTAAATAGTAACTATTAATTATCTAAAATCATTAATCTAAAATGATTCACACGAAACAAATGTAATTTGACATGTTTTAGTTGCTGGATAATTAATATGACTGAATTAATGTGTGAGCATTATTATTATTATGGGTAGCTGTGTTAGTAGCTGTATTAACGTTGTTTTTAAAGTAGCTTCTAGTAGAATAGAATTGAACACAACAGATAAATACTTGATTAAATGTAGGCTACTTTGGTACTGTTATTAGTGTGTTTTAGTAACCCCTTTTCTTTCAGCTGTGATGGATGAACGTGAAAGAAGAGTGGTTGGTTATTACCTGTGATTATAGCGCCATCTGCTGTTAGAAGGGCAGCACCTACGGGGAAGCGGCTGTACGGACAGTACGCCATGTCGCGGGCCTGCAGGCACTTTGAAACGAGCTCTTTCACTTTATCTGCGCAAAACAGAGAACAAGTTAACAAAACTTACCTCAAACTTAGTATGCATTCACAACGAGACAACGTGTACGTCAATATAAGCCGATCTGCATTTACAATGCGTGGCACGGAGAGGTGTACTGGCCTGCCATTGTTGATGAAGAACGCAAACCAAGTGTTTGCTGGGAAGTTCTGGATTATTTAACAGCTAGACCGTTGAATGACAGGCCTGTTATACTTTATAATGTGGTTTGGTTTCAGACTGATAAATCGAGGCGAGCTGGGCCCATGACAGCTGCGCGCGCGCTGTTTACCTTCACCCCATTGGCTGGGAGGACGAAGCGTCATCGACCCCGTGTGGGGATGTCATGAGCAGATGGACACTTTCTCGCGATAGAAATTGAAGGAGAACCACATCAGAAGCAAAACAATACCAAACTAACAAAAATCCATAATTTAATGTAATCATTGATCGTGGTTTAAAAACTACACTAAAACAGCAAAGATTTTATGATCAAACCAATAAGAGAAACATTTCTCCTAACCTTTATAGTTAATTAGCTGTTTAGTGAATATCTTACTTGGCTTTATTTGAGCTAAGATTATCTTGTTTTAAGTAGTCACATTACTACTGCTTTTTAAGAAACCTGCGTAGTATTTAAAATATGGTTTGTACCCGCCACTTCAATCACCCGTCACAGTTTTGATGTAACCAGTGGAGAAATGTGGCTTTCAGTGGGATCATACATCATCTGTCAAAGTGTTTCATAGAAGGAAAAAATAATTTATTACACACATCAGTCAGTACAGTAGGTGAGTTTTCAGGTGTAGAGAGAGAAATGTGTCACTTTCATTTTACATTACTGAACGTAATTTGAAAAAACAAAACAAACAAACCAAAAATAAATAAATAAATAAATAAAAATAAAAAAATCCATACAAAAAGTTGAACTGTTGCATGTTTAGTTAATGTCCGGATATTTTATGACAGAGAACCGCTCCTAAGTCAAAATTAAACTTGACCAAACAAACTCATTATTCAAACATTCAAATGTGGAAAAAGTGGCACTATAAAGTCAACTGTAATCCTGTAGGGCATAGGTGTCAAACTCTGGCCAAATTTGGCCCTTAGTATAATTATATTTGGCCCCACGAGACCAAATACCAAATGACTATTAGAGCTGCCTGCCGGTGATATATAGCGCATGCATCACTGATACTGCAGATCCTAGAATACTCTGCTGGTGGCGCGTCAATCAGGACAGGACCCGTTAACATCCTCCCCTCTGTTGACAGTAGTCACAGCGTCCGCATGCTACTACTGACCTGACACAGTGCGACACCTCCCACAAAATGGAGAAAAGAAAGGCAGAAAACAGGAGCTTTCCGGACAGGTGGGAGGCAGAATATCTGTTTACATGTAATATAAGGGACTGAGACAAAATACAATTGGAAAGTACATTAGCAACGAAAAGGATGAGTTATTGAAAAACGCATTGAATTCAGTCCTTGCTGAGTATGTAGAGGGGGGGCATACAAAACAAGGACCCAAATACTTAGTTTCTTGGACAAAAATGTGTAAATAAATCACAATGGAAGACCTGCCTCACTTGACCTAAAGCATTAATAATGTTTATTAAATGTTGGCCCGCTATGAATTTGAGTTTGACCCCCCTGCTGTAGGGCATCTAGGTTTAATGGACATCTTTACGTCAATGGAGGAAATGTGTTGTAAACAAATGACAAATGAAATAAAATCATTAACACATAACGCTGACATTTCACACATTAAAAGATGAATTCAAAGAAATAAAACCAATGACAACGTACAGCTTTTCATTTCTTTTATATATTTTTTTGGTTTGTGATTACATACATTGGGTAAATGGTTCATCTTCTAAACTTGTGTCTATATATTCAATGGTAGATAAGATGTAGATGAACAAACTGAAGTAAATGAACATTACACGCCAACAGAGAATTCAACTATCCATTTAAAGCAAGCCCCAGGAATTGACCATAACATACATGTCATTTTATAGAATATAATATCAGCAAAAGATTCAACATAACATAGTCTCCCTGTTTTCTCTTGAAAGCAAATGAGCTCAGTGTTGTGAGAGAAGTCTACACGTTAGAAAGGAGAGAAAGTGAGAAAGAAGGAGAAACTTCACACTTGAGATACAAATGGTGCTGGTTATTTGACACCTGGAGTCTTTGAGGTGTTTCTGCACCAGTTACATGACAATTGTGTTAACATCATCACATCACATTATCCACTTATTCCACTTTAAACATCCACAGTAAAGCTGCACTACTTTACAACTGACTATAGTGGAGCTTCTTCCTCTCACAATCTGAAGACAGCTTTTACACATTTCACGTTGGGATTCCTACATTTCCCAGTTCACCATTCAAGACAGATGGAAAGAATAAGTTTAATACACAACCAACATTCAGAGTATATGAATAAAAAGACAGTTATCAGTGAGTTTAAGACTTAGAACAGATGAAATTAAACTTCTTGTTATCGATTATTTTGACCCACTGATGTTCTCCTCCTGTGTCCATGGCTCCAGACATGTCACAGTCGTCATTCTTTCCATCTGAGGCCCAGTTCTTATAGCTGACTACCTCATCACTGACCCAGAACCAGAAATCCAGAAAGCAGGAGTAACGCAGTCCCAGCCAGACAAAAGGAGTTGAGGCGTTCTTGGCTCTCTCTTGAACCCATCTCTGTTCATCAAGGTTAGTGATGGAGACCAGGTCATTGTAGTTGTCTCTGCAGTAATACAAGGCTTCCTCCCAGGTCTTATTTTCTTTGATCAGGATCACGTTATCTGTCATTGAAAGACATGGTCACATTGATTAAAGACTTTTAAAAGCATCAAACAAAGTCTCTTTTTATTTGGTGAATTCCCTTCATATTCTGATATTTTGATGCATATCCATGCAGCTGGGAAATAAAATTACAGACTGATTCCAAATCTGTTTTTGTGACGTTGTTATAGTGTAGATTTAATCATCTCTGAAATAATTGTACATTAACTCATACATAAATAGATGTGGATATTGTGGAATAATAGATTCTGGTAGATCTTCAGACAGTTTCCAGTTCTGGAGCTAAATGTGGAGATGTTACTTTATCTTCATATCTTTAAAAACTCACCATCATAACAGAAGAAAGGTTTTTGGTCCTCACAGTCAGCGTTCTTCCACCTTCCTCTTTCATTCAACATGGTCACTGCACATTTGTCTCCTGATGACAGAGTCTGATTCCAGTGTCTGAAAGAGGAACTGCTTCCATCTGACCACCTCCAGGTGTCTCTGAACAGGCCGATCCAATAGGGTATCTTATAACCGAGTTCTACTTCATGTCCTTCATCTAACTGGTTGTATCCACTGACCAGGTCTGTGTTATGATCTCTGCAGTATTTCTGAGCATCAATCCAGTTCTTCTTCGTTTCATTATTCAAATGGATCTTTGTGGATCCACTTTCTGTGGAGTAAACACACAAACATCAATCATAGTTGTCATTAACCGTCTTTGTCCATCAACAAACAAAACAACTGGAATTATTAGAGACTTATATTCCCACCATTGTAGCAGATAAAAGGTTTCAGATCTGTATCACTTGTAGCTGAACATGAGTAATCAAACAATTTCCTGTCTCTTGTTGCGACACAGTTCTCAATAACTGCTCCACTTGCATCATTTGGTTCACCATCAGCCCATTTTGTTCCATTATCTTTATACTCCACTCCAGGTAGAGACCAGTGCCATGTCCGGTTGACATCTGCTCTGTTGTTCAGTCCAATCCAGGCTTCAGTCTGATTCCCTGTAGATTCTTTAATGAGTCTCTTCATGTCTGTCATGTTAGACACTGTGGCCAGATCAGTGTATTTTTTTCTGCAGTACTCCTGAGCTTCTGTCCAGTTCTTTGTATCTTCAACATAGTGGTACTGGTAGAGTTGACATGAGATGAAGTAACACTGACCTGAAATCAGAGAAAACACAGACGTAAAGCTGATTGTAAGACACATTCAATCATTTTATTGACTGTGTTTCAGCCCAGTTTATTTCCTCCTTAAGTGAAATTAAAAAACCTGGCAGGGACACCAAACAAAGCAACAAAGTAGATGTTTGTGAAGATATATAAAGACATACAGCAGTATGGTTGATGTTGATCTGATCCACTTACCCATCACAAGGAGCAGACTCCACTGCATCTTTGCTCTGTTGGATGAAACTGACGTTTGATTTCAGCTGTTTGTCTCTGTTGGATGAAGCTCACATTTAAACACGTCATGTGACGTTGTCAAAAGATCCAACATTGGCTCCATTGTACAGTCTTCTGTTTTCAGGAAGAGGAAAACAAGCAGGTGGAAAACACCAATTCATTCAAAACAGGACTAAAACTTCCTCCTCTACTCTGAAAATAGTGCAACTGACCAACCTTGAACAACCTTCTACTACTGTAGGTTTTTGTTTTGGACTCAAGTCTCCAGGTGGACTGACAGATACGGTAGATTTGCTCTTTTCAGAAGGAGAAAAGTGTTTCAGGTTTAATCTGGAGTCTTGCATATAGACTGTGGATTAATCCTGATCAGCTTCAAGCCTGTGGACACAATAACATGAGTCTGATGGTGTCACTGTTAAAGCATCACTTTACATGTCACAGCTCAACAACCAAACACAACTGTAGGCTAACTTGTAACGCTAGTTAGATGCTTGTGTTTGACACTTGAGTGTGAACATGTGAGAAATATGAGGACACTGGTCAGTGTGTGGCTAGAATTTGAGAATGAAATCATTCACCATCAGGTTAAAATGATCTAATATGCTGCAACAGATGAATAAGAAACCCATTAAAACTGCTGCCTGCTGAGGCCGTCCTCTAGACGACCATGAGAATAAACGGAAGCGTAAGGTATGTGGAGACCAGACAGCTAAGATCAGCCATAGATTTGAAGGCAGATGCACATTCTGTTGCTACCTTCCTGGACATTTATCAACAACAACTATTCTTTAAACACCGTATATGACTATGTAGAGTATAAAGTATTAAAATACACTCAGTGCTTCATGTCAAAGTTTAAAAAAGCAGCGACACTGAGGTCAGTGTATTAAGGAAGAGGAAAACAAGCAGGTGGGGAATATACAAATGAATTCAAACTAGGACCAAAAGTACTGAGTCATTTCTTCCTCAACATCCTGGAAAACTCTGCTACTACTGTAGGTCTATGTTTAGGACTGAAGTCTCCAGGTGGACTGATCCATTGGTTGGTTGATTCCTTCTTGTCCAAAGGAGAAAAGTGTTTCAGGTTTAATCTGTAGTTTTACTCAAGGAAGACGGATGAATCCTAAAGGAGACTGTTAGGTCTCATTTATTTAATGTTTACTGAATGTTTACTCAGAGTCCACTTCAAACTTAGTGACACAAGGTCAAAGAAGTTGAGTTTAAACTTTCCAAAGAGGAAGTTTTCATATCACAGATTAACATCCAACACAGCAGAGCATCTAAAAACCACAGACTGAATACGTAAAGTTCTCTAACTGTTGCAAAACTGTCAAGATATTTGTTCATTTAGGTGAACATGGGCAATGCAGCTTTTTGAGTTTATTCTACAGTATCTTAAGCACAAATTGTGTAATGATGGTAAATTGAAGTAATGCCCTTTACTCTCTAATGTCCTTTACTCCTGAGTGAGTAATATTTGCTAAAACCTACACAGTCAAGCTTTAACACTTTCATTACATTTTCTGACATGAACACAAACAACAAAACAACATGGCCACAAAAACAAACCTCTGACAACTTGTTGTGTGATATACACAGTAAAGTACACTCGTCTCCCTGTACTAACAAGCTGTGAGAGTATCACTGGAAGGATGTGGGAACCAAGTATATGTACACAATCACACATACACATAAGGAAACATATCTCCAAAGAAAGAAGAGAAATAAAGAAAATAACAATGTCACTTTAGAGAGAAAATGCTGTTTTTTAAAAATGAAAATGAATAAATTAAAAAATAAGTATAAGTAAATGAATCTCTAAACTTATGACCCAAAAACATCAGTTGGCCAGTTTTCCTCACTGCCATCTATCATCTCTTTTAATACAATGGTTGTGAGTCTTTTACCTGCATATTTAAAGAAAGGGGTCCAAATCCTACAAAAATCATCCATTTTACGTTTGAATCTGTATGTTAGGTATTCCATCGGTAGAAAGTCAAAAATCACTTTGTGCCAACCCCTAATTGTAGGTGGAACATTATCAATCCATCTAAGCAATAAATGTTTCTTTGATGAGACCCTTTAATATGACGACCGGGCAAAGCCAAGAAGCAGAATCTGAGGATCAGCATCAAGCTGGACATTAAAAATCTAATTAAGTTTGCTAACAATTTTACTCCAGTACTCCTCAATATGGAGACATGTCCATATACAGTGCCTATAACGTCCCACCTCTGCTTGACATTTGGAACGCTTTTCAGACAAACTTGAGTTCATCCTGTGTCTAAGCTGTGGTGTAATCTGCAAGCGATGTAATATTCTGAACTGGGTCTCTCTGGTTCTGTGTATTTACTTTGATCTGAAACAGATTACACAATAAAAGCAGAGATCCAGAATGATATTTACAGCATAGATTTCTACGTGATAATAAAGGCACACGTTCACAGTAAAATGAAGCTATGAACTTGACCACAGTCATCACTGCTCCATCAGTGTCTCAGACTTGTCTATAAAAGTCTGTGTTGGATGGCACAGGAGTCATCACCACATAAACTCAAACTTTATTTATTTATGTAGCACTTTTCATACTAAAATAAAAAAAACAACAAAGAAAACAAAAACAAGACAATATAAAAGTTTACAACAAGGCACACAAACACATAAACAATCACATATACACACAACACATACATACATACAGGCATGCACACAGCATATACACAGGTACACACACGTCCTCACTCACTCCGGGCAGAGAGGCCCCCACACCAAGGTGCAGAATGTCTAACTACCCAGGCCAGAGGGACCCAAGGAGCGACACCCCCATGGGCAGACAGGAACAACCCCGAGTGTGGGAGGACACCCCCCATGTGTCCTAGATCTAACTTGTGGTATTGTTAAAAGGCCGGTGCCAGAGGACCTCAGGGTTCGTGGGGGTTGATACGGTAAAAGTAAGTCAGACAAATAAGAAGGCCCAAGACCATTAAGACATTTAAAAACTACTAATAGAACCTTAAAATCGATCCTGAGGTGCTCAGGGACCCAATGCAGCGATTTTAAAAGTGGTGTAATGTGCTCTCGCCCTCTGGTCCTCGTCAGCACACGAGCAGCTGAATTTTGTAACAGCCGCAAATTGTAAGTGTCCATTACAATAGTCCAGACGACAAGAAATAAAAGCATTGATCAGCACCTCCGTGCTAACCTGAGAGAGAAACGGGCGGACTCTGGCTATATTCTTGAGATGGTAAAAACCTATCTTTGTAATTTTTTTAATATGCGGAATGAAAATAAGCTCAGAGTTAAATATCACGCCCCCGAGATTTTTTACAGATTGTGAAATCTTTAAATCCTGTAGTTTTGGTAAAAGTTTCTCTCTCTGGCGTTCAGGCCCAATGACTAAAACCTCTGTTTTGTCCTGGTTGAGCTGTAGGAAATTCTCTGCCTTAATATCTAAAATACAGTTTAAAAGGGCATCAATAGGCCCTGTGTTGTCAGGAGACACGACGATGTACAGCTGTGTATCATCAGGAAAACTATGAAAGTTTATGCCGTGTCTCCTGATGATGTCCCCCAGGGGAAGCATATATAAGTTAAAGAGGGTTGGGCCTAGAATTGACCCCTGGGGAACCCCACACTCAATCCCATGGTTTCCTGAGGAACAGGTATCCAGACTTACAAAGAAGCTTCTATCAGAGAGGTATGAGATGAACTAGTTAAGAACAGTGCCAGAGAGGTAATTAGAATACGATGGTCTACTGGATCGAAGGCAGTAGATCTTTAAAAGGGCTGTCTCTGTACTGTGGTTCATCCTAAAACCAGACTGATGCTTCTCTAAGACGTTGTTCCTACTCAAGAAATCATTGACTTGAATAAAAACTATTTTTTCTATGATGTTGCTTAAAAATGGTTACTTGGATACTGGCCAATAGTTATTAAAATTATTTGGGTCCAGATTGCTCTTCTTCAGAACGGGCCTCACCACCGCTGCCTTAAAGGAGGCGGGGAGGACACCTGCCTGAAGAGAGAAATTCACCATATATTGCAGCTATTCCTCAAAGAGTCCGTGAAATGTTTTAAAAAACAGTGTGGGAATTGGGTCTAAAAGGCAGGTTGTGGGCTTTACTTGGGAGAAAACTTGACCAAGTGTCCTCGCATCAACCAGGGTGAAACTCTCCAGTGTTTTCTCGCGTAAAATCAATGATCCATGTGCGTCAGTGGTTAAAATCTGTTGAGGCAAAAGACTCAACCTAATGTCATTGATTTTACCTCTGAAGTGGTCTGCAAAGTCCTCACAAAGGGCGTCACTAGGTATCCTTGATGAGCTGTTAAAATTTATGTTGGTTACATGATCTATTGTGGAGAAAAGGAACTTGGGGTCGTTGTTGTATTCTGTGATTAATTTGTAGAGGTGGGAAATTCTGGCCTGTTTGACTGAGTTATTGTAAGTTTTGAGGAGTTCCTGTAATATTTCATAGTGAACTGTAAGCTTTGATTCTCTCCATCTCCTTTCAGCGCTCCTGCAGTTTCTTTTGAGATGTTTAATTTCTTCATTTCTCCACGGCGGTGTAGGTTTCTATTTAATTATCTTAATAACAGGTGGAGCCACTGAGTCCAGCGCTGACTTCAGTTTGTTGTTAAAATCATTAATGATAAAATCACAGGACGCTGGTAAAATCTCTGCAGGAGTGCTCTGTAGAACCTGGATAAAATTTGCAGCCACTTCAGGAGTAAGGTAGTGTTTCCTCACTGTTCTCACAGGGGCCTCCCGCTGGTTAAAACTTGTGATGTTAAAAAACACACAGAAACGGTCAGACACAGCCAGATCCACGACAGAGGACACAACCACGGATAGGCCATAAGATATAACCAGGTCCAGGGTGTCTCCCCTGCTGTGGGTCGGCTGCGTGACATGTTAAGTAAAATCAAAGCATTGTAAAACGTTTAAAAGTTCTCTGGACACAGAGTCTGAGGAGACATCCATGTGTATATTAACATCACCAGTTATTAAAATTCTGTTATATGATGTGTGGATGATTGATAACAGATCAGAGAAGTCTCTGATAAAAGGAGGAGGAAGAGCGGGGTGGTCTGTAGATGTGAGACAGAGGATAGGTGGGCTGCTAAAAAACAAAGGCATGATTACTCAAATGATGTGTAACTGTTAAAATGAGTTGCATTTGGTACATGTTATTTTTCATATCGATGCAGTCTCCCTCCTCCTCTTTTCGTCCCACATGGTTGGAATAAGGAACAGTTGAAAATTTGGTGGGAAAGCCTAGAACACCGAGTCCTTTGCAGAAGTTGGCCAAAGACGACTCAAAGCACAACGGATCCTAAAAACGCATTCCAGAGTGCCAATGTGTACAAGGTCTTATTACAATAAAGACACGTCTCAGCGGTGGGATCATAGTTTGGCTGGTACACTGAGAGGACCCCACTTCACAATACAAGGGAACGAGAAAAATTAATGGCTACTTGGGTCTAGTTTATAAAACCATATAGGATCTTAGGGTAAAGACTGGACCCAGCATGGATCCATATGAAAATAAAAAAGGCCTATTAACCTTGCAGTACTGGCTTTACAGCATGGGGCTTCTACCGGTGGGAATGAACGTCACAGGGTAGGTCACAATTGGTATGTTGCTCAGAGGGGATTTCCAAAGCCAGCCCTAACAGATAGTTGGGGATGTATGGGTTGATGAGGGCAGTCTTTGAAAATAACAAACACCTGCAAGAGACGGTGGGTTGAGATAGGTGCTGACGACTGAAGCAATGAATTAAGATATGTTGAGGAAAGAAGGAGTACATCACAAAGAAGACTCGAGCCACTGTAAGGACACAGCACACAAATACAGCACCAGACTAGAAAGGCCACGAGGGGAAATCATTTGTTTTTTTAATTATCAGCCACGTATGGTTAACATTTTAAAATATGTTCTTTAGACACACTTTTCAACTTTTTTTGAAAAATAAAGTTCTATGCAAATAAATGTTATTAATAATTCACTTATCACATGCATTATTTTAGATGTTGTCCTGTCCCAACAGGAAGCTAGGGGAGTCCAGTGTCCTCTGATTGGTTAGTAATCTTGCTCTGAGCAAGATCCGCCACCAATCTGTATCGCTGTATGCGGGGAGCTGATATGTAGATTTTACTGAGGAAGCAGGAAAACTAGCTGGGTGAAGGAAATAGGCTGGCAGAGGAGAGATTTCAGAATCTGAGATAGCTTTCATTGGATGTAGGTAGTACAAGTGCAGGATGAGTCATCAACCCTTTGTTTAAAATTTGAAGCTCTAAAGGAATAACTACAAAAACCACGTTTGTTTCAGGCTAGAGACTGGGGCATAGATAACATAAGTTCAAGGACTATGGTTTGATTTGATTCATTGGATACTTTAGTGCTCTGGAAGTTACTGTTTGAGTTGGTTTTAAAAGACAGCCTGGTGTCGACAGGATGAACGCAGGATACACAATACAATTGACTTCACAAAGCTAAAACTCCAATGTCACTCTGTTCTTGTAAAACACCTGATCAAAACTTAACTTCATAACCTTCTTTGCTGGTGATTTATTGAACCATTTATTAATGTTGGCCCCGTATGAATTTGAGTTTGACCCCCCTGCTGTAGTAGGCTTCTAGGTTTTTAAGGCACATTCTTTCGTCAACGGAGGAATGTGTTGTAAACAAATGACAAATAAATTAAAATCATTAAAACATAATGCTGACAGTTTCACACATGAAATATGTATTCAGAAATAAAACAAATGTCTTAACGTACAGCTTTTCATTTTCTTTTATATTATTTTTTTGGTTGTGATTACATACATATGGGGGTTAAATGGTTATCTTCTAAACTTGTGTTATGTAGTCAATGGTAGATAAGATGTAGATTAAAACCAAACTGAAGTAAATATGAACATTACACGGCCAACAGAGGATTCAACTTCCATGTAAAGCAAGCCCCAGGAATTGACCATAAATACATGTCATTTTATAGAATATATATCTCAGCAAAAGATTCAACTATAACATAGTCTCCCTGTTTCTCTTGAAAGCAAATGAGCTCAGTGTTTGTGAGAGAAGTCTACACGGTTAGAAAGGAGAGAAAGTGAGAAAGAAGGAGAAACTTCACATTGAGCTACAAATGGTGTGGTTATTTGACCACTGGAGTCTTTCAGGTGTTTCTGCTCCAGTTCCATGTTAATTGTGTAACATAATCACATCACATTTATCCACTTATTCCACTTTAAAACATCCAAGTAAAGCTGCACTACTTACAACTGCACTATAGTGTTGCTTCTTCCTCTCAAAATCTGTAAGACAGCCTTTTACACATTTCACAGTTGGGATTCTACCATTTCGCACTTCTCCCATTCGAAGACAGATGGAAGAATACGTGTAGATAAACAACAGACTTTTCAGAGGTATATGAATAAAAGACCAGTTATCAGTGAGTCTAAGACTTAGAACAGAATGAAATTAAACTCCTTGGTTGGTCGCCTTGTTTCCCCCCCATTATTTTGACCACAGATGGTTTCCCTCTGTGTCATGGCTCCGCAGACATGTCACAGTCATCATTCTTTCATTGAGGCCAGTTCTTATAGCTGACTACCTCATCATGACCCAGAACCCAGGAAATCCAGAAAGCAGGGAGTACGCCAGTCCAAGTCCCAGAAGACAAAGGAGTTGAGGCCTTCTTGGCTCTCTCTTGAACCCATCTTGTTCATCAAGGTTAGTGATGGTGACCAGTGTTCATTGTAGTTGTCTCTGCAGTATATACAAGGCCTTCCTCCAGGTCTTATTTTCTTTGATCAGGATCACGTTATTCTGTCATTGAAAGACATGGTCACATTTTGATTAAAGACTTTTTAAGCATAAATTTGGTTTCAATTTGGTGACTTTCTTATATTCTGATATTTTGTTTGGCATATCCCATGCAGCTGGGAAATTAAAATTACAAACTGAATGTGAATCTGTTTTTGAGACGTTATTATGTGTAGATGTAATTATTGTCTGAAATTATAGTGGAGGTATGTTGTTTGGAAGCTATAAATGTGGAGATGTTACTTTATTTTATGGATCTTTTAAAACTCACCATCATAACAGAGTAAGGTTTTTTTGTCAGTACAGATCGGGTTCTTCCACCTTGTCTTTCATTCTTAACATGGTCACTGCACCTTCGTGTTATGGTGACAGAGTCTGATTCCAGTGTCTGAAAGAGGAACTGTTCCCATCTGACCTCCTCCAGGTGTATCTGAACAGGCCGCATCCAATAGGGTGTGTTATAACGAGTTTACTTCATGTCTTCATCTAACTGTTGTTCCACTGACCAGGTCTGTGTGATGATCTCTGCCAGTATTTCTGAGCATCAATCCAGTTTCTTCTTACGTTTATTAATCAAATGGATCTTTGTGGATCCACTTTCTGTGGAGTATACACTCGAACTTCAATCAAAGTCGTCATTAACCGTCATCAACGTCATAAATATATCAACTATATAGAAAAATGTTGAATGTGAAGGAGAATGATTTTTCTCACAGAGTCTTAAAGTTGTGGAATCAATAATGTATGATGAAAACAAGAAATCATGTTATCTGAAAGTCCTGCTGATGTCAACTAACAATAAAAATATACTGATTGAACTGTGGCCATATCTCCTTACCAGATTCAGTCAGAATTTAGAAATTCCTCCAACCGGTCATGTTTCTCATGTTATATACCTGTGTCACTCATTATAATGAGCTGAAGATGTATGATGATTTTTTCTTCTACTGTTGTCGTGAACTCTGTCTTCACTATTTTGAACAAATCAGAAAAAATCAAACAACAGGAACAACTAGAATTATTAGAGACTTATATCTTCTCACCATCGAGCAGAGATTAAGGTTTTTTGTCTGCACAGGAAAATCATGCATTTGCTGTTTTGTTATATACATAGTTCTCAACATTTCCAACATGATTTGGTTGACCATCAGCCCATCTGTTCCATTATCTTTATACTCCACTCCAGGGTTTAGAGGACCAGTGCCATGTCCTGTTGACATCTGTTCTGTTTTTCAGTCCCAATCCAGGCTTCTGTTTGATTCTGTAGTTTTTCCAGGGAGTCTGCTTCATGTCTGTATGTTAGACACTGGGGCCAGATCAGTGTATTTTTTTCTGCAGTTACTCCTGAGTTCTGTCCAGTTCTTTGTATCTTTAAAATAGTGGTACTGGTAGAGTGACATGAGATGAAGTAACACTGACCTGAATCAGTGAAACACCAGACGTAGAGCTGAGTGTAGACCATTCAATCATGTTTTTGACTGTGTTTAGCACAGTTTATTTCTCCTTAAGTGAAATTAAAAAACCTGCAGGGCACAAATAAGCTACAAAGTAGATTTTTGTGAAGATATTATAAAAGAACTTACAGCAGTATGGTTTATGTTGATCTGATCCCTTACCCATCACAGGAGCAGACTGCCACTGCATCTTTGCTCTGTTGGTATGAAAACTGACGTTTGGATTTCAGCTGTTTGTCTCTGTTGGATGAAGCTCACATTTAAACACGTAAATGTGACTTTTGTCAAAAAGATGCAAACACTGGCTCCATTGTACAGTCTTGTTGTTTTCAGAAGAGGAAAAAAAGCAAGGTGGAAAACTCCAATATCATTCTAAACAGGACTAAAAACTTCTCCTTTCTCTGTAAATAGTTGCTACTGACCAACCGTTGAACGATCATTCTATTTCTGTAGGTTTTTGTTTTGGACTCAAGTTCTCCAGGTGTGACTGACAGATAGGTAGATTTTGCTATTTTCAGAAGGAGAAAATGGGTTCAGGTTTATATTCTGGAGTCTTGCAATAGATGTGGACTAATCCTTATCGGCTTCATGTCTGGTGGACACAATAACAAAAGAGTCTGATGGTTGTCACTGTTAATGGCATCCACTTTACATGTCACAGCTCAACAACCTAACACAACTGCAGGCTTAACTTGTATCGCTAGTTAGATGCTTGTGTTGGCACCTCCCTGAGTCAGTGTGATACATGTGAGAATTATGGACAGGAGGACATGGTCAGTGTATGGCTAGAATTTTGAGATGAAATCATTCACCATCAGGTTAAAATGATCTAATAGGCTGCAACTGATGAATCAGAAACCTATTATAAACTGCTGCCTGGCGGAGGCCGTCCTCTAGACGAACATTGAGTATAACGGAAGATAAGGGTGGGGAGACCCAGACTAGCTAAGTTCAGCCATAGATTTGATGGCGCTGAGGCACATGCTGGTGCTACCCTGTCCTGGACATTATCAAACTATCTTCTATTCACGTTATACCAGTATTATGACCACGTTGAGAGTATAAAGTATATTAATAGACTCTCAGTGCTTCATGTTTATTGAATAAAGCTGGCTTCACTGTGTTCAGTGTTTTATGGAAGAGGAGAACAAGCGAGGTGGGGGCATATACAAATGAATTCAAACAAGGGACCAAAAGTGTGAGTCATTAATTCCTCAAAATCCTGAAAACTCGTGCTTACTACTGTAGGTCTATGTTTAGGACTGAAGTCTCCAGGGGGGACTGATCATTGGGTTGGTTCATTCCTTCTGGTCCAAAGGGAAAAAGGTGTTTCAGGTTTAATCTGTAGTTTTACACAGGAAGACAGATGAATCCTAGAGGAGTCGTTAGGTTAACTTTTACTGAATGTTTACATCTAGAGTCACTTTCAAACTTAGTGACACAAGGTTAAATGAAGTTGAGGTTTAAACGCAATAGGGAAAGTTTTACATCACAGATTAACCATCCAATACAGCTCAGAGCATTAAAAACCACAGACTGAATACGTAAAGTCGCTAACTGTTGCAAAACTGTCAAGATATTTGTTCATTTAGGTGACACATGGGAAAAGTTTACAGCTTTTGTGGAGTTTATTCCACAAGTATCTTGAGCACAAAATTGTGGCAAATTGAAGTAATTGCCTTTACTCTTAATGTCTTTACTCTGAGTGAGTAAAAATTTGCTAAAAAACCTACCACGGGGGGGGATGGGGGACGGGGGTGTTTTTTTTTTTTTATTTTTTTTTTAATGTTTTTTTTTTTTTTTATCTTTTTTTTTTTTATTTTTTTTTTTTTTTTTTTTATTTTTTTTTTTTGTTATTTTTTTTTTTTATTTTTTTTTTTTATTTTTTTTTTAATTTTTTTTTTTTTTTTTTTTTTTTTGTTTTTTTTTTTTTTTTTTTTTTTTTTTTTTTTTTTTTTTTAATGCTTTTATACTTTCATTACATTTTCTGTCATGACACAAACAACAATAAACAAAAACAACATGGCCACAAAAACAAACCTCTGACAACTTGTTGTGTGATATTACACAGTAAATAATACACTCAGAGATAATCGTCTTCTCTGTACTAACAAGCTTGTGAGAGTATCACTGGAAGATGTGGGAACAAGTATATGTACACAATCACACTACACATTAAGGAAACATATCTCCAAAGAAAGAAGAGAAAATAAGAAAATAACAAAGTCACCTTAGAGGAAATGTGTTTTTTTAAAAATGAAAATGAATAAATTATAAATAATCATAAGTAAATGAATGTACAACCTTTATGACCCAAAAAACATCAGTTGGCCAGTTTTCCTCACTGTCTTCTTTCATCCCTTTTAATTTACAATGGTTGTGAGTCTTTTACTGCTATTTAAGAAAGGGGTCCTAATCCTACAAAAAATTATCCATTTTTCGTTTGAATCTGTATGTTAGGTATTCTTCAGTAGAAAGTCAAAAATCACTTGTGCCAAACCCCCACCCACCCCTAATTGTAGGGGGAACTTTATCAAAATCCATGATGAGCAATAATTGTTTCTTTGATGAGGGACCCTTTAATATGACGATGGGCAAAAGATGAGAAGCAGAATTGGGATCAGTATCAAGTGGACATTAAAAATCTAATTAGTTTGCTAACAATTTTACTCCAGTATCCTCAATATGGAGACGATTGTCCATATACAGTGACGTATAACGTCTCCACCTCTGCTTGACATTTGGAACGCTTTCAGATCAAACTTGAGTTAATCCTGGTGTTTGCTGTGGGTAATCTGCAAGCGATGTTAATATTCTGAAACTGGGTCTCTCTGGTTCTTGTATTTACTTTGTTCTGAAACAGATTACACAATAAAAGCAGAGTTCCATGAATGTTATTTACAGCATTGATTCTAGTGATAATACAGGCACACTTTCACAGGTAGAAAATGAAGCTATGTGAACTTGACCACAGTCATCACTGCCTCCATCTGTGTCTCAGACTTGTCCATAAAAGTCTGTGTTGGATGGCACAGGTGGCATCTCCACATATAAAACTCAAACTTTATTTATTTTATATTCACTTGTCATACCAAAATAAAAAAACAACAAAGAAACAAAAAAAAAGAAATATAGAACATCCCAACAAGGAAACACAAACACATAAACAATCACGCATACACACGACACATAATTACTGTTCGGAATTATTGTACATAAGTTCTCTTTATCTGGAGTGTTCTTTATGTATCTATTAATTTCCAGGTAGGCCAATGTGCAACAGTATATGCCTGTAGAGTTGCTTTGCAGGAAGGAGAAGTGGAGAGACTGTGGTTTCATCCGGAGCCACCGGTGACATGCAGGAAGTGCGTTTTCTTCCCCACAGAAATAAGGACTGAGGCGGAGCACACAGTCCTGTGAGGACATGGTTTGAAGTGAATTAAACAGTACCAAGAGAGAAGATAATGTTGTAGTCATGTGAGAGTTACAGCTATGTATTCCCCTCTCCATTAGTGCTGTAGTCTTGTTGTAATCAGGGACCTCCTAAAGAAATAAAGAGTGGGGACGGCAAGGTGCGCTTCAGAGCGGTAGGAGATTGTAACTGGACGTATCTCTGCGTTCTCCTCGGGAGTAAAAAAGGAACTCTTGTCTTTCTCTTCTTTGTGCAATGTTATAAATGTTTTAGGTCGCTGAAACCTGACATTTATTGTCGCTGAACCTGAACATTACATACAGGCCCATTTTTTGCCCCCCCCCCCCCCAAATTAGAAAAAACCCCCAGAAATATAACAGGCACACACAAGTCCTCATCATCGGGCAGAGAAGGCCCCCACATCAAGATGCAGAACGACAACTACCCAGGCCAGAGGACCCAAGGAGCGCCACCCCCATGGGCAGACAGACAGGAACAACCCGAGTGTGGGAGGGACACCCCCTCCCATGAGGAAACACTGTGGAGGACTAAAGACTAAACCAATAAGTCAATAATATATGGTAAGACAATAAAACAAGTAGATAAATACACATAAAAGCTAGATTTACAATAGATGGAATAAAGTAATAAAATCAGTAAGAATGAAGAAGGCTGAAACACGTCTTTACATAAAAGTCATTTTAAAAGTAAAATAAACGAACCATGTAAAAGTAATAACACACAATATTATCCAAATAAGATTAACTCCAAATTCAATGTTGATAAATGAGGAGTTATATAGCAATTATAAATCATGAATAGCTTGATCAAAGCGATGATCTTGAGCCTCTTTTTAAATGTATCAAACAGTCTCTGTGGCCCTGAGGTTCTCCAGCGTTCACAGTTGGGGGCCCATATTATAAATGAATGCCGCTCCTTGTGTGTCCTAGATCTACTTGTGGTATTGGTAAAAGGCCGGTGCCTGGCAGGATCAGGGTTCCTTGGGAGAAAAAGTTGAACCAAAGTGTCCTCACCATCAACAGGGTGAAACTCTCAGTGTTTCATCGTGTAAAATCAATGGATCATTTGCGTCAATGGTTAAATCTGTTTCTTTTTTTTTGAGGTAAAGAGTCGACTGATGTCATTGATTTTACCTTGAAGTGGTCTGCACAGTCTCACAAGGGCAGTCACTAGGTTTCCTTGATGAGCTGTTAAAATTTATTTTGGTTATACGAAATCTATTGTGAGAAAAGGAACTTGGGGTTGTTTTTGTTTTACTGTGATTAGTTTGTGGAGGTGGGAAAGTCTGCCTGTTTGAGTTATTGTAAAGTTTGAAGGAGTCTGTAATCTTTTCACAATGAAACTGTAAGTTTGATTTTCTCCATCTCACTCTCAGTGCTCCTGCAGTTCTTTTGAGCGGTTTATTTCTTATTTTCTCACGTCGGTGTAGGTTTGATTTATTATTCTTAATAACAGGTGGAGCACTGAGGTCCAGCCGCTGACTTCAGTTTCGTGTTAAAATCATTAATAATGAAAATCACAGGACGTGGTAAAATTCTCTGCAGGAAGTGCTCTGTTAGAACCTGGATAAAAATTTGCAAGCCACTTCAGGGTAAGGTGATTTCCTCATGTTCTCACATGGGGCTCCCGCTGGTTAAAACTTGGTTGATGTTAAAAATCACACAGAATGGTCAAGACACAGCAGTCCTACGACAAGAGGACAAAACCACAGGCTAGGCATAAGATATGACCACGGTCCAGGGTGTGCCCTCTGCCAGGGTTGGCTGGTGAACATGTTAAGTAAAACGTTTTTAAAAGTTTCTCTTGGACACAGAGTCCGAGGAAGACAGCCATTGTGTATATTAAAATCACCAGTTATTAAAATTTGTTATATGATGGTGTGGATGATGATAAACAGATCAGGAGAAGTCTCTAAAAAAAAAAGGTGAATAGCGAGGGTGTGTCTGTAGATTGTTGAGGACAGAGGATAGCTGGTCGCTATAAACAAAGGCATGATATCAAATGATGGGGTACTGTTAAAAAGAGTTGCATTTGAGTACATGTTATTTTTTATAATCGATGCAGTCCCTCCTCCTCTTTTGTCCCCCCTGGTAGAAAATAAAAAGTTGAAATTTGTTGATGAAGCCTTGAAAAAGATTCCTTTGTAGAAGTTGGCAAAAACGACTCCAAGCACAACGCTCTCAAAAACAGCATTCCAGAAAGCAACCCACACACAAGGACCCACACATCACCTAGAAGGGACGAGAACATTAAGAAGTTAATTAGCGACTCTTTGGGTAGTTTATAAAACCATATAGGATCTTAGAAGTAAAAGACTGACCCAGCAGGATCATATGAAAATAAAACAGGCCTATTAAACCTTGCTGTACGGCTTTACAGCCCCTGGGGGTTCTCACTTGTGGATGAACGTCACAGGGGTAAGGTCACAAATGGTATGTTGATCAGTGTCACCAAAGTAAGCTATGGAGTTCCTCAGGGTTCTGTGCTAGGACCAATATATTATTCACATTATTACATGCTTCCCTTAGGCATTTTATGAGAAGCACGGCATAAACTTCCATTGCTAGGCAGTGATACCAAGCTATTTTATCCATGAACAGATGAAACCAATCCGCTGGTTAAACTCCAAGCATGCCTTTAAGACTAAAGGATTGATGACCTGTAATTTTCTACTTTAAACTCAGACAAACTGATAGTTATTGTATTTGGCTCTAAACATGTCAGAGGATCATTATTCTAAGCACCTGCTTTGGTGGATGGCATTACCTTGGCCTCCAGTATCTATGTGAAAAACTTGGTGTTTTATTTGACCAGGATATGTCTTTGACTTCTCACATAAAGCAGGTGACCAGGACTGCTTTTCTGTCACCTTCGTAATATCATCAAAATTAGGAGACATCTTTTCAGAGTGGTGCGAATAAAACTAGTTATGCATTTGTGTCTTCCAGGCTGGATTATTGTTTACGCGTTACTGTCCTGCTGTCCAAGTAGCTCTTTAAAAAGGCTCCTCCAATTGTTTCTCAAATTCGCTGCAGCTAGAGCTACTGTACAGAAATTAGGAAGAGAGATCCATATTACTTCCAGTATTAGGCTTCTCTTCACTGGCTCCCTTTAAAATTAGAATTGAATTTAAAATCCTCCTCCTTTAATTACAAGGCCCTGAAAGGGCCTAGCTACATCATTTATGAAAATCCTCATCGTACCATTACTGTCCCAACAGATCACTACGATCTCTAAGTGCAGGTCTGCTTGTGGTTCTAGAGTTTCTAAAAGTAGAATGGGAGGGTAGAGCTCATTTCAGCTATCAGGGCTCTCTCTATGGAAACTGCTCCCAGTTTGGGTTTGGGGAGGAGACAAGACCACAGTCTCTGCGTTGAAGGTCAGGCTTAAGAATTTCCTTTTTGATAATATGCCTATAGTCTTTGGGCTGGACTTAACCATCCTTAATTAGTGCTACCGGCCTAGGCTGGCAGGGGGACGATGCACTGAGGACATTGTCCTCTCCTCTTTCTACTCTGGCTCCTGTCCTCTAATATCTTATCTTCTCTTATTATTTACTTAAACCTCTGTGTCTTACTCTCTCCCCTACGACTCCCCTCCCCCTCCATCATCTTGTGAGGGTCTCTGGTCTGAGTGTATGAAGATTGACCTGTGGAGTTCTAAGCTTACATCTGCTGCAGTGGCTCATCAACCAGCCAGTCTTCATGGTCTGGAGTGCTGTGTATCAGACCTGTGGGAGCTCCATAAACGACTCTGCCCAGTCATCTGGCCTCCTCTAGTTGTTCCACTCCTACCAAGATGAACAAATCTCCAACCTGCCCATAATTCCTGTTAAACTCACAATTTGTCACAGATCATCAGCTATGTGTTATAGTACTAGACCCTACATGTTTTCCTTCCGCTTGAAGTATGTATCTATGACAGAAGTTTGTTTACTCTTGTTTCTCCTGCTCGCCTGTTTTCTCTCTGTCTCTTGTTTCTAAACGGCTGGCTTTCGAGGTGGGTTCGCCTCCAATGAACTGGGTTTTGTCAAGGTGTTCTCCCCTGTTTAAAAGGAAGTTTTTCCTTGCCACTCCGTCACCCTCAGGCTTGCTCTGGATGGTCGCAGGCTGGTTTTTGTGGAAGCGTCTTGAGGACCGATTTGTCTTGTATTGAATCAAAGCCAGCCCTAACAGATAGTTGGGGATGTTGGGTTGCTTGAGGGCAGTCTTTGAAATACACAACACCTGCATAAGAGACGGTGGGGTAAGAAAGAGCTGCTTGGCGACTGAAATTAGTTTGCATATGATATTTAGATATGGTGAGGAAAGAAGGAGTTACTCACCAAAGATGACTCGAAGCACTGTAAAGACACAAGCACACATAACTACGCACAACTAGAAGGGCACGTGAGAAAGCATTTTGTTTTTTTTTAATTATCTGCCATGTATGTAACATTTAAAATGATTGTTCTTTAGACACACTTTACAATTTTTTATGAAAAGTGTATGCAAAAAATGTTATGATAATATGCTTATCAATACAATGTTATTTCGAAGTTTCCCCTTCCTGTAAAACAGGAAGCTAGTGGAGTCTCCAGTGTCCTCTTATTTGGTTAGTAATCTGCGGAGCAAGCTACGCCCACTAATCTGCATCAGCTGTAACAGGGAAGCTAGGATATGTAGATTTTACTGAGGAAGCAGAAACTAGTGGTGAAGGAAATAGGCTGGCAGAGGGGAGAGATTTCTGAATCTGAGATAGCTTTCATGGATGTGAAGGTTAGACAACGTGAGGATGGGTGATCAACCCTTTTCTTTAAATTAGTAAGCTCTAAAGAATACTGCAAAAAACCACTGTTTGTTTCAGGCTAGAGACTGGGGCATAGATGACATAAAAGTGCAAGACTCTGGTTTGATTTGATTTCATGGTGACGTTAGTGTGGCGTGCCAATATTTTGATTATATTTATAAATGTTTATTTTGATATTATTCTAGTGTGAACATTCCCAAAACTAGTGTGATGGTGTCTGTATGTCTGTTTTAGTTTTATGTTTTTTGTTTTATTGAGTATACATATTTCCGGTTTAGTCGGTAGTAGGCACGGGGGGACTTAATATATGGCGCACAGAGTGTGACGCATGTGCAGTGTAGCCACACCTCCCGCCCATAACTTGGGAAGAGTAGTATACCGGTAAGCTGTGTAGGGATGCTCTCTCTCATTTAAACTATGCTGCATGTTTAAAAGTGGGCTTCTTTGTTGAAAGTCCTGAAATGTAGAGGTCGGTTGTATTGTAATATTTTGTGTGTTTTAGGTTATTGAAAAATGTTGTTTATATTAGTTTGGTCAGTTTGAGGCTTCATGTGTATATTTTCTGTCCTGCGGCAGCTGTGAGAGCGAGCTTGGTGCCGTGTCCTCAGCTCACTGTGTTCCCCCTGACTTGATAGGGAATAAAGTGCAGATCCTACTTCTGGCACCTGAGCATTTATTCTCTCGAGCAACCAGATTAAAGCTGCTAACATTAGTGCATGGAGGTTATGTTTAGTTGGTTTTAAAGAGCTGGGCTGTCGACAGATGAACACAGGATCACAATACAACTGAACATCACAAAGCTACAACCTCCAACATCACTTGTCTCTATAAAACCTGACAAATCTTACCATCAAAACCTTCATGCAGGTCGATTTATTGTACACCATTTATAAATGTTGGCCGCTATGAAATTTGAGTTTGACCCCCTGCTTGTAGGGCTCTAGGTTTAATGCACATCTTTACGTCAACGGAGGAAATATGTTGTAAAACATAAGACAAATGATAATACAATCATTAAAAGCATAACGGCTGTACAATTCACACATTAAAAGACGATTTCAAAGTATTAAAACCAATGAACAAAGTACAGCTTTTCATTTCCTTTTATAGATTTTTGGTTTGTGATGACAACATTGGGTAAATGGTTCATCTTCTAAAACTTGTTGGCTATGTATTCAATGGTAGTATAGTTGTAGATGAACAAACTGATGTAATGAACATTAAACGCCAACAGAGAATTCATCTATCCATTTAAAGCAAGCCCCAGGAATTGACCATAACAACATGTCATCTTTATAGAAGTATAATATCAGCAAAAGATTCAATAAACATAGTCTCCTGTTTTCTCTTGAAAGCAAATGAGCTCTCAGTGTGGTGAGAGATGTCTACACGTTAGAAAGGATGAGAAAGTGAGAAGAGAGGAGATACTTCACATTGGATACAAATGGTGTGGTTATTTGACACAGTGGAGTCTTTCAGGAGTTTCCGCACAGTACATGATAATTGTGTTAATTCATCACATCACATTATCACTTATTCCACTTTAAACATCCACAGTTAATGCTGCACTACTGTACAACTGACTATAGTGGAGATTCTTCCTTCACATATCTGAGACAGCTTTTACACATTTCACGTTGGGATCCTAACATTCCACGTTCACCATCAAGAACAGATGGAAAGAATTACGTTGATACACAAACCAACATCAGAGTATATGAATAAAAAGACAGTTAATCAGTGAGGTATAGAATTTGATCGATGAATTTAAACGGTTCTCGTTATCTTGTTCTTGTGACCATTGATGTTTTCTCCTGTGTCCGTGGCTCAGACATGTCAAGTCGTCATTCTTTCCATCTGAGGGCCCAGTTCTTATAAGCCGGACTACCTCATCACTGACCAGACCAGAATCCAGAGTGAGAGTGTAGCGCTGCAGTCCCTGCAGACAAAAGGAGTTGAGGCTTTCTTGGCTCTCTCTTGAACCATCTTGGTCATCAAGGTTAGTGATGGAGACAAGGTCATTGTAGTTGTCTCTGCAGTAATACAAGGCTTTCCTCCAGGTTTATTTTCTTTGTTCGGATCACGTTATCTGTTCATTGAAAGACATGGTCAATTGATTAAAGACTTTTAAAAGCATCAAACAAAGTCTCTTTGTTATTTTGGTGACTTCACTTCATTTTCTGTTATTTTGATGATAACCATGCAGGCTGGGAAATAAATTACTGACTGACTCCAAAACTGTTTTGCGATGTTGTTGTATTGTAGATTTATTAGTCTAAATAATTGTACATTAACTCATACATAAATAGATCAGTGATTGTGGAAGATAGTTCTGGTTGATCTTCAGACTGTTTCAGTTCTGGAGCTAAATGTGGAGATGTTACTTTATCTTATTCATGGATCTTTAATATATCTCACCATCATGCAGAAGATAAGGTTTTGGTCCTACAGTTGGCGTTCTTCCATATTCCTTGTTCTTCATTCAACATGGGTACTGCCTTTTGTGTTCTGATGACAAGTCTGATTCAGTGTCTGAAGAGGAACTGCTCCCATCTTGACCACTCCAGAGGGGTCTCTGAACAGGCGATCCCAATAGTCTGTGTCACACTGAGTTTTATTGATCAACTGGTTCAAATCCACTGACCATGTCTGTGTGATGTTCTCCTGCAGTATTACTGAGCATCAATCCAGTTCTTTGTTTCATTAATAAATTGATCTTTTTGGATCCACTTTCTGTGGAAGTAAACACACAAACATCCAATCGTAGTCGTCATCAACCGTTCCTTTGTCCACGTCATGAAATACTATCACTAAATAGAAAACTACTGAATATGAAGGTAATGATTTTTCTCACAGAATCTTAAACAGGTTTGAATCAATAATGATGATGAAAGAACTCATTCATTGTAATCAGGAAAGTCTTGTGATGTAACTCAAACAATAAAATATACTAATTCAACATGTGCCATTTCTCCTACCAGAATTTATAGAGTTTAGTTCACCAACAGATCTTGTTACTCATGTTATAACCTGTGACCCTATTATAACTGAGCTGATAGATAAATGTGATTTGTCTTTTACTGTTGTGTGAAACCTCTGTCATCAATATTTGACAAATCAGTAACAAATCAAACAAACAAAACAACTAGAATTTTTAGAGCCTTATATTCTACCATTGTAGCAGAGAAAAAGGTTTTAGTTGTGCAATGGAAATCAAGCCATGTGCTGTTTCTAGTTATAACACAGTTCTCAACATTTCCATTTTTATCATTTGGTTCACCACCATACCATCTTGTTCCATCATCTTTAAACTCCACTCCAGGTAGAGACCAGTGCCATGTCCTGTTGACATCTGTTCTGTTGTTCAGTCCAATCCAGGCTTCAGTTTGACTCCCCATAGGTTTTTTCATGAGTCTCTTCATGTCTTTTATGTTAAACACTGTGGCCAGATCAGTGTATTTTTTTCTGCAGTACTCCTGAGCTTCTGTCCAGGTCTTTGTTTCTTCAACATAGTGGTACTGGTAGAGTTGACATGAGATGAAGTAACACTGACCTGAAATCAGAGAAAACACAGACGTAGAGCTGATTGTAAGACACATTCAATCGTTTTATTGACTGTGTTTCAGCCCAGTTTATTTCCTCCTTAAGTGAAATTCAAAGACCTGGCAGGGACCAAACAAAGCAACAAAGTAGATGTTTGATGTATCTGTTCACATGTCAAACACAGTGGTGTCAGCTGTTCTACAAATCCTCATCAAGCTGTAATGATTTGTGATTGTGAAGATATATAAAGACATACAGCAGTATGGTTGATGTAGATCTGATCCACTTACCCATCACAAGGAGCAGACTCCACTGCATCTTTGCTCTGTTGGATGAAACTGACGTTTGATTCCAGCTGTTTGTCTCTGTTGGATGAAACTGACGTTTGATTTCAGCTGTTTGTCGCTGTTGGATGAAGCTCACATTTAAACACGTCATGTGACGTCAAAAGATGCAACACTGGCTCCATTGTACAGTCTCGTGTTTTCAGGATAAGGAAAACAAGCAGGTGGAAAATACAAAATTATTCAAAACAGGACTAAAATGTCCTCCTCTACTATGAAAATAGTGCAACTGACCAACCTTGAACAACCTTCTACTACTGTAGGTTTTTGTTTTGGACTCAAGTCTCCAGGTGGACTGACAGATACGGTAGATTTGCTCTTTTCAGAAGGAGAAAAGAGATTCAGGTTTAATCTGGAGTCTTGCACATAGACTGTGGATTAATCCTAATCAGCCTCAAGCCTGTGGACACAATAACAAAGAGTCTGATGGTGTCACTGTTAAAGCATCACTTTACATGTCACAGCTCAACAACCAAACACAACTGCAGGCTAACTTGTAACGATAGTTAGATGCTTGTGTTTGACACTTGAGTGTGAACATGTGAGAAATATGGACAGGAGGACACTGGTCAGTGTGTGGCTAGAATTTGAGAATGAAATCATTCACCATCAGGTTAAAATGATCTAATATGCTGCAACAGATGAATCAGAAACCCATTAAAACTGCTGCCTGCTGAGGCCGTCCTCTAGACGACCATGAGAATAAACGGAAGCGTAAGGTATGTGGAGACCAGACAGCTAAGATCAGCCATAGATTTGAAGGCAGCTGCACATTCTGTTGCTACCTTCCTGGACATTTATCAACAACAAATATTCTTTAAACACCGTCTATGACTATGTAGAGTATAAAGTATTAATCTACAGTCAGTGCTTCATGTCAAAGTTTAAAAAAGCAGCAACACTGAGTTCAGTGTATTAAGGAAGAGGAAAACAGGCAGGTGGGGAATATACAAATGAATTCAAACAAGGACCAAAAGTGCTGAGTCATTACTTCCTCAACATCCTGGAAAACTCTGCTACTACTGTAGGTCTATGTTTAGGACTGAAGTCTCCAGGTGGACTGATCCATTGGTTGGTTCATTCCTTCTTGTCCAAAGGAGAAAAGTGTTTCAGGTTTAATCTGTAGTTTTACTCAAGGAAGACAGATGAATCCTAAAGGAGACTGTTAGGTCTCACTTATTTAAAGATTACTGAATGTTTACTCAGAGTCCACTTCAAACTTAGTGACACAAGGGCAAAGAAGTTGAGTTTAAACTTTCCAAAGAGGAAGTTTTCATATCACAGATTAACATCCAACACAGCAGAGCATCCTAAAACCACAGACTGAATATGTAAAGTTCTCTAACTGTTCCAAAACTGTCAAGATATTTGTTCATTAAGGTGAACATGGGCAGTGTAGCTTTTTTTGAGTTTATTCCACATTATCTTAAGCACAAATTGTGATGTAATGTAATATTCTGAACTGGGTCTCTCCGGTTCTGTGTATTTACTTTGATTTGAAACAGATTACAAAATAAAAGCAGAGATCCAGAAAGATATTTACAGCATTGATTTCTACGTGATAATAAAGGCACATTTGCACAGTAAAATGAAGCTATGAATTTGACCACAGTCATCACTGCTCCATCAGTGTCTCAGACTTGTCCATAAAAGTCTGTGTTGGATGGCACAGGAGTCATCACCACATAGAACATGATTCCTTTGCAGAAGCTGGGAAAGAGGACTCCAAGCCCAACGCTCTCAAAAACAGCATTCCAGAAAGCAAATGTGTACAAGGTCTTATTACAATAAAGACCGTCTGCAGAGGTGGGATCATAGTTTGGCTGGTACACTGAGAGGACCCACACATCACCTACAAGGGACGAGAACATTAAGAAGTTAATTAGCGACTCTTTGGGTAGTTTATAAAACCATATAGGATCTTAGAAGTAAAAGACTGACCCAGCAGGATCCATATGAAAATAAACAGGCCTATTAAACCTTGCAGTACGGCTTTACAGCCCCTGGGGTTCTCCCGTGGATGAAAGTCACAGGGTAAGGTCACAAATGGTATGTTGATCAGAGTGATCAAAGCCAGCCCTAACAGATAGTTGGGGATGTTGGGTTGCTGAGGGCAGTCTTTGAAATACACAACACCTGCAAAGAGACGATGGGTTAAGAAAGAGCTGCTGACGACTGAAAGGCAATGAATTAAGATATATTGAGGAAAGAAAGAGTACTCACCAAAGATGACTCGAGCCACTGTAAGGACACAGCACACAACTACAGCACCAACTAGAAGGGCACGAGGGAAAACATTTGTTGTTTTAATTATCAGCCATGTATGTAACATTTAAAATATGTTCTTTAGACACACTTTACAACTTTTTATGAAAAGTTCTATGCAAATAAATGTTATGATAATATCACTTATCACATACAATGTTTTTAGAAGTTTCCTGTCAAACAGGAAGCTAGGGGAGTCCAGTGTCCTCTGATTGGTTAGTAATCTGCCTGAGCAAGCTCCGCCCACCAATCTGCATCAGCTGTAACCAGGGAAGCTAGATATGCAGATTTTACTGAGGAAGCAGAAACTAGCTGGTGAAGGAAATAGGCTGGCAGAGGGAGAGATTTCAAAATCTGAGATAGCTTTCACTGGATGTACGGTTAGTACAAGTGCAGGATGAGTCATCAACCCTTTTGTTTAAAATTACAAGCTCTAAAGAATATCTACAAAACCACTGTTTGTTTCAGGCTAGAGACTGGGGCATAGATGACATAAAGTGCAAGACTCTGGTTTGATTTGATTTCATGGACACGTTAGTGCTCATGGAGGTTACTGTTTAGTTGGTTTTAAAGACGCTGGTGTGGACAGATGAACACAGGATACACAATACAACTGAACATCAACAAAAGCTACAACCTCCAAAGTCACTCTGTCTCTGTAAAACACCTGAACAAATCCTAACATCATAACCTTCATGCATGTCGATTTATTGTACACCAGTTGTATCAGCCTTGATTAACCTGTGATTATTATATTATTATATATACAGTATACTACTCACCAGTCAGTCTTGGGGACGTGGGCGGTGGGGGTCGGACCTGAAACCTCCAAACTGTACCCACAGTTATTGCCACAGGTTGGCCTGCAGATGGGGCTAAAGAGAAATTATAGATACAGCCTCATTGTTTTATTGACTTCACATCCCAAAGTGAAACTGAAGGAAAAAGTTTCTGCTGTCGCTTGAAGTTAAATAGTCGTCTCATATATAATGTATACTTGAGTTATTTGGATAGTTGACATGACATATTTATATCATATATTACTATCAAATGAATGCCACATTTTCCTCATCATAGGTTAAATCATTAAAAAATAAATGATTGCAGTGCAGATCAGTACTCTGTAATGTAGAGGAATACTGACGTGCTCTCTGATCAGTACTCTATCATAAAAGTCATGCTATGACACAGTATTAAATATTATTTGAGAGAAATAGGAGCTTGCTTTGCTTGTATTTACCATCCACCACCTAAAACGCCAGATAAGTTATATGTAAATACACAGGAGCAGACTTACCTGCCATTCTTATGAATGTTGATCCTGTCTCTGAATGCGCCGTCAGATGACTTTACCACTGCACTTAAACAACTTAGACCAATGATTGGGGATTTCCACCGTCTAATGTTTTGGTGTGTGGCTGGCACCAAATCAGTTTGAGAGGGCCGACTTTCAGCGAGATGGCACGTCGTGTCATCACACCATCATGTCAATAATGCAGCGAAAGTAAAAGCAAAAGATACCGTATGTTGTTGTCACAGATCAAGAACATAGTTAAAGAGGTCAAGTTTTAACCACAATAAGAGGATTAAGAAGCTAAACACGTTTGTGCAGAAAACACTGAACAGAATGTAAATACTATTGCATTAGGAGAATAAAAAATACACTATCACACTATTAATAACAGCATCTCCTAAACTGCTGGGTTCAGGCCACTGCTTTTCAAATAATCGCGTGCCAGTGTTTCATGAGCTGTGATCAACCCACGAGTCAAGGTGTGCTGCAGGGGTCTGGGCTGTGTGTGCAGTTTCGTTGACTAATTGTGTAATAAAAAAGTGGAAATAAAAAAAAAGAGGGGACATACTTTCATTTCAGAATAAAAGTTGAAGCCTTCACAGCTCAACACGAGGAATTATTGAAAAAATAAACAGTGGTATGTTGACTTTCTGCATGAGTGCTGATTTGTTTGAATTCTTAATTAAAGAAGGATGGCCTAACGCAATGACCATCTGGTCATAATCAGTAACAGTTATTATCTTGCCATCATGCCTCCTGTCAGTGGGCGTCTTATATTAGTGAGCATTCTGTCCAATAAGTGGACGTTAGAAGCAGCAGGTCAGTACTTATGAATGGAAGGAATTAAGAGAAATAAACCAGCGTCAGGGTCTGGGGTGGCCACGGGTCACTGATGCTTGTGGGGAACGAAGCGTGATCATGTGGTCCGATCCCATACTTTGAGATACCTCAAACTGCTGAAAACAGACAATGTGGGTTGTTATACAAAGACGTCAGAAGACACAGTGCATCATGGTTTGCATCTCATGTTATTAGTGTGGTCATGAATTTCATGCTTTCTGGTCTTTCCTAAAAGGGCATTTTGAACCTCCAGTTTTTATAAACTTCAATTCGAACAAGGACCAGAGGGCGGGAGCACATTACAGCAGTTATAAAACAGCTGAGTTGGCTCTCTGTGCATTTCAGGATCTATTTTAAGGGTCTTTTAGTAGTTTTTAAGTGTCTTAATGGTATTGGGCATTCAGTAATCATGGCTCGTGGCTGTGGAACAGCCTGCCGGAGAACCTCAGGGCCACAGAGACTGCTGATGCTTTTAAAAAGAGGCCCAAGACTCATCTTTTTAATCAGGCTTTACATGATTGTAATTCTTCTTTAATTCTACTTCATCACAATCTTTATTTATGTTATTAGTGTTTTATATTACTTATTTTAATACTAATAATTTATTCCACTGTTCTAGATTATTTTAAAAATAAAAAAGTGCTTCTTTATTTACATTTATAACCTTTTTTTATTAGATAAAGAGTGTTTAAAATTATTTATAGATTTTACGTTTTTAATTTTTTTTTAATTTCTAACTACATTTTATTTTTTTTTAGTTCTCCACTGTTTCCTCGTGGGGGCCTGCCACGTTTGGTGCTGTCAGGTGGATCCCTTCAGCCTGGGTGGTTGGACGCTCTGCACTTCTATGTGTGGTGTCCGCTTGTCTGCCTGGATCGGGGTGATCTGACGCCCCCTATGGTCAAGTGGCTGATAATGAACTCCAAATAATCTGACAGGTTCTCTATTGTACTGTATAGCACAATACAAACGGGTGGCCGCAGGTGTGAGTGCGGAGGTTGTACCCCACCCTTCGCTCAGTCACAGCTGGGTTACATCCCCCCACGCGTCCCTCTAGAGGACAAGCGGTCACAGAGGATGAGAATGAGTATAAAAAAGCAAATGTTTGCATGTGGGGAATAATTCACATACTGCAATCAGTTACTTTGGATTCTGTATCTTATTAAGATAAACTGTGGGCCGAGCCCTCTCTAGTGTTTACAATAGGCTATAAATAGAATGGACTGATAACATCATCAGCAGGTATCAAAGGGCGTCCAACGGCACGATGGGGGCCCCCTGCACAAACACGAATACACACAGATACGCCCCCACTCTCTAGGTTCTGTTCGGGTTTCGTGTTTGCTCTGTGTAACGTCGCTTACTTAAATAATCTAATTTTCTGCACCTCCTCTTCATCTTTATCCGGGACCTGAATAAGAGCAGACATGCTGCTCCGATATCAGTCTGCCGACGCCTACACCAAGGCTTGGCCTCCGTTCCCTCTTCTCCTCCCCACTGCAGTTGTGTCACTGGTTGTGTTTGACTTTCACCACCGTCAGCATCTCTCTCTCTCTCTCTCCCTCTCTCTCACACACACACCTCCTGTTGTTTTTTTTTTCTTTTGGTGTCACACACCTTTTCACTGACTTCCTTTTGACTCCGGGAGGGTGAGCGAGACAGAAGAAGAAGAAGAAGAAGAAGAAGAAAGGAGAGCAGCCAAACAAGAGGAACAATAGAGAAGCTAAAAGCATGTGCTGTACGGGAAAGTGTGCCCGCCTGGTGGGCCTGATCCTGCTGCCTTCAGCCTTCATCTGCATGATCTCCAACCTGCTGCTGTTCTTCCCCGACGGGCAGAGTCTGGACAATGACCACATCTCCCTCCAGGTCTGGCTCATGGGGGGGCTCATCGGAGGAGGACTCTTTGTGAGTAGTCTACGTACACGTACATACGCACAATTCTGGTTTGATGCTTTACAGTTTGTTTTCACTGGGGTTTTAAGTCATTAACTCAGGCTTAAGTAAGCTAGTAAAATCATATCACGCGGTTTTATAGAGTTTTATTGGCCGTTATTATTACTCTAAGGCCACCTTTAGACATATAACAGAATTTTATTTTAGTTCTTCTGAAGGTTTATCTGGATCTTTTCACCGTTTAGTTTAGTCTCTAGGTTGGTCTCACAGATTAGACAAACGATAAACAATCCACACATGAAAAGGGAGCTCAACATTAAGTTGTCTCTGTTTAATGTAATGACCGTTCAACTTTTAAAACACTAAATACCAAAGTCAGCCGAAGCACAAATGAGCTTCGACGACTCCTTAATAAAGAAAGATATATTTATATGTCTAATACGTTAAAATAAAGAAAGAAAATACAGTACTTTATACTTTTACCATCCTCACATGGGAAGGTTTTACACAAATAACAAAAATATACTGATATTATAAAATATGTAGATGCGTAGACTGATATTATATAATTATTAAGCTGTAGTCTATAAAAGACAAAACTAAACTTGATCAGAAAATAATGGCAGAATTCAAGTTACACATTCATACTTTTGTGTAATACTTAATAAACTTACTTAGTCATTTTGTTAATGTCCGAAATTTACTTTTTTACACTTTGGTACGGCTCCTCTCTTTATTATGACACCATGGTTGAATGTGTTTACGCAGTGTTTCCACTGACTCTATCTTGACATTTGTAATAAAACAATAATTAATTCATATAATAAAAGTAATTGATAATGGCTCAGAGCGACCTTTGAGTCGGGGTAGGACACGCTTTTGTCATCGTGATCGTGCGCCTTGGAACAGGGAGCAGGATGTTTGATCTCACTCCTCTCACAATGGGAGGAGACACAACCCGGTGGGACGAGAGAGTAAAACTCACAAATATTCACAAATATTTGCTTTAAGAGATAAGCGCATATGCACATATTGTGCATATGCTACACACACTGCACGTGTGCATATATGCAGACGCTAACCTACACATTTTAAATGCTCTAGTAGTTGATGATTGTATTTCAAACACCTTGCGCCCATTGAAAACACCTTTTTCACACAACTTTTCAGATGCTGTGTCCGAGCTGCTCGGCTATCAGAGCCGGGGGCAAGGGTTGCTGTGGAACAGGTTGCTGTGGCAACCGCTGCCGGGTGAGTCGAGCTGTTTTGAAGATTTACATGTACCCCACGTGACATCATTGGTACGGGACTGATAATGACGAGTGGTAAAAGGTGATGGCGGGGGAGATGCAGTATCAAGGACCAAAGGACAAACCTCATATGGACAGAGGCGTCATGTTCATATAGGCTTATGTTTATCGCACCCTTTTATGGTGTACTTGTGCTCTTTTGCAGTAACTATTTGAAGACATCATGTTTTGCGGAAGTGCAGCTCTTTATCTTAAATCCTATAAACCACTTCTCCTTATTAACCATGAGCTACACAGCTAATCAGAGAGTTATGGAGCCATTCACTCTAGTTCAGGTTAGTCACTTCAAGAAGAATTACAGTAGCGGATTAACTTCACCGATCAAGGCAACACAACTTCATTGTTATGAGCCATACACAACAGTCTTCAATTTAAAATTGAAATATCACCCAAGTAAATAAAAACACAAAACTGTCCATTGTGTTAGAGTTGATCAATAGCTTTCTGCCATGAGTGCTTTAGCGCATTTTTTGAAGGAAATAAATAGTCCACAAACCTGTTTTTTGAAGTATTTCTGCTGTACTTGACTTTTGTTTGAGTAGAGATTTTATTTTTTTTAGTGGTTAATTTAATTCATTCACTTTTCTGTAATATTTGTCCACTGGAACCTATCCCAGCTGTCTTCAGGTACGAGGCAGGGTAAACCCTGGACAGGTCTATCACAGGACTAACGCGTAAACAGCCATTCACACTCACACCTACAGCCAATTTAGAATCAACAATTAACCTTAACTAGCATCTTACCATTTCACACCACTTATATCTCATCCTACTGGAAATCCATCTTCCTAGCATCTCCACTATTTACCCATGTTTTACTGCGTCTTTGGTTTTACACCTTTACTACACGTGAAGTTTATTAGAAGAGTGTATGTCAGGTAGAAAAATGTCTCTGAGTCTGATCCAGTTCGTTTGTTTTTAGCCTCCGTGGCTACAGTTTGCTGCGCCTGCTTACGTTTCTCATCTGGTAGCCTGAGATGTCAAACTATTATTGGGCGACGTATGCAGCATTTTACAGGTTCAGTTCACAAGCAGATCATGGTGACATATTGTAATTTCATGCATTCATATAAAAAATATATAACATATCGTTCCATTGAATCTCCCACTAATGAAGCCAGGTTGTTTGTGAGTGTGTCAGTCTGTTAAGGTGTATGTGTGATTCCTATAAAAACGTAGGAGGAAGAAGAAGAAGAAGAAGAAGTCTACTTTTAGAGCTGCAAAGATGCCAGAAATACACATTTTTTCTGGAGACAACCTAATATTGTATTTTCATTTCTCATTCAGATGCTGAGCTCGGTCTTCTCGTCTGCCTTCGGCCTGATTGGAGCGATTTACTGCACCAGTGTGGCCTCAGCCGGTCTGGCTATTGGACCCAAGTGCCAGCTGGTCAATGGTAACTGGGAGTACCCCTTTGAAAACCTCGGCACGTGAGTATTTCGTTCGTCATTTCCATTCAAATGTTCTTTTCCTGGGTACGCACTTCAACGGAGATGTCAGTCAATGACTAAAAAAGAGCCCTCATTAATATTCTGCCGCCTTGAGCAGCAAAAAAAAAAAAAAAGCAAACAAAAAAACAATACATATATATTTCCATTTGTAGTTCTTCCTTTTTTTGTAATTTCTTTTTCTCATCATTTACATTTCATTTCCTTTTTAAACTTTGACAAGTAGAATACAGTCAGTTCTCCATCATAAACTATATAGATATGCAATATTCTTAAAATCCAGTAGGGGGCACACAGAGCCAAGAAGAATTTTACCTTTTGTGTCACCCTTGTACACTTTTAACACTGAATCTATGAAATAGAAAAGATCTAGATCAAGGGATCTAGTATTTGAAAATGTAAACCGTTGCAAACAATCATTCAAAGACTTACAAACGTAGAGAAGCTGTTATCTTGATCCACTCAGTGGATCAGTGGTTGGCCAATGCTCAAAGGATGACGGCGCCACTGAGGCACTCCACAAGCTTTGACAGTCCACTTTTAGAGGTGCCACCACAAGGAGGGAACCAAGTTTCATTACACAATGAGCTGTGGATTATTAATATTCAACCTCAGCTTCCTCCACAATCCCTCAGGTTCTCCTTTTTGGTTTCTGTTTTCTAAGTGGGCTCCGGTTTACTGTCTCCTCTGTTACTTTAGTCATGCCATATTTCCAACAGTGCTGACTTGAAAAACGAGAAGCGATCCTCTCAGATCACGAGACATACTGTACAGCGGCTCTGAGAACGTTGAAGGAGAAGAAACTTCTAGAGTTTTCAAGCGCTTTCACTTGAAACAAATACATCTCAATTTAAGACAAATGAATCTAGATACATCGTTTCAAAATAAGAAAGCAAATACTGTATGAATGTCATTTTGTTTCCACTTTCCCTCCCCTTTATATTTTCCATTTGAGTCATCACTTGTTCCATTCACCTCAGACTTGGCCTGTTGTGCTGTTTGTGTGCGTCCTGTGCATTGCTTATGCTCTACTGCTGTTCTTCCTCGCGCACAGGGGCAATGGCAGCTACCTTGTAAACCAAACGCTGTGGACGACCTGTGTGTTCCCCAATAACGCTGTGCTGTGGCACGTGGTTCTGTTCTCCATACTGCTGGCCATGGGCGTGCTGCAGCTGGTGCTCTGCAGCATCCAGGTGATCAACGGCTGTGTGGGATGCATCTGCGGAGACTGTCGGGACAGCAAAGATGTAGGTGAACAAATCCTGAAACTGGAGAAAAAAAAAGAAAAGACAAACGGGCAAGGGATATAATGGATTAAATATTTGCATAACGATCAGTTTTCCTGAGCCTCAAAGGTTGCGTGGGTTATAAAAAGGGAAAGCCATAAAACCATAAACAACTGTATCAAACAGGACCAACACTGTGAAGCAATATTTTCTGTACCGAGTGGTTTGGATGTTGGAAGTGAGCCAGATGTTCCGAGCAGCTCTATGAATGGCTCGACATTTTAGTGGCTTCCTTGCATTGCTTTAGCGCAGTGTTGGTTGCGACTGTTTTTCTATCGGGTCGGCCAGTTTAGGGGAAACAGGAAAGAGAAAGTTTGATCCAGTGTTGATAATGTGTGGACTGGGAAGTGGGTAGATTACCCACAGTTATGCTAATCAACAGAAAAAATGTCCTCACTGATTAGAGGAACTGCGCCCATTAAAGCAATAGTTTGACATTTTGATAAATACTTTAACTTTACAGGCGCTGGTCGGTGGATATTGTTATTTTGGACAGGGCCAGGCTAACTGTTTCCACTTTTTCATCTTTTTGCTTAGCCAGGATAATTTTAAAGGGACATCCATTTAATCTTTGTGTTAATCTTAAATTCATTGTCTACCATAGTCCGTATGAGGTTTACCATCCAAGAGCTAGTATCATCCTTTCATCTCTAAAAGTAAATATATTGTTATTTTCTAGCCTACAATTTAAAATCTTTCGCAGCTCTTTTCAACACATCATATTATTTATTTAACTAAGTCTATAAAAAAATTGTGGGGATTTGGTTAGTTTTAAACAGAAACTTGCTAGTTTTAATTTTTATGCTATGCTAAACTACCTGGCTGCTCGTCAACAAAGCCAACAACTTTACAAATTATTCAGAACTATTTCTTTAAATTATTGTAGCTTTGTAGACTTAAGCCTACAGTGATATAAAATTGTACTTTTCGTAAGTATCTAACACTACATTTTTGACATAACAGACTATATGTGGCTAATTTATTTAAGTGTATAGCAAGCACTTTTGAACATGTTAGTTATTGTCGTCTCTGTTCATCTTTGCAATTAACTGACTATCCTCATACCCCAGACTATTTCTTTAAACTAATTCTTACCGTACTTGCTTTAAAAAAACTATTTAGTTTGAAGCTACACAATAAGGCCTACAACTATGTAAGTTGTCTAAGTCTAAAGCTCAGTTTTAAACAAAGTATAAATAGCTTGTTTAACTCAGTGTGGCAACAACTTGAGAGGAGTCAGTTACCTTAGGACAGAGACACTTAAGCTGTTTCCCCCAGTTTTCTGTCGTTCATGTTCGACTAAGCTAATCAGCTGATAGTGTTAGCTTCATAGTTACAGTGTAGCGTGAAATCCATTTAATTTTCTGTTTTCTCTGACCAAAGAAGCGAACAAGTCCTTTAACATGCAATAGGTGACAGTGAAAACTGTAACATAAATATTTAAAATCAGACAAAGAGATGAGATTAAACCCCCTGATTGTCAAATTTGAGTTATCTTAAATGATGTCCTATTTGATATAAATCAGCTGAAAATTAACATGTTTACTTATAAACTGTAAGTAATCTAATAGCTTGGCAGGATTTGCGAAAAGTGTCAAATGGAGACATGCTTACATGTACTTTTCTATACAAGTTAAAGGTTAATCTTGGATTTAGCACATGGTTGAATGTATAGCGATGAGAGTTGAAAGAATGTTACCTTTCTGCATTCACAGCAAACACTGTAAGACACTGTGTACCAAAGTGATAACTTAGCCAGGAAATGTAGACACATCCGCATGTTAACTGTATCAACAAAAGTCTACACATTACCATCAGTTGCACATTTATTAACAGCCCTTTCGGTCACCAGACAGCTCGCCTTCTATCTAAAATGTAAATAAACATGTGACCTCTGTCCCGTCGCAGGATGACAGCGGACTGTGAAAGTGAGGACGATGATCCTGCTCTAACCTGCTTCACAAGGGCCAGGGACGCATCTCTTCATCTGTCCAGCAAAATATCTGTGAAGAAGATCTTTTGATACCCATTGATACCTTTACTTCTGTCTTTCATCTTTCTTTTATGTTCTGTTATTTGGGGAGATTCAATTTTATGCATATTGTTTGAGATGCATTGGCTGTAAATAATTCTGAATTAATAAGAGTTTCCCTGCTGAAGGCCTGTATAGAACATATTTGCACTAAATCTCACAAAATAATAAAAGCTACGCTTTAATCAAATCTTAAGTCCCATCTTGTTTTTAGCCAGGCGGGTTGCATTTTGATCTCACTGGTGTACTTTCAAAGGGCAGTTTAGTTCATTTCTGGGTGCTAGTCAATAACAAACCCAGTTGTGTTTCATAAAATGTCAGACAAACAAGACGTGCTTAATTAAACAAATGTGACTGACTGTAGCAACACAACTGAATTTCCATGATATTCTGATACAAAAAAGGAAGAGAATCAAGCAAAGCAGGAAGGACGAAGTAATTTACATGGTTTGTTGATCACTGTCATACTGATTACCAGGAAACTAGGCAGGAAGACAAAAAAAAAAAAACCTGGGACACTACCCTACACAACCAAAAAGTGGAAAACAGATATATATGCACAGGGTCACTGATAAGGTGGTTAGAAACAGGTGAGGTGAGTGCGGCAGACAGGTGATGAGCACAGACTGAAAGAATGAGGACCTCTGGTGGGCAGAAAGGGTGATAACAAAACAGGAAACTAGCTAGCAGTTATGATGACACCCAGATAAGATTACCAGTAAGCCTCAGCAGTCATCAAGAGCTATTGTCATGTTAAGCTAAACACGCTAATCCTAACCTTGTGAATGATGCAATTTGAAAAAAAATATATAATTGAATATAAATTCAATAGATCTCGATGAGGTGTCGTGAATTCGAATTAGAAACATTTGACATCTTTTTTCAACTCAAATGTAGCACAGTTAGTGTAATGGCTCTTGATTGTCTATAACTTGTCTCTGATCATTAGATCATTAAATCTAATAAACACAGAATAAATCCATACATCACTTGGCGATTCTTTTCAAAAATGACTGAGCCCATATGTTTGCTGCATTTGCTTTCGCCACCCCAGCATGTTTTTATCATTAAATATTTCTTGTACCTTGAGTATCTCAGATACATTTTCATTTTATATAATCATAGAAAAACAAAAATAATGTCAATGACTTTGTCAAACTTCAGTGGAAAGTGAAGTTCCCATATTTTTTGCTCAGTAAATATACTTAAAAGGTTTCTGTAGTACAGCTTATTGATCAGAACATTGCATGGTATTCGTCACGGCCTTGCGCTAAACATGTGTCACAGTCTGACATGGACTGTGCACTATATAAAGTATGTAGCTTCCTTTCAACACACTATGTTTTTATTTTTCAGAGGGCGCTTTTCCTAAAACTTAATCTAAGCTTAACCTCACCCCAACACACAAAAAAACAGCCTTCATCCTGTAATTTAATAAAGGCAGGTTTAATGACAGGGCATCTTGTCCCCAAACAATGTGACTATAATAACATATATCCTGTATGTTTGCTTCCTAAAACCTTGGCACCAACTGTGTCATTCGCTAACTCAGATTATCCAGTTGAGAAACTTGTGCATGATCACTCGGGATCTCTGTCAACGACTCACCTCACACTGTGCCAAAGCAGTCAGACAGCCAGCTGCAACAGGATTGTTGCTCTGAGACAGGGTCAAAGGTCAGAACGCCCCCTGTGGACACTGTGAGCACTACAGCTCCACAAACGGTAAACTGTCTGCACAAGCACCGCCTGTTAGCATAGGTGCAGGTTAAGCTCCTAATCTTTTGTTGCCATGGAGCGGCTTCGCGGTAATTGTTACCTAACTTTCACGTTAAAAGCCTGTTGCGGAGCAGCTCCCAGGTAAATATAGACACAGTCCCCTGAGAGGCACCAAATAACCCGAAGCTGTAGCTTAATGCTAAAGCCACTGCAGATAAATACAATTAGACCTGCTTCACTGGCCCCATTCCCTCATTAATGATGTCGGTAAAAGATTTTTCAAAAATAGGCTTAGCCACAATAAGAAGGCAGTTCATAAATTTCCTGCATGCCTTTTCATTTTTTTTTTTCTTTTTTTTGAGTTGCATTTCGAGTGCAAATTATTTTCAAACCGTTTCTTGTATTTCCAGTACAGGGAGGAGGAACTGTGTTGCCGTGACCATCTCGGCTAAATGAGGAGGAGCTGCCTTACATAATGTGCAGCACAAAGCGAGGAAGGAGAGTAAGTGTGAAGAATTTGGAATAAAAGAATGGTCGGACAAAGGGAGTTAAACGGGACAGGGGCCCGTTCTCAGTCACTTCTCATGCAAATCGAAGCTGAACTGAAAGACTTCAGAGGGGGAAAGCAAGTTCCGTTAAACAGTGTGGCGGACAGTTATTGATGTAAGCGAACAAAAGCTCTGAGGGACGCTTGAAAGCCAAATAAGTTGCTGAAAAACAGAGAGGAGAGGAACAGAATGAAATTCTTCTGTTATATTTGTCTCGCTCTCTGACTTAGTTGAGGCTGGACTGATCTAGCCCAGAGTAGGGGTGCAGCATGGACCAGTACAGACCAGAACGGTAAAAATGGAGTGAACAAAGCAGGATGATGAAAAAAAAACTTCCTGTGAACCTGCGTATATGGAGCGTACTCCCCTCTTTCACTTTTCACGTCTGTATCTTTGAGGAGATCTCTCAGCGCAACTGCACCCTCATTTAGCAGTCATGCTGAAACCACTGGCGGCCAAACACAAACTCAGACACACATGACTGATAACTCAGCACTGTCCACCACCCACTAATTATGTCAGCCACACGATGAATGACCCGAGGAGAAGCCACAAAGCAGACAGTCAGGCGCATTCAGCAACTCTCTCACCACGTCCGAAACCAACTCATTTTTTAAACCAGATATTCGTCATTTGCTAATTTTTTGAACAATCCGATGTTCATTAAGTTGTATTTATTGTAAATAATCAACTAAATCAAAATGTTGCCTCAGAGAAGGTTACTAATGCAAAAACACCCAGGACGAATCACACTGTGGAGATTCATAAACTGACTCACGCAGGCTGCTGGATGAAATATCTTCCAAAGGTAAAAGTTGCTTAAATTTGCTGACAGGACTTTTGTCTCTGGAACTGTAGTATCATATGAGCCCAGGAGGTGATCATTTACTCCTGAACTACACATTACCAACAAGACATAATGTCACCTTTTCCTGTTTGCATCATTTAATAGCAGCAAGGAGCAAGTGCTTCAGAACTGTCTTGAAGTGAATACATTGGAGGGATGTTTGTTAGATTAAATTACATGAAAATGAACCTCTGTATTATATTACCATGGTAATTGTTTATTTGGTCGAGCCTGAGCATTTAAGACATGCTTCTGTTTACTCTTTTCCCCAAATAGCCCACCACCTAACGAGCTAACATAAAAACGCTGCAGCTAGCTGCTAAGATGGTCGAGGCTAACCTCAAAAAACTAAAAGGGGTAATATTAGATTTTTCTCCTAAAAAATTTGCTGTAGGTAAACAAAAACATCCGTAATTCACCCCGTTAATACGCAAAACAGAACCCAGCAGAAATATAATCTAATCATGATGGCCAAAGCTAAACTGGGTGCTAACCGCTTATGTTCTCTTAAAGCTCATCTGGACTATTTTAGCTTTAAATTTGACTTTAATTCATGCGGTTTGGTGTGTATCAAGTGAAATTTAAATATCATGCACAAATGCATTTAGCTGTAAGTTATGTTACTGATACAGATGTTAATAAATGCGGGCGTGTTGCCGAACAGCATGTTTTCTGCGCAAGGCTTATTCTGTCTCTTCAGAAGCTGAAAGCATTTTGTTCAGCAATTCCATTTATTTGTATTTTTACGGATGGAAGTAAGTAATTTACATATTAATGGAAAAATTAGGGGTTTAAATGATAAGTTTGTAAAAAGGCATGAAATAGCAACATTTTATCTCAACTGTCTGAACTGCCTTTTTTAACACTGTGGAAATGAACAGAGAAAAGACTGACAGCCCTTTGATCATTTGCTTAATGTGAAGAGACTGTAAAAAAGTAAGAAAGGCTGAAGATCAGCTGCACTTTGCCCCAAGATTATCTGTTTACTACATCCAGTATAATCAGCTCATTTACATGGCATGTAGGATACTGCTGTGATTAGACTCGCGCCCTCCTTCAGTAGTAATGTAATCACTCAGAGCGAGAAGTGTCGATCTCCCTGCACACTGTACGGGGGGGGTGGGGAAGACTAGAAATAATTGAGGTGGGAACCAGCCATGAGCGACTTCAACCAGTCAGTCCCGGCTGCACAGACACATGCGGACAAGCCAGAAAATCAACAAAACTGTGGGTGTGGGAATGTTTGGAGGTCTGACGGAGGAGGGAGGGGACAGGGGACAGGGAGGTGGGGGGGATCTGGGATTTAAGGAGGGGGAGCAGAAAACGTTCACAGAGGACTAGACTGGTCTGATCCTGCGAGTGCTAGTTTGTTTATGCTGAATTTTAATTGGAATCTAATTTGAATGCCTTATTTTTTTCATGGTTGCATAACTGTCAGCTCAATGGCTGCAGGGACATTACGCACTGAGTCTGCCGTGCTCTCTGCTCTCTGCAAAGAGAACTGCAAATGAAAGAAGGTTACACTTAAATGACCCTCGACTCAGATGGAAGTATGGACGTGAGGCTACACACGTGCACACACACACGCACGCACACACCTGTAAGCAGCTAGTTCCTACGAATGCTCTCCTAAACATCCGCGGCTATGCAAGTTCGTGACCTTATAACCAGATAATATAAACTGTTGAGGGAGAAGAAATCTGTGTTTACCACAACCCTAATAGCTTCACATAATACGCAACGCCTGACGCCAGATGGGCTCTGCAATGATTTACAAGACAGAAAAGAATAAGGTTTTTGCAACTTTTGAAATATCGGAGGTGTTAACCTTTTTGGTGACTAATTACAGTCCGTGAAACATTTATCACATCCACACATATTACACGCAAGCAACTGTAGAATGGATAACCTGTGTCTATATATATTTTTTTATTTTTGACTTAGGAGAAAGTACTTTTTGAACTCTCATATACATTCAGGCATGCATACAAATAAATACGGAAATAACTGTTTTGATACTGTCTTAAGGAACTTTTATTTGAGACTTTTATTTGAACACTTTTGCGTCATGAAACCATATTGCCAATGTGCAAGGTGTATTGCTTCACCTAAATGCATTCACACAAAACAACATTATTCTCCTCATTTACAGAATCCGTCTTTGTTTTTTTTTGTCCATCCTTTGTGCATACTGGAATTTCAGGTCTTGCTCGAGGACTCTTCCCGTTCCCCTCCACCGTGCCATTGTGTCTTGTTAGTTTTAGATTGTGAATGGGATACTACAAGCCACTGCTTTAAATTTCTACCTTACTTCTGTCTTGGCCTTGCTGTGCGCGCTGACGCCTCTCCGCCGGGGGAGCAGCGACACTGAGGGATTAATTTACGAGAGGGACAAAAATACACAAGGGATGATGTCAATATGACAATGTGTCCTCCGGCTGACAGCTTCCAATATCACATAGGTACTTGAGGCCAATGGGACAGTGGGAGTGGTGCATTTCCTGATATCTGAACCTCCCGGTGGACTCGCAGGAAGCTATACACTGTTGCCTCATAATCATAATCAGGCCACAGGCAGAATAGCGGGGACACTTGTCACCTTACAAGGAGAGGAATGAGTGCGTGAATGCACTGAGGTGACATTGCATAGGGATCACTTGACTCGCTGCAAAGCCAAGAGCCTCAGTGCAAGTTTGGAAATGGTTCATAAAAGAAAGAAAAGGGATGTGTTTAAATTTTCAGCTTAGTAGTCGCTTACGACTACATGACTAATATGTCTGTAAATGTAGACTTCAGATCAGCTCTGGCATTCTCCCGTTTTTGACGCGTCGGTTTTTGGGATTCTGGGCCAAGCCTGCTGCCCTGCTGTTAATCATCCACACAGAGCAGGTTTAAAATTAGAGACAATGTCCCACAGAGTCACGCACGTCCTTCACCCACATCCGCAGGTGTAAATCTGTCGGCCCATGCACGTACCACGTAAAGTGTCACAGCGATGACAAGACATTTTGTGGCGCGCAACAGCCAGAGATGTAACCTTTCAGCCGCCGGCAGAGCCAGAATGTCAGATTCAGTGCTTCTTTTGCTGTCGGTTAAAACAGCAGATGGAGTTGATACAAGTGAAATCAATGACTCTGAGACAACTGGGAACTGGATTTGGGGGAAAGGGGTGCTTATTTAATTATGTCCAATTTAATGGACATTCTGGATTAATGAAACCAGGATAATAGAATTAACAGAGTATGTTGATTTAGAATCCCTATTTAGGGTATTTGATTTTCAATTATAAAGAAGCCATTTATAGTCAGACACTTCTGTCCTGTTAGCTCAGAAATGCCACAAATACCAAAGCAATAAACTGTTATTGGATTTGAGTGAGACAAATACAAATGTTTATCTACTCGTACTTTCATCGTGCCGAACTAGACTGACATTCCCACAAGGGCTGGAAAATCTGCACATGGGTAAGTCCCCGGTTCAGTTCACAGCACGCTTTGGAAATGAGCCTGCGGTTGCACAGACCGTTTCCTGGGAGATCTGGGACCGGAGCTCTCATCTGGGTAACTTTCCACCAGACTAAATCCCTGCGACCAGTGACCTGCCCCCAATAAGCAGTAAACCACCACGGAGGCCTGGGCCCTACTTTAAAACCAGTCACAGGGTGCAGCGTCACGACCCGCACGCGTTCGTCGTAGAGGGAATTTCTAGGCGACTTGTTTTCACATGTAGTGTACATTGCATAAAGACGTGAGTACAAGACAACCTGAGCCGGCTGCAGCCAGCTTCTGCGTGACTCATCGGAGTTTATGGTGACAGGGGAGCAACATCTGGCCACACCTTTATTCCTTGAAAGCATCATATACTGGGAAGCTTGTGCTGGTCCTCTGTGCTACGTTGAACGTCAAAGAGGCTTCTGTGAAATGCTCAGTGCGTTAGCCAAGATACAAATCATTACACGTAAGTGTCCATTCTGGGATTGGTGCCATTAGATAACTAGACGTACTGGTTGGCTTGAACTCTACATGAAAGTGCCGCTCTGGGACCGTCATCTAATAAAAAGCCTTGGTGATGTTTGGTTTGCAGTTAAACAGGAAAAACTTAGCCCTGCTTACGTATAAACAAAGCACGTCTCCAAGCGAAGGCTGAAAGAAACAACTCCGAATTCTTTTTTTTCTGCTTTTCACCACACATGTTTCAAATTATATTAAACCTTGCCTGCTGTCTACAGCAGTTTCATTAAAAAAGTGTATTTCCATATATGTGTGCAGTAAACACACTTAGTTTAACTTAGCTTAGCTTAATTTATGCACACGCGTGTGAGTGGATGAGACCAGAACAGGGTTGAGGTGCTAATCTCTTTAAATAAGAGTATCTGTAACAGTCGACTAGTTGACTTTACTGCTGTGCCATGATGACGTCGACTAGTCGCCAATCACGTGACAATAACAACACAACGCCTCTGAGAAGACAGGGTTCAGTTACCTCGCAGAACTGCCCCCGTAGCTTCTTATGTGTGAAACGCTATTAATACGTACTCATGTCAAGAATATAAATTTAATTATCGCAAAGCACTGCTTTCTACAGTGTTTTTGTGTGTGACGTCACCGACTAGTCGACTTTCACCACATGTTGGTCAACTTTAAAAAACAAAAAATTCAGTCTAACGTATGAGGAGAAATGATTGGACTGTGGTGTCGTGGCCGTAGTTTAAGAGGTCACATCACCTTCATCCGTGAGTAATTTATGATCTGTCGCTGCGCATATCTCCCGTGACTCCGTCCTATTTATACAGCGCGCATCTATTTCTGACAATACTTCGTGTTATCAGTATCAACAGATATGCAGATGGTGGCCAAATATGTCGCCAACAACGCGTGTGATGAGTGCGCGCCAGCGAGTGAGGACAGTCGGCAGCGAGGGAGGGAGGGAGGGAGAGGGAGAAAGCGCACAGCACAGGAGGAAGAAGAGGAGAAAGAGGGAGGGTGAGAGAAAGCAGGCGTGTCCACTCACCGCGCTCTGGGGATTAGCTATTTAAAGTTCAGGCACTCCGCGCTGCCGAAACCTTTTCCCACCCCGCCAGTAAGGACGCAGATTTCGGGACGTGCAAGAACTCAGCTGCGCAGACTTTTTAATGAGGAGGAACGCACGCGAAGAGTGATTAGTCGCTGGAGAAATACCAACATTTTCTTAACAGTCTGCAAGTCCGCGTTTATCTCACCAGGTATGTAATGGCACAGTTTGGAAAATATTAAATATGTTATTACTGAGGCATAAGTAAAGGGTTTTATTTGTTGCTGGGTAAAAATGATTTATAAAACATGTCATTCAAGTTTTATTCAGCAAACGGGTTAAGTACGAGACGGGTGTTAGAATCTTGGAGAAGGAGGTGTGTCAGTGGGAGGGTTCCTCATTACACTAACACAGTTCAGTTTTTTTTTTATTATTATTATTTTATTATCTGTGCTGCTGTCACTGCCAAGTCCCTCTTTTACGTGAGCGCCATAAACGCTTCTTATGTCAGCCTCATCTCCATTTAACAACGAGGAAACGTGAGATGCGTCCACTTCCTGTCAGCTGAATATATAAACACAAACACGTCCTTATCAGCTTATTAGGTGATGTACAGTACTCTAGATGAAAGCTCAGATTAGCCTGTCTGGCGCAGCTTTTCATTCAACCTTCCACGTGTGCGCGCACGGACGTCTCCAGGAGCACTTCAACACTGTCCCAGTCTATGGCAGAAAACAATGTCAAAAGCTAGTGAGAGGCAGTGAACTTCCTCAAACTTTGTGAAGCTGTGATTTTGTAGTGTAAAAGTTCACAAATTAGGGACTGTACGAGAGTTACTGGAAGAGGAAAATAGGTCAGAAAGTTGTTTGCTTTTTGTTAATCTTTTATTCTTGTGTCTTTTTCCAGAATGCTATTTAAACAGAAATGTGTGACCTACCTGTTTGAATCAGTGCTTTCTTTAATGTATGCTGGTGCTGGATGTTACAAGTTTCATTGAGACGAGAAGGTTTAAACAAAGGCAGGCGTGTTATTCTGACATTGTATAAGTGTTTCCTAGGTCAAACCACAGGGAGGACTTTTTCTTTTCTCCATGCGCAGCAAAGTGTGTAATAGTCCCATTAATCCACTAGTAGATTTGTGTCAGTGTCGTGTCCTTATGTCCCTGAAAAGTACATGCATGTATGAAGGTGCAAGTGCACAAACTTGGATCAAATGAGTTTCCATACTGTGTAATAAGACTGTTTTCATAGCCCAAGATGGTCGCACGCTTCAAAACAAGAGCAAAATCTTTGCTCTTTGTCTTCTGATGAGATCCCTCTTGGACATGGATTAGACCATGTCCCCAGACATACAGACAGCTGTTCATCCAGGTTCAGGATCAATGGGTTTATGGAAGCTGGTGGTCTTCTACTCCTGAATTAGACCTGGAAACAATCAGGATAGCTCCACAGCTCCTATATCAGCACGGAAGACTCTTCCACGTCTTTCCCAAAATGGACTCGATGTCTTTGTCTCGTTGATGAAAAATATAGTCTTCTAACAATTTCTCAACCTTTATAGTAAAAGTAATTTTTTGTTCTTGTTTTAGGTTTTTGTTCTTAAGACAGACAAATTTGCACTTCAGTGATAATTTCCACACAGTCCCTAAACTCTACACTGTACTCAGAGCATATGTGGAAGTCACCACCAAATTGTCCTGTGAACATCAAAGGTAAAGGTGCTGATTTTGCAGAATGATTGCATTCATTGCTGTTTACTGTTATTGACCATCTGATCAATTGTCAGACGTTCAAACTACATTTAATCAAGGAGCTAGGAGAGGCAGCGCCTCGTTTCAGGGATTGATCTGTTATCAAAGCAATTTTAAAGCTGCTTTATCCACTCTGCCTCTGATGAACATGAATGAAAGCGGATTGTGTGCTGCTATTAATGGACTACACACACACGCACACACACTTGTGCTGGTATGCCACACAATGTGAGCGGCAGTCCTGTGACACCAAATCCACACTTTTTTGCCCCCCCCCCCGCGCAAATCTCCAGAGTCTGACTGTAAACCGGCAGCTGAGTAAACAACGCGGAGCTGCGGGAGGACGGTCGCCTCCTCACTGTGACCATATGCGCTTCGCAGGTAGCGCTGTTCACAAACCAGATCAGCCGAGGCCCGTTGAGGCGCGCCGAGGTACGAGTTCGATCCCAAGCGGCTTAACCGCGCTGTCAGGTTTCGCCGTGAACGCACGCATGCACGGACACGCACTCGGGACGATGAAAAGCTGCGACACGTGAAGCGACACAGGCCTGAACCATGAGCCAGGGGCCGCTCGCCAAATGTCTCTCCGGAGGGATTGCGCAATACTCCACATCAGCACTGATTGAGTGGGTGAAACCCCGTTGTTCGGATAAACACCGTTTTTGCTTTCATCCTCTTCGCTCACTCTAAATCCTGTCGTTAAAAAAAAAACGAATTATTGTCTTCTTCCTTTTCTGCTTCAGTCAATAGCCAGTGTTTTTTTTTCTCCTTTTTTTTAATTCTCCCCCTCCCCTCTGTGGTCAGTGTGTGTGTGCCATCTGAGGTTGTTTTTCTGCTCCGGGCTCCCAGCCTGCTGTGTGCTGCCAGACCCCCACAGCCAATCATGATCTGTGCCCGAAATTCCTCACCACTGACCAGGGCTTTAATAAGTGCGTGCGTGCGTGCATGCACGCGAATGTGTGTGTGTGTGTTTGTGTGTGCCTGCTCCGTCCCCGTCCTTTTCTCTTTACAATGCGCACCACCGCCGCGAGTTTCATTTAAACATAATGGATCCACTGTGTCAGTCAATGGGTAGAATTTCAGAGCCGCACCTGAACGAAGCAGGGCAGGGAGATTTCAGCGGGTCACGACTCTCCCGGCCGACGCACGCCTCTCCTCTCTGACTGACTCCGAGCGTGTGTGTGAGGTGTCACGTCTCAGCGAAACGTCCTCGCTGAGTCAAGCCGGAATTGACTGTAAACACACAGAGCGAGAAGAGGAAAAAAAACTACACTGCCCTCATTCTTTATGTCGCAATCACCCTTTTGCCGTTTGCCATCAGATACCCAAACCTGTGCCTCCGTGACCAATAGACAATGGGGCTCGGTGGATCACCGGGGGAGGGTTTCCCCACCAAGGGGTTCGGTGACGGAACGGTTTTTAGTGTCTAACCGGCTGAAATCAAATGCACGGTTGGATTTTGGGCGGACTAGTGCATTTTAGTGAGGTGTAAAAAAAGAAAGGAAGGTTGGGAAAGTTTTCTCAGGAGGGAGAACGCGAAGATGAAAGCCCTGGCTTATGACTACAGTCAAAGTGTAACATTAGTAGAAAACAACACATTTAAATAACTTATCCTAAATGTGAAATAATATGGAAAATAGCCACTGTTCCGTCTAGTTTACAGCCATGGGCAGATTATGAGACTGTTGGATACAGATGTCTAGAGGGCTTCTTACCAGTGTGGTGGTTATTTTTGTTCTTTGGGATCATTTTGCATCTATTTGAGGTTGTGCAACCCTCTGCCACCCTTCTGAAAACCATTTTCCCCACTATTTTTCTAAATAAAGGCCAAAGAAAAGAAGTGAAACTATGCTCTAACCGCCCAGATCTCACTTATGATACACTCCAATTTCGCTCTGCATAAAGCCAAACATCCCAAAGTAAACCTGGTTAAACGGTTCGTGTAATGCGTTGTGCATTTCCTCCTCTGCCTTTCTCAGGCTTCTGGCGTTTTATAGTCGAACAGTTACGTGTCAGAGTTTAGGAACCTTCAGCCTACTTTTGATAAAATCGAAACCATCTAGCTCCATCACCTCCCCCTGCTCCATTCCACTTGACCTATTTCTTAACCTGATTAGACTTAAATAAACACCTTTTTTTTTTCATTCTAAGCAAATGCGTCTCTACGCTGGCACGAGGTGAGGCTCTGGCTTTATCTTATCGCCCGGCGCCGCAGATGCGTGGACAATGCTACAATACTCAGGGAAAGTGCGCCTCTGACTGACTCGTAGGCCAAGGTCGAACGGGGTTCTGTGGTGGAAACGCGGCTGCGTAGAGTCCAGACAGAGTGACAAGCCGCAATATTAAGCCCCCGCCGCCGAGACGCGTAAAGCGCGCACGCCGGCCGTGACTCGCCTCCATCAGATCACCTCTGTGTAATCTGCGCTCGGTTGTCAGGAGAAAGCTTAGCAGCGTCTGCGGCTGTCGTAGACCACTGACGTCCTTTCCCCGGGATTAGACCGTGGATGCTGGTGATGATGGCGTGGTAAATACCGGCTGAGTGGCCGGTTGCCGGGCCACCGCGCTATTCGGTGAAAGTGTCAGCTTACATTAAGCCGTCATGTCGCCGGGGCGCAGCATCATAATTCCATTAAAGTGTGACCCGGGGAGGAGACAGGGAACAGTCAGCGGAGACGTGCCGCCGCCGTGATAACTCAGCTTAAACGTGAGATGAAAGTTGCCTGTAATCACCTCCACTCTCCTCTCTTTAGACGGCTCAGCCATGGGCGTGAAGATGCTGCAGTGCTTCCCTTTCTACAGGCGCTGCAAGGAGCGCTGCAAGAGCAGGCAGTGTCCCCCGGCGGCAGGTGAATATGAGCTCAAGAAAAGTGAGCGTAGATCAAGGTGAGGTGGTGTTCCGCCACAGCGCGGCCTGACCTTTGCTTTCTTTCTGTCTCCCCGAACCCAGTCCCCATAGAGGACATGAAGCCACGTCTGTCCTCCACGACGTCCTGGGGCAGCGACAGCGAAGGAGCCGGAAGCCTCAGCCGGGGCTCACAGATCTACTTCTCCACCAAGGCCAGGCTGTCGTTCAGGCACCAGCTGGACAGCAACATCAACGCAGTGGACGCCACCTACTGAGGCGTCCGAGCCTTGCAAATGGACCTGTGTCGCAGAGGCCGATAGTTGAGCAAACGCATCTAACCTTTAGATGAGATCAACAATAGCAGAGCAACTTTTTTTTTTTTTCCTTTAAACTGCCTGCGCAGAACTCTCAGTGTTTAATCTGCTCCAACGAGGACCGGGACAGGAGGGGAACCAGCTGAAACAGACTTGGGTTTGCAGTTTTCACAAGACCACTCGGACCGGACAGTCCGAACCGACACCGACGAGAGAGAGAACATAGAGAGATGTTTACAAGCATTCACTACCAATAAGTGCATTATCTTTTTTTTTTTTGAAAACTTTTTTCTACCATATTTCCTTTTTTTAAACTTTTTTTTTAAACAGCTTTTAGTTTGCTGATTAGAACGTGGCTGTTTCAGGAGGCAAAAAGAGGCCGTTAGCCTTCAGCGTGATGATGAACATCTAATCAAGGCGATTTTAATTCCACCATTGGGTCCCTGAAGCACTAAGTCACGCATGCCGAGGACAATATAGTAAAGAATTAGCCCTTTTATAAAGATGCTAATCCTAGCGTATAAATGCACGACCGCTGTGATGGAACCGTGTTGAATATTTGCAGACCAGGTTTGAGGACGTTAAGCAGATTTTCTACTCTAGTTTGCCCCTTTTTGTAAAAGAAGCTCCTCAGACATTGTATTTCTGTCAGCTATTTTGTTAGCCATGCTTTTAATGTTTTTATAATTTAAAAAAAAAAAAAAATCCTGTTTGTGTTATTAAAATCCCTTTTAACTGCAGATCTTTGGTCTGTATTTGCCCAAATTGAACAGATATTGATCCAAACGTCCACACTGCATGGAAAGAACCCTCATTCCTAACTAACAAAGTAACAAAAAAATGTATTAAACTGTCTCTTGTGTTTTTATTGATGGTAAAAAAAAAATGTTTTGCTGCATTGAATAAGCTGTTTACATGCAAAAAAAAGAAGAAATGAAACCGTCAATGTCAAAACAGACTCACATGATTTGTTCACGAATATTTCTCAACCAGGACGGAGACGGTGCATCTTGATGTCATTATTTATTAAAAAAAAAAAAAAAAAAGAAAGAAGAAGAAGTATAAAAAAATAAAAACAGTCTTTACACAAAGTACCAGACGCTGATCACGTTGTCACTGCATGTTTTTGGGTTTGGAGATGACGCCGTCTGGGTAGCGCTTCTTAAACCGAGCCACGACCTCGGGGTCCAGCAGATGTATGCCGTCCAGCTGGTTTCCAAGAGTGATCCTGGACGGGAAAGGGCGAAAAGGACGTTTGAAAATGTGCCGAAAAGTTGGCTGCCCTTAAGATTTTAAGATTAAAGCCTGACTGCGTGTTACCAGTTGGGCTGGACGTTGTGGGGTCGGCCGAAGAGCTCAATCTTCCTGGTGCCGGGCGAGAGTCTCTCTATCATGCCGTAGATCTCATCTGGTTTGTGACTGGTGGAGCGGACCTGAGAGACGGAAAGAGAGAGAGACACTTCTAAAGCTCAAAGAATCATGGGTAACAGCAGTATGCATGCATGTATGCCAGAAGATGTATAGTGGTTTACCTCAGCCACGATGACATCACAGTCCAATCCTCTGTTGAAGCCTTGCGGGTTTCCCTTCACACCCACCTGAAGACAAACACGTTTTACATTGAAGACCTTTAAGATACACAACCCTGTGAACTCACAAAAGCTGCCGCAGGTAAAGTTCCTCAAGGCCCAGCAGGGCCGTCCGTCAAACGCACCAGGCAGTGCTCCTTCCCGTGGTTCAGCCAGTGACCCGTCCGGCCGGTGCGGATGATTCTCTGAAGCTGGTTGGTTTTCACCCATATGATTTCATCCACACGCTCGTAGCTGGAAGAGGAGAAACGAGTAAGATGGCGTCCCTAATAAACCTGATGACTCCATGCACAAAAGGTGAAAGTTACCCCCAAAGGCTGAGACACTCTCTGCCCAGCTCCATAGCCCTGTGAGAAAGAAGGGAAGGATAAGTTTCAACAACATGTAAGAATTATTGTTTAAATTCTACTGTATACAAAGAGGTTGTTTTAGTTACCGGCCAGTGACCCAGAGGAAGAGGAAACCGTCGTCCTGGAGGATGGGGATGTTGAGTTTTCTCATCTCGTCATCAGTCAGAGTTCCATAGGGCAGCTCCATGTGGATGTCCCAGGGAGGGTCGGCCATCACTACGGCAAATTTACCCAGGATGGAGACGTCCAGGTAGCGGATATCACAGCAAATCCACTGGGAACCAAAGCAAAAAAATCTTGCTTTGCGTTGTGTTCATTCTGTCTCACTACATTCATCTCGGCTGCCTTTCCTCTTGCTCACCTGAGAAGGGAAAAGTTTGCCCACGTTACTGTCCGGGTCGCCCGCGTGGAGCCCGAGCTCTGTGGTCCCCGCTTGGGGGAGGAGGCTCCCCTCGGCCTCTGGGGGGCTGTCGATCTCGTAGTGGACGTATTTACAGGTGTCCATGTGGAAACACGTGTTAAGGAAGGAGCAGTCGCCGAGGCTCTCGTCTGTGTGCTTGTTGATGATGCGACTGGATGACAAAATATATAATACACACCATGAAGTCAAACATTCTCTTAGATTTAGGTTTTTAACTTTAATTTGAACACTTTCAGAAAAGGTCACACAGAGAAACCAGAGTTTTCCAACTTATAAACTGCACCCATAAGCCGAGCCACGGAACATCTCACAGTGTATCTATTCAATCACCCAATAAGGTCAGTGTAATAAACCTGATGAAGCTTTTCTCTTCAAATTCAACAAGACGATGACGGTTCAGGCTGATATTGAAATTGTTCTAAAATAATTATTGTCAACCAACAATCTGTACAGAACTTGCTCCACTTTACACATTAATTTAAACAAGGATTACGGTATTTTCCGGACTATAAGTCGCTACTTTTTTCCCACGCTTTGAACCATGCGGCTTATGCAAAGATGCGGCTTTTCTGTGGATTTATTTATTTATTTTTTTGCAATAAATCCTTCACAAAAACTGCCCGCATGCGAAAAGCATCATTTTCAGCCAGCTTTACCCGGGATGACAGCGACATGGAGAGCAACACTGACACAGACACAGAAAAGGTGTGTGATGAAGCTCTTCTGAGGCTGTTCAACTCCGACACTGAAGAAGGTGACTTCAGTGGTTTCAGTGCGCAGGAGGAGGATGAATAAACCAATCAATAACTTTTCTGTTTTGTTTGATCAGCACTTTTACTTTTATGTTTCAGGCACCGTTCGGAAACTGATCAGTTCAGTAGATATCAGCAGCTTATATATGTACATTTCCTTTTTTTTTTTTTAAACTTTGTGGGTGCGGCTTATATTGAGGTGCGCTCTATAGTCCGGAAAATACGGTAGTCTCCTATTGATTCAAATAATCGTGACGCTGTGCAGTGTTTACAATGACTACAGTGCCACCTCCAGGCCAAAAGGAGTACAAACCCTTAATTACAATGTAAATGTGTTATTTACTGTATCACTGTTACCTACTGTAAATACATCCGCATATCACAACTTTCTCTTACATGATTATGGTCAATCAAGACTACTATGAAAATAAATTACATTATTTGTCACTGTTCCCAACCGTACCCAGTTACACTTGATATTTCGCATCAAGTCCAAAACTAGGTTAATACGCTACAATTAGTTTTAAAACTACTGACCGGAAGTGTAACTTAGTGCACGGCTGAGGTGTGTCTCCAGAGCGAACACATTCTTCTTTGGTCCCATGGTCGCAGAACTCCTGGACCTGTGCTCGCCCACGAGACCTGAACTTTTCCACAATGGACTGCTCCTTGGCTGTGCTGGTGTTAAGCAGCTCCAGAATCTCTCTGCTCACCTGAGAATAAATAATATCCACATAACACTTCGGCTCCCGCTGTCTGAAAGCCTAAGTGGCCATAGCGGTCCTCCCTCTTACCTTCTTGCTCTGCTGCTCCTTGGTGGACTGCTGATTCAGGAGGCTTTCGATCTCCATGTCCACATGAGACGACTGGCTTTTACTGCTCCTGCCCTTCTTCTCAGCGCCGCCCCCGGACGTCGAGGGCCCAGCCATCTGCGAGGAGGAAGCCGGAGTCAGGGAAATGGAGGACAAGCGTGGAGGAGACGCAGAACTCTGAAGGGAAGGCGAGAAGCCGGCAGTTCTTTTGCTGAGTGTTTGGTCCTCTGCTTTTCTCTTCACTCCCGTTCTTTGGGCTCCAGCCACAGACCCGATCATAGCCCATAGTTTTGTGTGGTCCACGGACACGACAATTGTGGAGGGGGAAGCGGAGGATGAAGCAGTAGAAGAAGCTGAGGTAGGCTGTCGGACCTCAATGAGCTCCTGAGCGGAGAATTTGAGCAGCAGACTCCGGATGCACCCGTGACTGACAGCTGTTTCAGACTGTGATGAGAAATGAACACAACGGGAAGAAATCACATGAGGCACCGCTTTGTTTGTTTTTTTCCACACAAATTTCTATGCTTTGGGATAAATACTTACACTGTTGAGTTCATTGGTGATGGCAAGGGAGTCTGTAGGCAGGGAAAGGCTCAGATCAGACAGATATCCCAGCAGCCTCTTCTCGAGGTCGGGGTCTGGTGGTTTTTCTGTCTCCTCCTGAGAGACGAGTGGAGCTGAGGGCGTGGGGCTGTCACTCCTGGCTGTAGAAGCATCAGTGCTGCACGCACCATCTGCAGGGAAAGAGGATTGTTAATTTCATATGAGGTAAAAAAATAAAAAAAAAATGTGTAGGATAAGAATATAACAAAATTTAAAGAAGAACATTAATGGATTTAAATTTCCCATCACATAAGCAAACCAAATTAATGTAACCAATGCTATCAAAGTTCATGTAACTTTACAAATTATGCGATTTGAAATTTTATCTTGGAGACTTGCAGCTAATCTGTAATATACAGAATAAACGATTAGTCATTAATATGAATGACGATTTGTTGCAGCGCTGCAGACAACTATGTCAACAGCCTCTCTGTGTCTGGCCTGAAGGTACCCGCGGACAGCTGCGCCGGGTCTTTCCGTCGCCGCTGCAGCCTCTCCCGCAGAGAGTCCAGCTGCTTTTTGTGCGCCTGGATGTTGCTCCATGTGTCCGACATGACGAGCTGGGCGCACCGAGAATACAACACACCAACTACAGTCACGCTTGATATGTAGCTGACAAAAGTTTAACACAGTCCGCCCTTTCAAGAGAACACTGTATGGTACCGGGCCAAAAAGTGTCGGACCAGCATCTTCACCGATAGATTGAAGGTTCCGGGTAACTGACGCCACTTCAACCATTGTTGCTACTTTCAACTACGGTGTCTAATAGTCTATATCTATAAATAAATAGCGACCCTTTGATTAACTTGCGTTGACATTTTATGTGAGTAACCAAATAAAACAAACTATTGTTGTTAATCTTCAAAGCCGGACTCGTTTTGTGTACGGACTACTTCCGGCACCACGGAATCCTATTTCATGTGCTAAAATGATTACCATTCGCGATGTTTTCTCGTAGAAATTACTATTTTCTGTCAGCTTGTAGGCAATAGAGTCTTATATTTAATATCTCTTTTGTAATTTCGTGCCGTTCGTGCCACTCTGGCCCCCGCTGCTGTCGCTACCAGACTAAGTGCTCTAAGGTAAACGCAAAGATGGCGGAAGAGAAGAATGGTGAACCAGGGATGGACAAAAGCGAGCTGCAAATTATGAAGGTAAACCCCCCTCGACAGTGTCGTACATTTATACGAACACTAAAAGCTTATCGAGCCTTTGCACTTGCACGCTTGACTCATCTTCGTGTCAGTTTTGTGTGCTGTCAGCTGGACGTATCGTAAACGACTCGTTACTATAACAACTGTCTGAAGCTGTCACGCTAACAGACATTTACTGGTGCCCAGATTTTATTGATACTACGTCAGCAGCCCTACTTTATATTCTACAGTTAGATTTAAAAAGGCTGGTGCCAAATAGGAATAGTTCCTATTTTATCTCTGTACTCTACTTCATGCAGCTTTTGTTGTGTTCATGACCCAGTTTTCCAGCTCTCATCCTCCCATAATGTTCCAACACAGGAACTCGTGGATGAACTGTACAATTTCAGAGATGGCTATTTTGAGACTCACAGCGTGGAGGAAGCTGGAAGGAAGCAAAGCGACGTTGCACAAGAGATGGAGCGGACCCTGACAAAGCTGCAGGAGAAAGAAGGTGAGTGTTGCATTTCCTTAACATGCAGTCAGACTTTGGTTTGCAGAATATCAGTCACACTCGTTTACAACTTCCAACAGAGGGCTTCAAACACAAGGCGGAGTTTTTGCTGCAGAAGGGCAGGTGTCTGAATGTGGCTCCAGACTTCAGTGCTGTTGCAGAGGAGTGCCTTTCCCGTGCCGTTAAGCTGGAGCCTGGCCTGGTGGAGGGCTGGAACACACTGGGGGAGCAGTACTGGAAGAAAGGAGATCTGACCGGTGCCAAGAACTGCTTCACTGGTGCCTTACAGCAGGTGTGATAAGAGAAAAGAAAGAAATATCCACAGCGTTTATATTTAAAATCTTCTATCGTCATCCTGTCGTACCCTTAAAAAAAAAAACGATTTTCTTGGCTGTTTCTGAACACCTGATTTATTTTCTCTTCTCCATTGTTCCTTAAACGGGGTTCATTCATGAACTCATCAGTCTGTGCTTTGTCTCCCACACTGGCAGAACAAGAACAAAGTGTCCCTACGCAACCTGTCGATGGTGCTGAGGCAGCTGCCAGCGGCTGACAGCGCCGCACAAGGCAAACAGGTGCTGGAGAGTGTGGACATGGCCCGACAAGCCGTCCAGCTGGACGTCACGGACGGGACGTCCTGGTGTGAGTAGAGACTCCTCATTTAGATGCAATGATGTTGCTCTGCTCAAAGACAATCTGAGTATTTTATGTTATTGTTTTTGCAGATATTCTGGGAAACGCTTACGTGTCCTTGTTTTTCACATGTGGACAGAATCCACAATTCTCTCAACAAGCTCTAAGTGCCTATGCACAATCTGTGAGTACACATGCAGTTATAGCACACACACTGGAGCACTGGGCATATCAGCACAGTTAATAAATCTATTTCTGCACTTATATTTTATTCCCATTTTACCTCCCTGTAGGAAAATGTGGACAGAGCCGCCTCTTGTTACCCGGAGCTGCATTTCAACAGGGCTACTCTGTTCCAGTACGAGGAGATGTTCGGGTCTGCGCTCGGCGGCTACAGCCGAGCAGCGGCGCTCGACCCGGGCTGGGACGAGCCGCCAGAGAGAGAGAGGCAGCTGCTGGAGTATCTAGAGAAAGTCACACAACTCATACAGAACAAGGCAAGAGGAAGCGTGGCGTGTTTTCACACGGATTAGAATTCACGTTATTAATGTTAAAGAACGTTTACCAACCTCCGATGTTGATTTTTCTGCTTCACAGCAGAATGAGACATGCAGAACGTCACACATTATAGACAGTAATTCAGTGTCATAACATTTCAGAAGAGAATCTGATGAAAATAGGTATTTTTTTAACTAAATATTTCCTATGTAGCATTTTCACAATTAATAATTTTGTATATGAAGTGTCACAAAACAATGAAAACTGCGCTTGGTTGCCAGTTTATATTTTGTCATTAACAGCAATTTGATTTGTAAAATAACATCTAGGCCTTGAGTTTTGAAAGAACTTCACCAAAATCATTTACTTGTATTAAGAGTGGGACTAAAAAGGTTTAGATAATCAAGAAAATAGCATTTTAAATGAAGATTACATATGTGAAAAACAAACAGGAAATATGCCATATTATAATAATTATTAGATAGTAATGAGGTCACATCCTTTCTTTTTTGTATCTATAATCGAGTCTTCTGGTCTTTTTATTGTTATATAACAGTTGTTATAAAATATCACCTTTGAGCCTGGTGGCGTTCACTGTTTATAGTGAACAAGATACCGCACAAACCAGGTTTCTACCACAAGGTGGCAGCACAGTGCAGTTCTGTCTCTCTTTACTCCAATAACTTGTGATGTCTGTCTACATCTGCAGGGCAAGGTGAAAGCGCGACAGTTACGGATGATGCTCTCAAACCTCAACACGTCGGCTTTAGGTCCCTGCTCGTCTCCTCAGTTTCGGTCCCCGGCCGGACGCGTTGGCAGCCTGGAGCCTCAGACTTTTTCCTCCCTCACACATGGCCACAATGCCGGGGTGGCCGCCCTGGGAAAGGTGGTGTTCAGCCTGGCCTCCGAGGGTCGCATGGCCTTGTAAGTGCAGCCTTGTCATCAGTTCATTTGCGCGCACAACACTTTTATTGAGGATTTGTGTAGATGGGGTTTAAATTCTTGCGCTCTCTTTTCTCCAGTACTTTTGGTATGATCGACAGCGAGGAGACTTGTATAGTGGTGATGGTTTACAACACAGCCAACAGCTGGGGCGTCCTAATAGGTGATTCTGTAGTCATTCCTGAACCCCAAGTCAAGCGACACAGTATAACTCATAAAGATAAGGTAAATATTAAGCACATCCTGTTCGCTGTTTAAATCATAATGTTTATCTGAGAATCTTACACTTTTTTTCTTTTTTTTCCCCATGTCCTCTTCACGACAGTCATTTGATTTCCGAAGTATACGAGTGCTCTCTCCTCTGCTCCTCATCGTCAACGGCAAGAAACAAAGCAGCCAAAGTCAGAACGCTGTCTCGGTCAGCTACAAACCCCAGAGTGAATGAACCAAGCACGGACCAACAGGACCAAGTGTTATTTTTTTTTTGCTGGATTCGGAAGAAGGTTTTACATAAGTTTGTGCCTGCTTTATGTCTCGTTTTGTAAATAGAGGTCCTCCCTGTTACGTTTGTCTATATTTATAATTTTTTTTTTTTTGTACTCTGTTGATGTTGGGTAAAAGATGGGCTTATTTTGTGAATGAACAAATCTATGATGTCAGAAATGTGACTTTTGTTTACCTTCGGGGGAAAAAATCTTTTAAAGTCAGCATTGTTTGTTTAGTGTCTTAAAACAGTGGGGACACTTGGATCTGAATAATGCATTTGACCATGTCACATTAGGAAGAGCACAGGTGTTGCTGATTACATTGGCTCTGTGCTCTATTCAAATGTCCCACTACGATATGATAATGCGACAATTCAACAACCCTGTTACCATTTTCACTACATTGTTTATCCATTCTATCCGTCTTGTCCAGCCATCTGCTTTGGTTGTTTACTATGCAGAGACAAACCCATTGACGCGACATCCAAACGCTTCCAGCAAATAACAAATCAGCAGCTCAGGTTTAAGCCGGATTTCTTCAGATCGATTGCTTTGTTCAAGTTGACAAAGATGATCAATCAAAGGTATGACAGAACTCCTATCTTTAGTCGTACTGTAGCACAAGTGGACACCAGTGAAGGAAATGTGTCTTTGCAGACCTGATGTGGCAATAAACCACGTTCCTGTGACATAGTGTAGTATCTGTTTCCACGTTATATGATATTTGTGATGCATCTGTTTCTCTTTTCCTCAGCTCGGGTGACATTCAGCCTAGTCCCCTACTTTTCAAATGTTAATCACACAATAAAATGCTGACAGACTGTGAAAAGACGTCTGAGACACTGTATTTTACTTGCACTGAAAACATATAATGACAGGAATACAAGTTAATAGTTTAGCTATTTGTTTCATGTTACTGCTCAAAGAAATTTATGGCTCAGATTCGCAACCAGAAATACCACGAAAAAGCACTTTCCAAATAAATTAACGTGAAAACAAGAGAAAACATTGCAACAGTAACCTGACGAAGAGCAGTCCATAAGATCTGTTCATCTCAGTGCTTGCTGACAAAGGGCCGACCCCTGTCCCCGGCAGGGGAGCTGAAATGGAAGAAGCTTCTGGCTCCGTCACTCTCCGAGCAGGAAAAGAATCGTCTGTCCCCATCAGGGCAGAGGGAGGGGAACTGAGGGCTCCTCTGAGGAGTCGCCTGCTGAGCCACCCCTAAGTGACAGACAAGAGGTTTGATGGATGTCCTTCATTGTTGCTCTGACTAAAATTCCCTTACACAGACCATCAGCTCATTACTCCCGCTGTTCTGTCTCGATTAGCACTTCTTTTTAACAGAACACCTACGCATGTGTCTTCCTTTGTGTTGTTTAGCATTGTCCATATTGCATCATCATCAGCAAAAAAAAATATTTATTTCTCTGCCCAACATTAGTTTGGACTGGAACTAATAGTTTTTTTTTAATATGGACTACATGTCACCTAATCAAATAACTGACCCATTTGTCGTTCAGTGTGTAAAATGTCTAATTAACACAGTCAATAAACGCAGAAGCTGAGATTGTCAGATTGCTTGTGTTGTCTGACCAACAGGCCCGATAACTGGCACATCATTTTCTGCCAGCTACTTTTTTTCTGAAGAATCGGGCTCTAATAAACACATATTTTATATCTGTCATTACATTTTAACTTTACGGATCAAAAATGTCGTCAGTCCATCAGTGTTTCTGCTGTTATCTAAAACTAACAACGGATACCTGGGAACATTCACATTTCTTGTACTTCCTACTCTTCATTCTGTATATGAACAGCAACTTTTAAACTGTTTTGTAAAGTTAGTGCATATGAAAGGACTGACCATTTATTAAGTCCGTGGACATAACACAGACTTAAAAAACACACAGCAAAGACCTTTAAAGACAACAAGTGAACGGTGTGCTGTTATTACCAGGGTTGAAGTCTTGATGATGTGCAGGTTGTGGCAGCATGGCTCTGTCCCCCACACCCACCACCATGTTACGCAGCCTAAGAGAATCGTACAGCCCCTGCAGCTTCTGGTACTGTCTGTTCCTCTCCATCAGCCTCTCAGATAACTCACTGTACTTCCTCTTATACTCCTCCATCATCTGCCCAACAACATTTAGATGTTCGATTATGTTTTTTTTGGCAGGTCAAGTACAACCAGAGACCTTTTTTCTAAGGACACTGTAGTATATTGTCCTCCTCGTCAATACACGACAATACAACAACAAAATCTGACCAATTCTTAATGCGGCTCTTCATTTTGTAGTGTAATGTTATGAGTGAGCACAGTTTACCTTTTTGAGGGAAGCGATTTCCCCCTTCATGGCGGAGAGCTCCAATTCTCTGCTCTGGTTCTGCTGGGTCAACACCTTCTCCATCTGCTTCAGCTGCGTGTCGGCCCGTGACAGACTGTACTCTTGATACATGCGCTCCTGATGGACCTGTGGACACAGACACTAGGTGTCAGGTGGGTTTATAAAAGAGGACATGAGCAGACAGTGGAGGTTTGGAGAGGAACTTGACCTGATAGCTCCAGAAGGCCAGCGCACGGGCGCTGATGTCCAGGACTATGTCTGGCCGCAGACCTGCCAGCACCATGGCTTTGTACTCTTCAGACGGAGACAGCTCCGTCCTCACAATGTCCAGCTTCCCAGACAGCGCTGAGGAGCAGGCTGGGCAGATGGCGGGGGAGCGGCTGAACTCGCCGGACCCGTGCTGGTCACAGAAAACGTGTGAGCAGGCTGTGACCCAGGCAAAGCCGCTCAACTTGGCCCGACATTTTGGGAAGTTACACAAGAGGGTGTCGTCGCAGAGAGACATGGGCAAGGCTGTGGAAAGTATTGGTGGTATACAGGTATTATAAACCTTAACCATTGAGAGGAAATACAACTGTACTGAATGAATTATTCAACTCAAAAATCACTAGTTTTGTTATTGGTGATTCTCTTAATGTGAAATTACACTTTTAAACTGTTCTTGGTCTTCAGATAAGGCACTGTGAATATTAGTAATATAGGTTTTTATTACCTTAAATATACAAAAACTTCAAAAAACGTCCAAGGATTATTTTTACGTTACCGAAACTCCAACTCCCAGCGATTTTTATTTCTATGGTAACTAGTTGGTCAGCTCTCGAGGGTTTTACCTGTAGCCTACTAGGACTTAAACTCTACAAAATCAGTTAACAGTTTCAAGATAAAGGAAATTATAGATTAATGTCTCAGCTGTTACTGGGTTGTATGTAGAGTTTCAAATATCGCGAGCTTAGCTACACTAACGGCCATTAGCTAAGTGCTTTTAGCTAAAGCTAAACTAATTTACCTGGCTTTTTTAAAAAACAAAACAACAACAAAAAAAACTTTTATATTTAATTATATTTTTTTTGTTACGCTACGTTTAGACACCAAGACACTCATAAACTGTATATGTAAAGCATTTACAGAGATATTAACGTCTGTTTTAACAGACAACGGACAAAAGTTACCAGTTAGCTTTCGCTCAGCAGGTGGCAGCAGGTGACGTTTATCTGATTGGCTGGTTGCGAGTACGCTGCACCAATCAAATGCCAGTATTTGAACTCCGGAAATAAAAGATAAATAAATAATTTCAGACATGAGACTGATCCATAATAATAATAATAATAATAATAATAATAATAATAATAATAATAATATGGAGGAAAGTCATTTATAGTTCAATTGAACTACATAGAGAAAATGATTGACTTTTAGTGCACTAAAACCCCAATAGTATAATACAGTATATAAGTTAAATTTATATTTGTTCAAGTATAAAATTTTTCATGTTTTAAAATATCTTAAATATAAAAATTTAAATAAAGATAAGTAACTTTATTTGAACTACTTATGTGGTTTTGTTACATTTGGGTTTTTCTTGTGTCTATATTTTTTATCCTTTCACTACCATGACACGAAAAACAATCTGTTTGACTCCCAGCTCCATTCTCTGTATTTCCCAAATGATGTTAACAAGCTTGACTGGAGTCACCTTGTTGTTGCTTTGAGCAGGTTAAGCTGCAGCCATACGGATGAAATAATACCCCCATTTTCTTACACTGGTTCTAAGTGAACAGCCTATATGTATAATTTGAGACACCTACTTAAATATGGCCCCCCCTCCTCCTCCACCTCCTCCGACTTTTTTTCTCTCTTGCTTTTATCCATTTCTCCACGTGGTACAGGAGCAAAGGCGGGGGGTGAAAGAGGGGCATTGTGCTGTGCAGCAGTGGATCCGGGGGTTCATAGTGAGAGAGGGGAGATGCTCACTCAACTGTGTCCAGCTCGCCATTGTCAAAGATCCCCATCTATTCTCTGCCTTTTAAATAGAGCTCCAGTGTAAGATGCGTTTTTTCGGAGGGGAGGGAAGGTGGGGGGGTATTAGGGCTTGGTGATAACACACGAATTACATGCATGCATGTGGAATGGATGTGTGGCCCCACTTGCACACAGAAGCTGCTCACTGCACTGCTGTTGATAATTGGCCCTATGGAAATCAAAGGTTAGAAAAATCGCCCGCACAGTTCTCATGTGGCACAATAACAACACCGGGAAGACTGATTCTCGACTCTTTTTGATGGAAAGCATCTGCTATTAGGATATTACAGCCCCACGTATAATTTTATTATTAATCTACCTCGCTTATGATTACAAATGAGGCAGTAGATGGAGCGCTAATGGGTGCTGTAAGCAGGTGGTTCATAAGTCACCTGTTGGATTTCTTTAGCTGCATCTTAATTAGACCCATGATTTTATTCTCTCCCCGCCATGATTAAAACATTTATCTGTAACATAAAGCCAAATCTTACGCCCATTTTAATTTGTTTTTTAGGCACCCAACGGCTTTGACGCCATTGTCATGTTTTATTGAAAGTTTATAGCTGCGGCGTGAGTGTGTAAAGAAAAAAAAATAAAGCTGGCGAGAAAGAGAAAGAGTGAACCAGGGAGGCTGTGTGTTATACGCCATTGAAATGCAAATATCACAGAACAAGGAGTGGTTCTGTGTGTGTGCATGGTGTGTGTGTGTGTGTGTGTGTGTGTGTGTGTGTGTTCCCTGTATGTGCATGCAGCGGGGCAGCAGTGGGAGAGGAGGGGCGCAAATTGGACAAGTTTTTTGGGGGAGAGGAGACTTTAGAAAACAGCCACACACACGCATTCAACGGTGGCTTCATATGACACGGTGGAGCCCGGCGGATTTCCAAACACCGCTCTCTTTAACTTTCCTCCATGAGAGACCGATATTTTAATACAGATTAAACACCTTTCATTCTTTTTAAGCAAGGGTTCGAGGGAATTGCGTGACATTTGAACTTTGGATGCGTTCAGGAGCTCGCCCAAGAGCGCAAAAACGTGCCGAGTGCCATTCAACCGACTGATGCCCCCCTCTCTGTTTGACTCGCCGTGAATCATGTCACGCCGGAAGCAGAAGAGACCCCAGCATCTCGTTAACGCGGATCCAGGGGGCCCACGGCTGCTCTCTCACGGTAAAGAAACCCTTTCCTTTCCAAGTGTGCATGCGTTTTTTTTTCTTTTTTATTGAGCTTTTGAGAGATCGCATAAGGTAAACTGTATTCTCACGGGTGCGTGTTGAAATCACTTTCAGAGTTTGAAAATATTTACCAAAGTGCCGTTTACGGCTTCAGTGTCTATTATTATGAGGGGCTTTTCTTTTCTTATATTTACTTTACTTTTACAGATTTACGCATACATGACCAAATTCTAAATGCACCTGATTTAACAGACTAAAAAGTTTCACGGTTTAGTTTGTCAACTACAGAAACCTCCTGCCTAGTCATTTAGTCCAGTGGGCTCTATTAAATGGAGGCCTTGAGCACTTTGGTCAGGGCCAATAAACTTGTCCCTGTGAAGTGAATGGAGTAGGATTAACTAACATACGTCTGTGGCCATTTTCGTGGGCCGTCTGTCCTCTAGGAACAGGCTGCTCAGTGCTAACTGCTGGAGGTCTTTGATTAGTATAGGGCACTCTCTTATTTGTTAACAATAAGGTGCATGGCTGGGGGGAAGGGAAGGTAGTGTTTTTGGTAAAGATTAATCTTCCACCCTTCCATTCGCTTCTTCTTTTGCTCTTCATCCGTGCTTTTTTTTCTCTCTCATGCACCCCTCTCTCGCCCATTTTCCACCTTCTCAATACTTCCCTCCCCTTTCTTTCTCACCCCTCAGTCCTATTGACTGTATACTCCTACACAGTTGGGGTGGGGGGGAGGTTCAGATGGATGAGAAAAAAAAGTTTCAGAGAGGCAGGGAGATTGCTCTTGCATTGTGCTGCAATGGGATATAGCAGCTTCAAGTGCATGCACCAGCCTCTGCAGGTAAACCTTTACAAATTAAGGTAGACGTTTGGCCAGTTGTGCTTCTTGCAGGTTCAGGTTTGTTTATAAGTCAGAGGGAAGGAATTTCTCTGAGCTACAGTCTTTCATTCCATCACTATACCTCTCCAGGAGGGAATGGTTAGTTTGTCTCTCCATTGTCGTTACCCTCCCCCTTCTTTTTCTTTTTACTCTTTCTCACTCTGTGCTCAAGATTTTGAAAGAATTCGACCCCTGAGCGGCAGAGGTCAGATTAGTTGACCAATCAGAGTGTCTGGACAGTGCCCAGAACCCTTAGCATGGCCTGACCCTTGACCTCCACTGTGACGTAAGGGGGAAGGGTGAATAGGGAGATGAAAGACATAACCGCTGTAGGGAGGGGGTGGGTTAAGAGGGGTTATGGGTTGTCTTGGTGATGCCCATTGTCCTCTAAAATGTGTTGCCATAGCAGCAAGGTGGTCTGTGAGCTTTTTTGTGTGTGCAAGATGTTTGAGGAGTTTTGCTCCGCAGAGCACAGATTGAGACAAGACATTACAAAGACTCATAGACTGTCGAGTTTCTTCCACTTGTTTATTTTTGTGTTCGAGGCCATTTCCTAGCAGGCATTCCTTTTTGATGCTGAAACTGTATCTTTTTGTTATGCACACAAATGTGCAAACTAAAATGGTAAACAATAACTGGAAGCATTGGGACAAACATTCTTTGTAACTGAGGCAGAACGCTTTAATGAATTTACATGAGTGGAAATTTGAGATTCGGTATTGCACAACAGCGCAAACAAGCACAAGTTCTCAGGTTTTAAAAAGTTCTCATCATTCTTCTGTCAATCCACAGATGACCACCTGGGCATAAAGTCACCTTCTACATCTCTGGGCTCAGAGGTAACCTCATCTGGCTCCTCCTCATCATCCCCAACCTCTCTCCAAGACTGCCAACCACCTCTGGCACCTCGCCCATCCCCGGGAGGGCTCCACGCGCCCTCCTTACCAAGCGAGAGTTCACCTCCTCCCCACTGGCCCAGCCACATCGCCTCTTTCACCACTTCGCTCCCCAACACCCACTCTTCCCTCTCCCCAGACTTTCCGCACCCATCGCTGTCTTCCCAGACTCACTCGCCCCCTCCCCTGGGCCAAACCTCTGGTTCCCAGGGAAACTCTCACTCCACCATGACCTCCCCACCAATGGGCAGCTCGGCCACAACCACTACCTCCTCTTCCTCATCCTCTTCTTCTCAGTGTGTGCCCACACACCGTGGCAGTTCCAGTCCAGGTCAGCAGCAGGCCTCCATCTCACCAGGGGAGCAAGGGCAGGTACAGGTGTCTCCTACCCTGGCAGTGCTCTTAGAGGAGCTGAGGGTTTTACAGCAGCGCCAAATCCACCAGATGCAGATAACCGAGGAGATCTGTAAACATGTTCTAAGGCTTGGAGGGGCGGTCTTTGGTCAAGATAATAATGCACAGGCCAACAGTGCAGACAACTATAAGTCTACAGGTGCAGCATCTTTATCACCAACACATCCTTCCACTGCCACTCCAGTTACCACGGCTTCATCACTTTTGACTGGACTTCCATCTTCCCTCTTCCCCCAACCAACCATCTCCAAATCAGGCACTTCACATGTAAATGGAAGTAGAGCTCCATCCTCCTCTACCTCTTCCTCATTATCCTCATCTTCTTCCACATCTATTGCAACTTCTCTCAGCTCATCTGTTGCCTCCCTCCACCCACTGTCCCTATCTTTGGGCCTCCCGCCTCGCTACCTCCATGAGAAATCTTCCAACACCTCTTCATTTGGCCATAGCAATGGGATTGGTTTCCCGACCCCTCCCCTTCCTACCACCAGCCATTCCCAAGACCTCCAGTCCAGCTCCTCTCTAACCTCTGCCTCCTCATCAGGACGTCATCAGCACGTCTGCCGCTTTTGTGGGAAGGTGCTAAGCAGTGATTCATCACTGCAGATCCATCTGAGGTCGCATACAGGTGAAAGGCCCTATCAGTGCCCGGTCTGCTTGAGCCGTTTTACAACCAGAGGGAACCTGAAGGCTCATTTCCTGCGACACAGAGAGCAGAATCCAGAGCTGTCCCTCTCTCTGCTGCCCCCAGCACTCTCAGAGCAAATGCAGAGCGGATCAGCTCCAGGGTCGATCCAGAGAAGACGAAAACGGAGGGCTGACGATGACGAGTCATTTAATGCAGTGAAAGGAAGTGTTCCTGGGATGAATGAGAGCATGGCTTTAGGATTCCTGTCTGGTGCGTCTTCTCGGCCCTCACCTTCCTCCTTACCTCTTCCCCCCTCAGTGGACATGGCACTGCTGTCCACAGCCCATTCATTGCTACAGCTAAACAGAGCCTCGGTTGCAGCGGCTGCCAGCGCATCTAGCACAGCACTGTCAACTTCCTCTTCATCTTCCTCTTCGTCCATGAGCAGTCAGTTTAAAGGTGCAAAGCAGCAACGCTTTGATGAAAACACTCCTCCTCACTCAGCCCTCCATACAGCCTCCCCATACTCCCAACTGGCTCACCTGCCTAAAATTCTCTTTCCCGGAGGTACCTCCCCTCACCACCTTGCACTTCTCCGTCCCCCGGGCCACCCATCCACCTCCCACCTCACTTCACCTCATCAGCTGCCTTTCCCCTTCCCACCTTTCCCCAAACCATCCACCTCCTCTCCCTCCTCATCATCTTCCACCACATCTATCCAGACCTCAGACACGTCCAAGTTGCAGCGGCTGGTACAAAAGCTTGAAAGGCGGCCACAAGGAGGTGCCTCTTCCTCCTCGTCTGCCTCCACTTCATCACAAAGCCTTGCTGAAGCCAATGGGGACACACAGGGCCATGACCTGACCACCACCTCCAGTGCCTACCGTAGGGAAATGTTGGCTGCTCTTGGACTAAGCCCTAGTGCTAATGCTACTGGACTACTGACCAGCCAGGGAGTCTCAGGTTCAGACACTACAACTACCACAACTACCCTTTCTCTGCCCACAGCTCAGGCTGCTAATCAGTGTACTGTTTGCCTGCGTGTCCTCAGCTGCCCAAGGGCTCTTCGTTTACACCAGGCCACACATCTGGGAGAGCGTCCATTCCCTTGCAAGCTTTGTGGCCGTTCGTTCTCCACAAAGGGCAGCCTCAGGGCCCACCTGGCCACTCATCGTGCTAGACCACCCAATGCCCGTGCCCTGAACTCCTGCCCTCTGTGCCCGCGCAAGTTCACCAACGCATTGGTTCTTCAGCATCACATCCGCTTGCATCTGGGAGGGCAGATACCACCCGACGAAGACATGCAACCTGAAGATGGTGCAGAAACAGCAAGTGTTGCCTTTGATAATGGGGTGAATGAATCCAGTAGTTCCCCATCTAAAGCACCTCAACTCCTTCCTCTGGCCCTGACAACTGGCTCTAAGTCTCCCATTGATGCTCTCAACTCAGGGTCTACATCTAAGAAATCCACCACTAATGATGACACTTCTGTGAAAATGGAAGAATCTGAGGGCTCAACACCGAGTGTTAGTCCACCTCTGACCCATAATCCCTCCTCAGCAGGAGCAGAGGACCCCCTGCGTCTAGCTGACAACGCCCCAGCTGATGGTAGCCCAGTGAATCCCTCCGCATACTCTGAGGAGGAGACCCACACTGACCTGAGCAGCACTAGCCCTTTCAAAGCACCCTTAGCTGGTTCTCATTCAGCCGCAGAGAATGGAGATTCAGAGGCCGATGACACCCCTCTTTCACTCTGTGTTTCAAAGCCTGCTGTTGAAAATGACAAGCTGCAAACTGGGGTTAACAAAGATGAAATCTGCTCCGCAGATGAACCCACTACAAGTCCCAGTTCAAACCCAAAAAATGCAAATCCCGTACCTGAACTAACCCCTCCTGTCAGCCCAAAAGTAGAAGCAGAAGAGGTCAGTGGCGGCGGACCAAATGAGTCACAGGAGAGCAACGCTGCCCACAGAAAAGGGAAGCGTGAAAGCGCCACACCTAGGGAGTCTTTGCTACCGTTGGATTCAGAAATGGAGAAAGACACTGTAATGGAGGAGGGCTATGATGTAGCAGAAAGGCCGTCAGAGGACTCTGAGCCCTCTACTGCAGCCCCAGCAGCACATACCCAGCCTCCTCGCCCAGACAAGCCCTACAGCTGCTCCCACTGTGGAAAGGCATATGCCAGTCGAAGCGGACTGAAGGTAAGAATTAGAGAGGATTTGATGGTGTTTTTTTGAAGCTATTTAAGTGGTAGTGTATTGTCATGTCTTGTTGTGTGGATTTATTCATTTTTTCTATAAATGGCTACTCTTTCTGTTCCATCAACAGGGCCATATGAAAACACACCCTGGAGTGATGTCTAACACCCCCTCTAAGGCGCTAACCAGTGATGCTGCAGAGGATCGTAGTTCAGCCAAAAAGGATGGACAACAAGATGAAAAGCAAGGATTGGCTAAGTCCCCTGAGAAAGGTGATGGCGCGGATCCTCTACCAATCAGCGTCAGTTCTGATACAGCTGGCAAGGCCACGGACACTACGGCATAGGAAGTTAGCATTGTTGAACGGCTGCGGTCATTTTTTAAACGGTCCTGACAAGGGAATGTATTTTTATTATAGAATTTGTTTTCTAGCATTACTAATTCACATCTACCTTTTGAATTAGACAGATAGAACTAGTTTATATTGTAGTACAATTAAAAAAAAAAAAGTGAATGTAGTATTTTAGCTATGTATTTTTGTATTTCAAAGACCACGGTGAGGCCTTATCTTACACACACTTACTTGCAGCATTACCATGATGAGAATCGTTTGTGCCTTTTTTGCTGACACCTATTTCGGCACATACTGTGCGATATTAAACAAGCGGTATAAGCTGATTTAAAAGAAACAAACAAACAAAAAAAAAACAAAAAAAAAAACAAGAGGAGCATCCTTAATAGTACAAAATGAACTCCATACCAAAACAGGCCAAATTAGTAATGGCCATTGTCTGTATATATGAGCTGCAGTTACTTTTTATGCCTTTTTATTGATACTTTCTTCTTTCCTTTTGTTTTTAATGTGATGCTGCTGAATGCATGTTTCTAATGTGCTGAGTTGTACTGTGAGTTGCACTGTGCCCTGTGCTGCCCGAAAACATCTACTGAAACAAACACGTGCTAGCAAATTGATTGTTTTTACTGTGACGCCGTTGATAATAATAATGACGACGACTGTGCTAGATTATCAGTACTTTTTGTGAACAGGCCTTTACGTAGAGCTGTAAACCTTGCCAGCAGCACATGACCTTATTGACGATTGTCCTTTTTTCTTGTTGTTCATCTGCATCCTTAAACCTTCGACGACGATGAGCCCCGTCCGTTATGTCCCTCCCCACCTCCCGCTCTCTCAAAGCACTTGAGAGCGTTCTACACAAATTGTCTGCACTCGCTGCATTCCTGCTTAGATCAGTTTAGTTTTTGTATGCTTTGCTTCCCCTGTGTACCCCTCCTCCCCCCACCACCTTTTTTTTTGGTAGCAATGACAAAATATGTTCCCATGTGATGTGTAAAAGATTAATAAAAAAAATGGCAATGTAAAGAGACCTGTTTGTTGTTTGTCTGAGTCCAGTTAAAGCTTGTGTCTCACTGAATTCATTTATCTGATTAAGTATTCTGCTTGCATGACTCTTATTTTGTGTGCGACCGGCATGCACGCTGTGGTCAGTTTTCTCTTGTTTGTTCCAGTTCTCTGTGTGTCTGGATTGGGAGGAGGGGGTCCTTTGTCTGGGGAGCCGGGCTAGCTGTCTCCTAATTCTGCCTTTTTTTGCCCTCAGTGTCTTTTAATATGTTTCAGTTCCCCAGCACTCTGTATGTGTGTGTGAAAAGGATAATCAGGGCCTGTATGAGTGTGATTGAGGGTGCAGCTGTAGAGGCTACCACCTCCCTCCCTAAACCCCCTCCCTCCCTCCCTCCCCCCCTGCCTTTTCCTCCCCGCTCTCTGTCATACTCTCTTTTATATGCACTCTCTTTCATTTTCTCTTTCATTTCTCTCCCTCACTCTTTCTACTCACCCCCCCTCACCGCCGTGCCCCCACCACCACATGTAATGAGCTGACACACAGGAAGCTCTAATCCGCACACAATGCCACCCCTCTTCCCCCCAGAGTGACTGGGAGCGGGACAGGGGGCAACAGGGACCAACCTGGTCCAGCTGTCCCCAAAATGGCCGCCTTTAATCCCTACAGTTTTTAGCCTACAGGGGCTCCTGAAACCATGACAACCGGTAACCAAGGAAAAGAATGCCCAGGGCCGAGAGTGGGACAAAAGGAGTGAAAGGAGCCATGTGTGAGAAGTTTGTCCACATGCGTTCATGAGTGACAAGAGACGTGTCTCAATCAAAAAAAAAAAAAAAAAAACGGGGACAAAGAAAATGGTTATATAAAGGAACGGATAGAATATAGAAGCCCCAAGGTGTGATAGAGGCATTTACAGACTTCAGATCACTCATCAATAAGCGTTAATCGACTCAAGTCAACTCAAAAGATTTTAAAGGTGTTAAAGGTTATTGTTTATGCTCATTTAGTCTCTTTTCAATGGGGAATCAACAACCCATTTCTAAGATTAAGACCTCCACACCGACCATTCATTCATTTCAGTTTTGGTAATTAACGCTGCCATTCATGTGTGACTTTAGTAGGTACATCCTAACATCAGTTGTTCTTGGTATGTATTTATTTGAAACAGCATGCTATACTAGTAGTAAAAAAGCAGCGTGTTAAGCACTAATGTGTGATCTGAATAAACGAACTTGATAGTTAGCACTTATTTGACAATTTATTCCGGAAAAGTCTTTAAAAGGTGTTTTAATGTGTTGCACGAGTTTCTTGGTTGGAAGAACAGCCAAGAGTCTTTAGTCAGTATTCTTTAAACTTTATACCATTGCAGGCTCTTTTATTTTGTGAATTACTATGAGGAAAGTGAGTGTAGTTTTTTTTATAATTCGTGAACATTTTTTTTTTAAAGGTCACACAAATGTCTCAAGAAACTTAAACTTTTTGGGTATTTAATTCATTGGATTAGAAAATACTTCTTATTAAAACTAGATTATTTGTGTATATATCAGTATGTGTTTTGTTTAACACAGTAACATAGCTTAACATCCTGTGTTAATTCTTATCTTCATGAAGGCTTTGGTATTCAGCATTTGTTTAAAATAACCGACAGAGCTGTTGATTCATGTTCATTTTAGAGGCTGTGGTTTGTAGCACTGTTCAACAGAAACACTTTAGCAGCTCCATAAACTGCATCCTCCAAAAATTGAGTGGCCGCCTTTCTGATGCTTTTCCAACATGAAACTGAACATTATAACAATGATGAAGACACATTTAATGCAATTTCAATACTTCAATGGTGTTTTATCTGCTTGGCCTCTAGAATGATTTAATATAAGAAGCATTTGGCAGGCTGGAGGATGCATTCAGGCCAGAGTGGATAACTGCAGGCCATGGAGACTGGGCGGGTTGTTTAATGTATTTGTATTTGTTTTAACAGGCGGTGCTTTCGCGCTACTTTTTTTTTATTTACATGCGCTGATGTTTATTGGACCATTTCCTTATATCTGTGAGAATATGTGGCAATAAACCTGATTGTCAATGTGATTAAGGTCACCATGAACTTAAAGTCCAGAGCCACAATGTATAATATGTCCGCCAGTCTACTTTAAATCCACAAGGGGGAGCCACCGTCCACTGATGGTTCCCCATCAAACGATAAAGACTTTGACGGCGCATAATTAAACCTAAATATATATATTTTGTTCCTGTACAGAAGTGAAGAGCACTCAAATAATTAGCCGAATATCATTTGGTGACGATGCTTATTAATCTCAGTCGCATCTTCCATCCATTTCAGTGCCTGATCAGAATCACTATAATGACTTGCACTTAAAACTGTGTCAGCAAATCGGCGCATTACATTATTAAATGCGTAATAATGTCCCTATTGTCATTTGCTTGCAGTTGTTCTCGCTTCAGCATTTATCAGATGTGCCACAGGCAACAGCCCAGTTCCTCTAGCGGCGATAACACCTGTTTGAAGTGCCCGATAATTTAATTAGGGGCCGATAGGTTTAAGGCGAAACTCACTCAGGAGGCACAATGCGTGGCAATGGATTGTTTCCCTCCCCTCCTTCCCCCCTGACTCGTTTCCTTGGTAGTAAAGGGCTGGAAGTCAGGAGCGCATAAAAGCCACAAGTCTATCAGCTGAGGAGCGCAGCGGCGCAAAGTGAAAACAAGAGGAAACAGAAGCGCGGAGACGCAAGAGGAAGACGCAGGAAGGGCGCTTGCTGTCGATTTTTTAAAGGAGAGACTCAGCCATGAGACGCCGAGCGGCCGAGGGGAGTCGAATATGACGCATCTTTTCTGATCAGCCGGCAAGACTGATGCAGTGATTTAGAGAGGACCAGAGCGGAGGAGCATCTGGAGAAGGTGAGTCTCCCCCAAACAGCTGCTCGTACTCCACTGCATCCGCCCAACAAGCCTTTACCGACTGACTCAGGTATTTGTTACCATTAACACACAAGAGTAACAGACTCAGTTTATCATTTGTGGACTTGAATATTAACAAAAAGAGAAGGATGTTCTGATAGAACCTGGAGCCAGATGAGCCGTCTCCTGATATCTCAGTGTCTTCTGTCAGATCTTTTCTATCTTCCATATGACATATTGACTCATCAAAACACAATGCAGTGTTCGTCTCATTGTCTGCTGCTTTTTTAATCGCCGCAAAGGGAGTGCGATTTGCACTTACAGCACAGGTGTCAAACATATGGCCAGCGGGCCAGAAGTGACCCGCCAGAGGGTCTAATCTGGCACGCAACGTGAATTTGCAAAAATTAGACAGACGACTACAGTTTTTCAATGAAAATAACCGCTGTTCTTAATTTGGCTAATGTTTTCCCAAGAGAAGTGGACAGAACAACACTGAGGCCCAAGGCTAAACAGCAGACAGCAATGTGCCCAAATAGCACTTATTTTTCTTAAGACATTTTGTTTAAAAGCATAGTTTAATGTAAACATTCTCTGAATTTTCTTCTTTGCACTAAAACAAATGGAAAAAAAAGTCTGTAGTTGTCATTACTTGTATGTTATCATGCTGTTATGTTACTGGTTCAGCCCCCTTGAGCCAGCTATCTCTGACTTGCAGCATACAGCTGAGCTCAGAGGAGTTCCTGGATCCAGGATGTAACCTTGAATAACTCAAGGAGGACTACTTATCAGCAGCTTTTGTACCTTGTACTCGCTTTCTGTCAGAGCCCTGCCTATCAGTGTCCATTGCACGTGTCACATGCCGGGGCATTTGATCGACTCTCTTTCTTCTTCTTTGCAGTCCTTCCTGAACCCACGTGCTGTGACCTGCTGCTGCCTTAAGGTACCTGAACTTCAGCTACTCTTCTCCTCGCGAACTCACGAGTGTCTGATTTTCATTCTACGTTTCAGTTCAAAGCTAGACTAAAGCATGTGTGCATGTTCAAATCGGGGTATTTCATTTTGTTTTTAAGCGTCTCCTCTACCTCTGGAGTCGTGTTGCGCATTTGACGTCTTCTGTTTTACTATCTCAGGATCAGTTTTTACGTGCATGCGCGTCATCGTTTTTTCTATCTAGATTCATGTTTCTGACTAATTTTGTGGTCTCCTAAGCACCAGTTTTCCATAGTCTGAGCCACCGTTCTTAGTTTAATGCAACTATGTTTGTTACTGTTCATCAGCGAAAGACCTTAGTAGTTAGTTTGATCAATTTATGCATCCGTTTGTTAAAGAGAAGGGCTAAAACTTTAAAAGTAAGAGTTTTAAATACATGTAGACGTATGCGGTGTTAGGGAAATGTCAGAAGATAGAACAATAGAACAATCAGCAGATCACTGAGTCCATCTTAAAATAACATCTCATTTTTCAAATTTACTCTGCGGTGGATGCTTAGTCGTGTAACATTTCCTTCTCATTCAAAGCTTCATTAACACTTAATTCAATTTGAGGCAATTCAGTTGTGTGTCAGTACATTACGCTGTGGAAAGTCAGAGTCTATTTGCACAGATTTTACTGGTGCAGAAAGGCGACTGGACATGCGCGCCTGACGTGTCCGTCTCATCGTCAAACTCCGTACAAGCTGAGCGTACTGAACTTTGGAAAACATGTGACACGGCCACTAACGCTGACACTGTCAGATTCTTGGTGTGTGTGTAGGTGGATATCTGGGCGGCTCTGAGAGACGGTGTGCGTGTCAGCCGCTAATTCTTCCTCAGCTTGCGGTTACTAGTGAAGGGCCGGTGTTTTCAGGCATGTTTGCTCCTCTCCCTCTCTCTCTCTGTCAATACACTCAACCTTAAAAGGCCATTTGCCGTGCGGCCCAATGGCTCTCCAATCCGCCAAACCGCTCTCAAATCCAGCAGTGTCCACACTACTGTTGTGTTTTTTTAGTTTGTTCCCGTGTTAGCGTCTCTGGCATGCAAATATGTTTTTGTTTGACTTGAAACAGCACAGTATTTAAGTATTTAATATATGTGACAATCAGTGTCCGTGGTAACGGCATCTCTGATATGACTGTGTGTGTGTTCCCTTAACAGATGGCGGGAGATAAACACAGATAGCCGGAGGAAAACTTGAAATCTTCCATCGCACGTCAAGGCCGAAGGAACTCTTAATTTGTGACTGCAATCTTATTTAGAGAACTACTGAATAAACTTGAACAATGGCGTCGTACAGCCCCACTCCTACGCAAGAGGCGCCGAACGGTGCCGCCCCATCCCTGAAGTCCGAAGGCTCGCAGGAGTCCATGAAGCTGAAGAAGGAGATCTCCCTCCTGAACGGGGTCTGCCTGATCGTGGGGAACATGATCGGCTCGGGGATCTTTGTCTCGCCCAAGGGCGTCCTGATCCACAGCGCCTCGTACGGCCTCTCCCTGGTGGTGTGGACCGTCGGCGGGATCTTCTCCGTGTTCGGGGCCCTGTGCTACGCCGAGCTGGGGACCACGATCACCAAGTCCGGGGCTTCGTACGCCTACATCTTGGAGGCGTTCGGGGGATTTCTCGCCTTCATCCGTCTCTGGACGTCCCTGCTGATCATCGAGCCGACCAGCCAGGCCGTCATCGCCATCACGTTCTCCAACTACATGGTGCAGCCCATCTTCCCCACCTGTATAGCCCCATACTTGGCCAACAGGCTGCTAGCTGCTGCTTGCATATGTAAGTACATGTCTGGAGTGTGTGTGGACGGGCGTGTGTGTCAGTACGTGAGTGATATTTGCTTATGACGATGTCTGCACCAGCCACAGCCTCACAAGTAGACAAAGCACGTGAAATCCAGAGACAGAGAGAAGTGAAAAACGATGACGCCCGGGCTTCCGTCAGCAGGTCTGTATCAGCGCTGACGGGAGATGAAAGAGGAACTAAGATCTGAGTTAGGAAGTAAGGGAAAAGGCAATTTTACTCAGCCTCAAATCACAGCGTGGACACGAGTCACTAGGAGCAGCAGGAAACTCCTCGTAGAGGCAGAGCTAACCTTTTCTCCTGTATGGACACCAGACACGAAAGAGCAGAGCTGATGAACTGCATTAATCAGACTAATAAGAAAATCCCCAAAGTGCTCACCGAGGCAACCGAGCACTACTCCACAAACACAGAAATACCAACACTCAGGCAACCAAACACAGAGACAAGAATCCAGACAGAGAGAGCTCGTTAAGGGAATATCTCCCAGATAAGCGCTGACATTCAAGGTATTCATACAGTTTGCTATCAGTATAACTACGTTGCCCAGCCACCGTACTGAAAGGTGCACCAGCACAGTCTTAGAAACGCGCACACATACACATTCGTGCTACGCGCGCTGATAAGGACTGCTTGGAGGAGGGCTGATAGGCGTGAGATAAAGTGCTCACTGAAGGGAGACTCTGACCTGAGAGGCTAACAGGTTACTGACAGCTCAGCACAGGTGAGAGGCTTAAAGACGAGCAAGACCGGCTGCTGGTCAGTGAACCTCTCATTGAAAGGAATCTGCTGAAATGTCGCCCCCCTGGACACCAATTAAAAATGGACCTGTTACAGTTGGTCAGAGACAGGGTTTAGTCACATCACTGATCAAATTAATTTTTTGCGTAGTATCTTATAATGTATGGTCTTATAATTTTGAAATTTGGATTGAAAATCTCAAATTTGTTTCACGCAGTGTGTCAGAAGTCACATTTCCATCTCAAATTATCGATTTCTTTTTCTGTTAAAGTCTTTTCTTTTCGCATTGTAATCACAAATCCGTTTACAATATGTAGTGGAGAAGATTAGGTCAAACAGCAAGACTGCTTCTAAATCAATCAAAGTGAAGTATTGTGGACAAAAAGTCTAAATTTGACTTGCTATCTTATAATTTACCATCCTTTAATGTTGAATCTCACTGACTCACTGACGTACCACAGATTTTGATTTATATTTAGTAATTTTTACAATTGATCTCCTAATTATGACGTATTATTGCTATTAGCAATATAACTATTTTGACTTAGAACATTTTGCATTGACCTCTCATACTATACACGGCTCATGCATAACATTATGACCACCTTCCTAATATTGTGTTGGTCGCCCTTTTGCCGCCAAAACAGCCCCGACCCATCGAGCCATAGACTCCACTAGACCTCTGAAGGTGTGCTGTGGCATTTGGCACCAAGATGTTAGCAGCAGATCCTTTAAGTTACGATGTGGAGCCTCCACAGATCAGACTTGTTTGTATGGCTTGAGATCTGGGGAATTTGGAGGCAAAGTCAACACTTGTGGTTGTGGCAGAAAGAGGCCATCATCAGTGAAAAACATTTGCATGAAAGGGTGCACATGCTCTGTAACAATGTTTAGGTAGGTGGTACGGGTCAAAGTAACATCCACATTGCCCAAACCATCACACCAATTCCACCAGTTTGCCTTCTTCCCATAGTTCATCCTGGTACCATGTGTTTCCCAGTGTGTTCCTCTGACCAGGCCAGCTTCCTTCATCGCTGCATGTTCTCCATATGCACCAAATACCTTCTAACACCTTTCTATCAGAACCAGCATCAACCTCTGCAGCAATTTGAGCTACAGTAGCAGTAAACCAATACAGGCTGGAAACACCCCACAAGGGCTTCAGTTTTGGAGATGCTCTGACCCAGTCGTCCAGCCATCACAATACGGCCCCTGGTGAACTCATTTAAATACCAATTTTTCATGCTTTTAACACTCACTGCCCGCTAACAGGTGCTGTGATAGCGAGGAGATAATCAGTATTATTCACTTCATTATCTGTGTACATAATGATAACAAATCCTGACCTCAGGGCACATAATTATTGACTCTTTTTCTTTTATCATTACAACGTTTCAAGCACTTTTATCTTGTCTTAAATGTGGAAACGGACTTCAACAGATCTCTCTCAAGCTCCTCTCTGCTTCCATGTCCCAAGTGTATTTGAGAGTACAAAGTCAATATTATGAGACATTGACACAATGGACGAGCTTAACATCATGTCCTGTGTTTTCTGATTCTTCTAACCTTTTAAAAGTAAGAAAATACAAGAATACAAAGTGAAACATTTTTAATTTAGTATCCTATAATTTTACTTAGTGAGTCAAAGGTCTACTTTTTACTCACATTTTATCATTTTTGACTTGTTAACTCTTAATTCTGACGTGAGGTTTTAGTAATTTGACTTCAGATATTCAAAAATCCCGACTTTTCATCTTTTCATCTTCTGCTGAGAAATCAGCTGATTTCAGATGTGTCAGATCTCATGTGGAAATTTGCAGTCAAAGTATGTAACGTTACAGTACAGGAAAGTTCTGACAAAATTAACCCTTTAACCTTTGGAGAAATCTGCTCACTAAAGAAAAAGGTGTTTTAGGTCTGCGGTCGTACATCACATCGCACGCTAGCTTAATGCTAACTGTCGGAGGCCTGGTTTTCAGAGCTTCCCATCTGCACGCGAGCTCACAACAAATCAGCTTCCAAAGATCTCCATTTCACCTCACATCTGGATCGTGTTTGACCTCCACTACCGGCCGGCCGTCTCAAACCTGATCTCACACCTCCCACCCTTCTAGCCTTTCACTGTCAACACACCACGCCTCTACTCCTGTGCGGCAAAGCCTCCCTCTCCGCCGCCCATCGCCGGTCGCCTCCGTCTTGGGTGTTGTGTTTGAGCGGGCGTCCTGTTGGGAGCCGACTTGTTATGATCGTCCACCTGTCAATGCGCAGGAAGGCGATAGTGTTATGATTGCGGTGGCTGGACATGCGGTGGAGAGAGGGGTGACGCGTCCCTGTTTCGGTGTCTTGTCTCAACTCCCAGCTGATGTGGAGGTCAGCGTGGACTGACAAGTGCAGCTGGAGATAAAAATGTGTCCGCTCAGCTTGTTTGCAGGTGAATTAGTTTCATCAGTCAGTTCTTTATCAGACTTGAGGAGTTTGATTTATGCAAGAAGCATTCCTCTTGAAACGAGAGAAATGAGTCTAAATATTTTATTCTAAACAAAACGGAATTTGTGTTAAATGGCAGAGTCTAGGTTAACTGCTGTAGTAATTCCTACTATCTCTACTTTTCTGGAGTAGGAGGGATCATGTGCTGATAAGACGCTTGAGAAAGATAAGTAGCGAGGAGAAGCACAAAAACATGTTTTCCCAGCACATTAAATAAAGATAAAAGAGGACTATAAAGAAAAAAGCATCGGTAGTAAAATTTATGGGTCAATAAGTGGAAATGGTTATAAATCCCTAATCTTGGGCCGAAATATACAAGGTCATCAGATCGGTGGTGGCAACAGAATTTTCCTTTCAAGCGTTTAAATTTTGGCCCACAACTGTAACTGTGCGCCCTTGTGTGTGTGTGTGTGTGTGTGTGTGTGTGTGAGCTTATATGTGCTGCACTCAGCTGTTTCCTCATCTGACAAACAACAGCAAAGTCTGCTTGAGTCAGCAGCAGTGTTTCCTTAAATCAGCCGCACTCTCACACGGAAACACGCTGGCACACGCTGAGTTTACGCAGCAAATGTCACCAGCGAGACCGTCCGACAAGCGCGGTTGTGCGTGTGTGCTCGTGTGTTGGTAATACATGGATGTATGTGCGTGTGCTTCGGCTGCCCTCAGGTTTGCTGACCTTCGTGAACTGCGCCTACGTGAAGTGGGGCACCAGGGTCCAGGACTTCTTCACCTACGCCAAAGTTATCGCTCTCATCGCCGTCATCATCACCGGCCTGGTGAAGATTGGACAAGGTGCGAAAATCATCCCCGACCTACACCTCAAACCCTGCACAAAAAAATAACAACATGTGTATACGAGGCATCTGCTGTTAGGTCATTTAAAACTGCAGTATGCAGACTGTGTAATGAATTGAGCTCACGACGTTGGTGTTTTCAGGTTACACTCAGAACTTCGAGGGCCTGTTCGATGGGTCCTCTCGGGATCCGGGAGACATTGCTCTGGCTCTGTACTCGGCTCTGTTCTCCTACTCTGGATGGGACACGCTCAACTTTGTCACGGAGGAGATCAAGAACCCCGAGAGGTGAGGAGAGCTTGTTCCAGCGCAAAACATGGGATAACAGATTACATTTTGAGATACAGGAATGGCTAGAGTGATAAGTCACGTCGGCATATCTCGAGACGTTAAGGCCGCAACATACAAAGCTGATTCAGCTTGTTGTGTCTTACACAAATAAGACATGATAAGACAACATGATTATCTAGAACAGGGGTGTCAAACATACGGCCCGGGGTCCAAAGCCGGCCCGCCAGAGGGTCCAGTCTGGCCCATTTGATGAATTTGCAAAAATTACACTGAAGATATCAGCAGTTGAGCTTGCACCTTGCACTTTTTAAGAAAGATATGGTTGTTCATTACATTTACTTGTACTTCTGTACACTAAAGTAAAGGGAAACATTTGGAGTTGTCATTATTTACAAGTTAATAAGCTACTGTCTTACTGGTCTGGCCCCCTTGAGATCAAATTGGGCGGAGCCTGGCCCCTGAAGTAAAATGGGCTTGACCCCCCTGATCTAGAACATAGGTCTTCAACAGCAGGTCCACAGGGGCACTGCTGTGAGGACGCAAAATCTTGATTGATGGTCGATTAATTTTTTTTTATATATATATTTTTTAAAATTTCTCCCACAAATTTAAGTTTCTTTAAATACACATTAACATGAATCCAACATATCTTAGTAAAGGGATAAGGGATAGCTTAATAGTGAATGCAAAATGATAATAATGATGATATATATTTACAAATAGCAAAATAGCACTGGACTGAGTTTAATATAGAACACATATTGTAGGTACAGGGTCCCTACTTAATCTCTCCATCGGTTTGGGGGTCCTTGGCCTGAAAAACGTTGAAGACCCCTGAACTAGCATGAATAAACCAGAGGCTAACAGCATGATTTAGGAGAGGCCAGCTTTGTATGATGGTTCGTAGCTCTTCCAAGCTTACTAGCCTCCTAGCACACAGTGGCTGATTTCACTATTTTGAAGGATGAATTCAGACTGCTGCCACCAGCTGGTATAAACAGTCCTTTCCTGTCCTTTCTTTTTATACAGTGCAGAACATATGTGCCAGCTGGTCATAGTCTTCACAGTGTATTCAAGTACAAATTTTCAGTCCGGACACGGGCACCACGTGATGACATCACAGTCGGCCTTCGTTGCCGGCAGTCTGTACCCTCAAAGGATCAGTTTTTCACTTCCTTATTGTACGATAGTCGTAAAAAGAAACAGAAACAATGTTTTATTCACGATAAACTATCCTCTTGTTCATATTGGACGTAGCAAGATCACAAATAAATTCACTGCCAGCACAGGAAAGATGGCTGACACAACATCTTCAAAATCATGCTAATTTTAGCAAGAGATTTCCACTTACAGTTGCAGTTCAGCAAGGAAACACTAGTGTATGACTTCAAGCCTGTATCAACCTGCATCATATTAACACCTAATAAAATTTGGAGAATATTTTAGCACAGGAAGGCAACAGTAGATTCTACCCACATCATTTACTTTTCACGTACAAAAGAAAAAAACTGTCACACCAGATCACGTGTGTGCTTTTTTGTAAGACACACATGGAACAAATTGCACATGAGAGGAGAAATTTCGTTTGTCATATTTAAGTTATGAAACTCCCATGGACATAAATGAGTAATGATTGTGAGATCGAGCTTACACCTCGATCTTCCTCTTTTGTGTCTCGTCTTGTGACAACATTATCACACACTAGTTTCAGAATTAGTCTTCATGCTTAAAATAAGCTGCGTACAATTTCCATTTGTCTTTATAGAGCATTATAAAATAAAGTACAAGTAGTTTGAGAAACTATAGGTTTCAATAAGAACTAAGAGCACATGTAGAGGTCTGAAAGTTGTGTGTGTGTTTGAGGCTTTGATTCACTCAGCCAAATGCTGATCAAATGAATCAGGACTACACATGTGATTAGGCCACAAGTCTCTCCCACAGTTCTCAGGCAGATTAAGTGACAAAGAACCGGACCTTATTCCAATCCCCAACCTTCCCACACTCACAGGGTCAATCGACCTCTTGACCCTTGACAGAGAAATCCTGCATTTCAGATTGAGGATCTGTGTCTGATGTCTCCTGCCTCCCTCTGCTGTTTGTTTGTCTGAACTACAGGAACCTGCCCCTGGCCATCGCCATTTCCATGCCCATAGTGACCGTGATTTATATTCTGACCAACGTAGCTTACTACACCATCCTCCCCATGAATGCCATCTTGGACAGTGATGCTGTAGCTGTGGTAAGTTCCTTTGACCGTCAGTAAATTGTTTTTAAAAACTGAACTGAAGAAGTTACTCTGAAGTAGTGGGGAAACATCTTCTCAAAACTCTACAAGTCCAGTTGCCTTTTTTAAACACCTATTGGATTGCCATGACCTTGATGACTGAGGACCTTCATAGACATAACTGTGTCACCTATTTTTTTTTCCCTCTCCACTATCTTTTCATTGCAGACGTTTGCAGACCAGGTGTTTGGTGTGATGAACTGGACTATTCCACTGGCCGTGGCTCTATCTTGCTTTGGGGGACTCAACGCCTCCATCTTGGCCTCCTCCAGGTGAGTGGTTCTTCCTTTTTTCAGTACAGCCACGTAATCCCTGCATTATGGACACCCCCACTCACTGTCAGTCATCAACCCCCATCACCATTGTGCGTTCATGTCTCAAAAGGCTGTTCTTCGTGGGCTCCAGAGAGGGCCACCTGCCCGACTACCTCTGCATGATCCATGTCCACCGCTACACCCCCGTCCCCGCCTTGCTCTTCAACGTCAGTCAACCCTTGCCATCATGTCTTTTTTTCCCCCCCACTCACTGCCGCTTTACTTAACCTGACCTCCAATGTTGTTCTCCGCAGGGCATCATGGCTCTCATATACCTGTGTGTAGAGGACGTCTTCAGGCTCATCAACTACTACAGCTTCAGCTATTGGTTTTTTGTTGGTCTGTCCATTTTAGGACAACTATATCTGCGCTGGAAGCAGCCAGACAGGAAAAGACCTCTTAAGGTAAATCAGTTGACTCTTTTCTGATCAGTTGAACAATCACGTTAGAAAGAATGAAGATGAGAACATCTTGTTATACCTTGTCTACAAGCTAGATGTCTGCAAGCTAGCTAACATTGTGTAGCCCTTTCTGGTCGCAGTCTAAGGCCAAATTCTTGCTACTTCAACTCAGGTCTTGTGTCTGAAGCTGGTTCATTGGACAGGAAGTATAGATATCCTGATAGTAGTCCACAGCTACACCTGAACCCCAGAACATTTGGATTGTGATGATTGTCTTTGGACAATGCTCAAACGTATTAAACTCCTAACTACTCCATGGATTTAGCAAAGCACAAAGAAAGTGAAAACCCAGTGCACCAAAACCAGATCTATTTTAAATATACTCCACACAAATAATGATTCTTTAACGATAACCTATGATAACTTTTAGATATTTGCAGTGACTTCTCAAGACCCCAAGTATTGACGTGGCTTTGGTTTTGAGCTACAGAACTGAATATGACCATCTTACTGTTGATAATTCACACCATAATCTCACCATTTCCCCCTCTCTCCTCGTTTCACAGCTCAGTCTCTTCTACCCCATCATTTTCTGCCTCCTGACCGTCTTCCTGGTGGTGGTGCCCCTCTACAGCGACACCATCAACTCTCTGATCGGCATCGGCATCGCCCTGTCCGGAGTGCCCGTTTACTTCCTCTGCTGCAAAACTCCAGCCAATAGGAGGCCGCTGTGGCTACGCAGAATCATTGGTAAGAGGAGTGCAGGATTTTTTTTAGTGTTTTTGGGCTCATGATACAATAGTCATTGTTATTACACCTATACCACCGGTCTTTTTTTTTAGTGTAGTCTCTCAGCAGATGTTCTAACTTTCCACTTGTTTCTACCCCTTTCAGCTAAATCTGGTATACTGATTCAGAAGGTTTGCTACTCTGTTCTGACGGAGATGGACAAGGACGAGTAGAGACACTTGGTTTCAACACCATGCCAGAGACGCACAAATTCTCCACTCAAACTCATCTTGGCCAGTTGCTGCTGCCACAAGGCCTCAGTGGATGGACATTTGAGCTGGAGCTGGACCCAGCTCTCTGACTTGTCAGCCACGACCCGGTGATCACGTTAATGAATGTACGAATGATGACGCCCGGGTGCCCGTTGGCGAAAATTCAGAGAGAACATTTTGACGCACTCCTGAAGAAATCAACACCTGTTGAGAATTGTTTAATCAATATGTGGTTTGAGTGAAATTACACTCACATTTTTTTTTTTTTTTGATTTTAAGTTAAGGCTGCAAAATAGTGTAGTGTAGTTAAATTGTTCCACATCTGAAAATGAAAGCACTGCTGACCACAGAAGCAGCCGCGGGGTTATTATTTGCACAAGGAAAACAAGCAGTGGAAGAGATCAGACTGTGTAACTGTGCATTTACACACATGTTGGAAAAAGTTTTTTTTTACTCTTAGCTCTAAAGGTCTAGTGAAGTAAAGGGCTATTTTTACACAAATTAACTAATTCTTTTGCAGAGTCTGACTCAGACCCTGGCTGTCAAATGTAAAACAGTTGAACTGCAAACATGTATTTATAATAAAATGACTTGTTGATAACACAGAATGACTTGTGTGTAATTTGTACCATATAATCAAGACAAAGAAATGGTTTTAAGGTTTACGTTTTAATAAGAATAGCACATAACATTTCACTTTCCCCAACATTCCCTCTCTTCAGTTCATAAATATGTACACGGCTGATACTACTGTCAAGCTAACAGCCGGTCAGATTCATCCAATAGTGTCCTTCCATGGCCTTGCTTTGTCTCCTGCTGACTTGTCTTTAGCTGATGCTGCCGCAATTGGAGGTGTCTGCCGCAGAGGATTGTGGGTAAACGTCTGCCTCAGCGGTCCTGCAGGGAGGAAGGGAAAGCACTACTGAATAAAACACAAACCATTTCAGGACAAACGGAATTGGCTAATGACTGGAGAGAGAGAAATTACTGACACAAGACACAACTGGAAATCTGAAGTCTCACAAATCTATCTATTTGTTGAATAATTGAAACTTATAATTTGTAACACCAATTAATTCATATCTGATATATAAAAAGGCAAGTAAATAGTGATTAAAATGTTCTTTAATATCTTGTTCAACTAATAATCCAAAACCAAAGGATTCAGTTCACATTAACGCTTGATATTTAATAGTTCAAACAAGTGTTTTAGTTTGAAGTTTCAAACAGCTGCAGTAAATAAACAACATGAGTCAAATACTGTAAAGAAGTAAATTCAGCTAAGTGCAGGATTCAGATGTGTATTTACGTCTTCAAACATTCATGTCAGGGCCACGTGCTATTTTTGCAGCACACTTAAAAGTCTTACAGGGATTCAAAATGTGTGTGTCTCTCCCTTGAACTGCAGCCAGAGCGCGGGCAAAAATGAAACACTCAGTATGTCAGAAAACATTAGGTCTGGTGGTCTGGGATTTTGGGTCAAAAACATTTTTACTTTTCTTTTAATTTGCCTGCAAGAAGTCATGAAATCCACAAGAGGGCGCTACTTAACACACCATTTTATAAGGCTGTGTTTTTTAAATTTATTTTTTAATCATTGTACATTTATCTTTAAATAAGCTGCGCATTTGTCAAAAAAGAGAGATTATACATATATACTGTATATGACTAATACATCTTATTTTATCATCATTTATAGACAACTCTGAATCAAGCCTAGCAATAAACAAAAGCAGAGAAACTGACCTTTAGCAGCGAGATCCAGGTGATTTTTTATCCTGGCTGACTGACTGACTCTCTCTTCCAGCTGCTGGGCCAGCTGAGCGTTCTTCCAACCTGTAGATCAAACCATTCCAACACAAGAAATGTTCAGAGTTGCAACTTTAAATCATCAATAAATGCAATTTTAAAACCAATCAACCACTTTTATCCCCGCAACACCAACCCTTCTTCATGCTTTCAATCAATCCCTCATTTTGAGGCATGACGGAGGCCGGATGTGTGATCCTCTCTGGGATATTCAACTTCTTTCTGACCAATGGGTGTCTGAGCAGAGCGACTTGACCCAGGGAGAAGCAGTTTGAGGTCAGCCAGTAAGTAAACACTGCCTGAAGTTTGTTGGAGGAGAAACACATTTTAGACACAGATCGCCAAGATTTAGCAGCAGCAGAATTTAAGTGGTGTTTTGATCTGGACTAACTAGGACTGACCGTGGGGAAGTTGATAGTGAGAGGAAGGATGACAAAGGGCATAATCCTGAACACAGTCTTCATGGCTCGGAGGTTGGGGTTATCAACACCTGACTCTGCACCGAGCTGAAAGAAAATAAGATCAACGTGGTGATTACTGCAGAAAAGAACTGAAATACTCATGAACTGGATGAGTATTTTACATTTGATGAGTTAAGTAAAAGCGGCCTTACCTCCAAGATAAAGAACATGGTTCCAGTCACGAACACAGGTAGAATATAGAAAGGATCTGATGCCGTCAGATCTACGAACCACAGGAGACCTCCTGTCTGTAGGCTGGGTACCGGTAGATAGGCCATCTTTCTCAATGCGATGAAGAAAGAAATGAAGACTGGGGCCTGAGGGACAGTGACAGAGGAGTGAGTTGTCCTAATAATGTACACAGGACAGACAGAAAATGTAGAAAAAAAACTTAAATATAGAAAATAAAACACAAATAAATCCACAACAAAACAACTTTTGTATCCAGACTGAAAATAGATGTATGTTACTTTTAAAAATATGCTTAAATGTTAAATTAACTGACCTGGACCAATGGAACCAGGAAGCCACGCAGAGGGTTCACGTCGTTCTTCTTCTGGAACAAGCTCAGTTCAGAGTAGGCTTTGGCAACTGCAGCAGGAAAAACGGAGTTCAGGATTAGCTGAGCAGAAGTGTGACTGATCATACAAATGAAACGAAGAAAGAGGAGCGAACATTTACATTCAAATTTGTTTCCACTCTGTTTGGCCTCATTCATTTTGTTGGTTAGTTTGGTGATCTGAGGCAGCACATTGTTCAGCTTGGCTGCCTCTCGCTGGCCTTTCACTATGACTGGAAACACAGCCAGTCGAGCCAGAACGGTTCCTATACCGAAGAGAGGAATCAACAGAAGCAGAAGGAAAACGGTGTGAATAAAACATTATTTGTTCTGGCAAATGACAAACTTCTATTTTTCCAAAGTGGCTGAGAGACGTTTTAAATTGTGCTCACCTGCAACAATGGCTCCCCACCAGGGCAAACCTAGATCAAGGTGCATGAACTCTAAAATGTTCTGGACGAGACCCACTGGCGTATAAGCGCCCAGTCCCAGATCTGCTAAATTGGGTTCTGTAGCAGCAGCCTGAAGGACGTCCACTGCAGTGGGTGCAGCATCGAGCACCTGCTCAGTGACTGGCTGGGATAAAACAAGGGTGGGGTCGGCGGACACAAGTTTCGGGGAGGGATCCGGGACTGTAGGAAGAGCACGGCTGTCTGCTACTGGTACTGCCAAAGAAACGGTTTCAACAGGAATCTGAAAAAATGAACATAACACAACATAAAACGACATAAGAATCAAGTGGGTCTGAAACTGAGGCTTCACATTGATTCATCAATTTCAAATGCAGTGTGTAAACATACAGATAAAGTCACTAATAGTTTTATAGTCAGATATTACCATTATCTTCCAAGCAGTATAGTGATATATGATGTTATAAAAGTCAGGATGTCAGGGCTGTCTGACACGAGCCACAATTATACCTGATTAAGAGTTATGAGTGTAAACATATTTACACTATAATATAAAACACAGCACATATGCATTCTGTCTAGGGCTTAAGACGGTCTCAAACTATAGTAGTCTTAAAATCATTATCAAAGGTCATATCAGGTTGCATCACACAGGCTTGGCCTAGTCAGGCTCAATTCTTATCAGAACGAGTCTGTATGTGGATCACCTTTGTACACAAAACTGAAGCAACTTACTGTAAATCTACTCACTACTAACTCCTTAACCAATAATTTCCTTTAATGGTAACAACAAGCAAGGTGGTAAAAAACACCAGATGTCACCTCAATGCATGACAATTGTTGCAAGTCCCACGGTGAAAGGTGACAGCCTACATCAGCTCGCTGCCAACTCACCTGTGAACTGTTTTGTCTGACGGCCACGGCATTCACCCACAGGAACTTTCCATGGTGTCTGCGTCCCAGCAGAGTCCTCGTGACAGGACTGTGGCTCTCGAACACTGTGTGAAGCTGGGACTTCTGGTGCAACTGCTGTGTGGACACCAGAGGGACTGCGTATCAGCCAGGTGGACACTTTCCACAAAGACCGTTAATCAAACATAAGAGTAATCAAAGAGTATTCTTATTTTAATCATTTAACGGCAAAAAGAAAACATGTATAGTATCCAATTACAGTTGATCGGATTATATAATTGAAATATCACTTTATGCAATCTTCCCATACAATGTGCAAAATATTTGGCAGTTTTTTCACCTCTTTTGAAACGTACCACACCAACTGAACTACAGGTGGGCCGCTTATTACACTAGTGTAACTACAAAAGGCCAGAGGCTCCTTTACCTGGTGCTGAAAATTAGCTGACACGGATACAACTCAAAATTATACAACACACTATTATACGGCTGTGCCACTTCTTGTCAATTAACTTAAAAAAATAAAAAAAACGGATGTGCAGCAGGTTCAAGTAAAACCTGAGATATAGTGACCTCTAGTGGCACAACAGCTGAGTTTGGCCTAAATTATAGGCAAGGTTTAAACCAAGGTAATCCTCAAATTAAAACTAAACTAATGTGAAAGGAGAATTTAAAATTTGCATTTGCTTCCAGCCAGGAGAAATGGTTTGGGTTTGGTGATGGCTGACAAAGCTGAGAGTTGCCAACGTAGCCTCGCTAGCATGTGGACATACAGTTAAGTGGCGTAAGACATTCAAAACATAGTCCGTTAGTCACATATTTCAATGCTTCAAGACTATGTATATGGTTCTGGGTTAAAACATGTGGGCATTTAACTGTGTTACAAAACGACTGGCGTCCTCTGAGGAGGTTCCTCCTGTCAAAGTCACGCAGAAGGCACTTACAGAACTCCGCAGTGATGATGCTAACCGGCTAGCGAGTTAGCCGCAGAAAGCTAGCGTTTGTGTCTTAGCTTAAGGAGCAGCGACGAAGTAAAAGGCTCGAAACTGTAAAGAAAACATACGTGGTTCCAGCTGTCTGATAGAGAGTTGTTGCCGCCGCGGTTTAATTTTCCAGTCTGATGCAGGAAACACCTTCCAAGGCAACGCGGAGTCACCCCGCTCCTGAAGGCGGCCATGTTGACAAGGAGAAGACTGTCTGCTACGGAAAGCCTGAAGGGTCACTCAAGCTTCGCGCAAATTAGGGGTTCACGTTTGTTTTTGCTTATTTGTTTGACACTTGAATAAATAACCGACAATTAATTATTAAATGGATTTGTATTTACTGCCATACAGTAATAAAGGCTTTAATTTAAACCAGTCCTTCATGATGCCTGAGAGGATGCCTGAGCCAGTTCCACTATCATTAGATCACCTTTTACACACACACACACACACACACACACACACACACACACACACACACACACACACACACACACACACACACATTTTTCATACTGTGTTCATACTTTGTTCATTGTCTGCATTGTATTGTCCAATAATTAAAAAAAAAGAGATAAATTAGCTGAAGACAACAAAACTGGTTTTTAAAACAAGTTTATAACATGGAGGTCTATGGGACTCACAGCTGGAGCCAGCCTCTAGTGGATATTCGAGGAACTGCAGGTTTTCCCCCTCCCCTGTTTCATTTGCTAAAAGCTGCAGCTCTGTACTCATAATTGCACATATTCTTCACGCTAAGAGTTCATTCTGTGTCACCAGATGCAGTCATATGCTGAGAAAGTCACTGGCCTACTGCTACCTGAGTATTTATAGTAAATCTTCAGTCATGTCTCGTAAAAAATAAAAAAAAGAAGAAAGAAAATAAACCATTTACTTTATGACCAATTCATTAGGTTTTCAGATTTAAAACATTTTAAACTAATGTTAAACATTACTAAGTAGGGCTTGTTGCACTATATCAAAATAAAATATTATGCTCAAATAATAAATATATTGACAGTGGTCCTTCACGTTTTCCTGTAATCTCTTCAAACATTTTAACTTAACGATCATCCAAAAACAAGCAAGTCGTGAATTGCTTTCGATTTTAATGGGATCATATGACACATAATTGATCATAAAGCAGGAACAATTTTTGGAAAAGTTTTGTAAAAAGTTGTCACACAGACATACATTAATTTTGGACAGTTTTAACAATGACAAAACATAAATTGCATCCTTCATAGGTTTGGGGTGATCATAATGTTTTGACTGTATACATATAAGCCTACGCTCTTATGTTGAAGACGGCAACTCTGGAGTTTAAGAAAAATAAAATGGAATGTATGTTAAAATATATGTGATATAAATTCTTGAGACTATGCAGATGATGATGATGGTGATGATGATGATGATGATGATCTCAGTCTCTCAGTCAGCCTCCGTGAACCTTCCTCACCATCTGGATGTGAGACATCTCCTTGATGTCGTAGTCAGACAGTGGGGCAGAGTCGTTGTCCAGAGGTTTGTCTACGACGACCAGTTGAATCATATCTGGGGTCAGTCCTGCACACACACACATAAAAACCACACTTTTACAGATATATAAAATAATAATAATAATAATACTAATAATAAAAAAATAAATAAATAAAAAATAATCAAATCTCTACATGTGAGCTGTGTTAAAGCCGTGGACGGTAGCACAGGCCAGTTTATATTCATCTAAACGGAGTCCAGTTAACATGTCCTCTACAGGAGATTTAATTTTAAGAAATACATATTCAAGAAAAAACAATCTTTGTTTTTTTCAAAACAAATTTGGGTGACATCGATTTACAGATGACCCTTGAGGGCTCTTATAAAGTTTTCTTGACTAATAACACAATTGCGTGGATTTTTTTTTTTTTTTTTTTTGATTGCTGCTCCTCTGTGATCTGTTTCTATTTACCTTTGCAGTTTGGGAACAGCTGTATTGCTTCCTCCTTCAGTTGCTGCACCGTCGTGCGTTGGATCTTTCCCTTGTGCAGGTTGATCGTCTTCATGTGACCTGAAAAGGAATTTACAAAGACTTGGCACATTTTGCGCAGTTTGTTTTGTTAGCCGCCGATATTTCCAGATCAATGATAAAGGTTGTTTCAGGTGAGTGGGGTATTTATACTGTGCGCCGTGGAAATCCCCCGCCACGGAGCTATCGCTTTCATTTTAACATCGGGCATCTTCAGACAATTCGCTACTAATCATTAAACAAACAATAGCATGGATACGTAACATGCACCCTGGACAGCCCCCCACTGTTTAGTTACTGTAATTGTCAATGCAGACTGAGAGAAAAAAATAATCAGACGTTTCCTCATTCCTTAATCGTTTTAGTTCAGCCGGACAGATCTCCACTCCAGCTGATCGTTCATAATTTTGCAGCTCAGGTAAAACTAATTCTGTTTTCATTATGGTGTGCATGTGAAGTGTAACTGGCTAACTGTTGTTCATTTGTATTTGTTGACAAAACTGAGCACATGAGCGCGCATCGTCTCTGTGTAGCGTCGTCTGTGTTTTATCGACAAACTGAAGGCTTCATAATAAGAGAAATGTGCAGGGTTTTCTTTTCGTTGCAAAACCAATGTGTGTCTGCGCATGTCGATACAAACGGGAGCCAGACCTTATTCTTCATATCACACCAACTCACAAAATGCAACCGAAAGATGTTTCCGTAATTTGTGCAGGAATCAAAGCATCGAGATGGATTCAAATAAATTCCCGGAAAAGTGTTACGATCCTCGGGACCCGACGCTTCGTTTTGTCGATGGAGAGGACGATTTGGACTGTAAGTAGACCTCCATCAGTCATCGTTAAACGTTTCAAAGTGATGCGTTATCATAAGTGATGTGTGTACATATTACGCTATGTTATAGAGTGACGCGCTTTCTGTCTGTGCGTCCTCAGTTCTGTGTGAAGGCTTCAAGTCTCCGAGAGCTCTGATGTCCTGTGGCCACGCTGTGACCCCGATGTCTCTCACTAAGTGGTGTGATACATTACTGAAACAGGTAGGCTGCGGATTCTTTCCATTCAGCTGCGTCAGTTTCGGATCTTAGACGAGCGAAACTGTTAGACGAAATTCTGTGACGCCTGTGTCTGTGAAGGTTATCTAGGTCAAGGCATCCAAAAGGCATTTAATAAAGGGAGCTGGACATGTATAACTTCTAGAAGACGTTTTGCCACTCATCCAAGTAGTTTCTGCAGTTCTGAGAGACTAGTGGGAAGTTGAGATTGAGGACTGTAATGTCCTTATTCATAAATACACCGCTGCTATTACCAGATGGAAAGATTTCTGTTCTGCAGAAAAAGTGATAAAAAGCAATAATGCCAATCCTTCTGTTTATGGACTGGACTGTTTCCAGTTCATGATGCCCTTTATCTTTGCCTTTCTGTTTCTGGTGCAGTTTAAAATGTCCTTTGTTCTTTCGATTGCACTATAACAGAGGGAATTTGGCAAGCTAATTTACGAGATGCAATCTCAGACTGTACAAGCACTACCCCACGTTCACAAACGAAACCTGTGCACATGTAACTGTAACGGTATTCCCCCACCCTCAGAACTGTCTGTTTCGGCATCAACATTGCTGATAACACCAGTGGAGGTACACAACGAGAACCCAAACAAACAAATGCAAGAGAGATACACCTGAGTCACTGTGCGTTAATTGGAAATATTTATGAACAGATGGACTATAATGTTTGCTCGAAAGCAAATTAAAATATAGGCTGACTTTTGCACCTCACAGATATGTAATACTGGCAAATTTTCCCTGAATAAACCAATTCCAAAGCATAACGTTTCTGGTTCATTTGTTTGTTTGTGTTCTCTTTGTCTACTTTCAGCTCTTATGTGAAAATCAGCTGATATTCAGGGTCATTTTTATGCAGAAATATGCAAAATTCTGAGAGATGCAAGTACTTATAAGCAGCACTCTGTGTACCAAGGGTTTTCGTCATTTGCCTGCACGTCATGCTTTTTTTTAAAGATTAATTTCTAATCATTTGTCCACAGTGACAGTAACAAGCTGCAATTGCTCGGTCTCAATGTAGTGGCATAAAATCTCATAAGTGTATTTTAAACTACTTTGAAAATAGTGAACCAAAAGTATGAAGTAGCATTGAACAGAAATACTCAACTTAAGTACAAGTAAGTCAAGGTTATAAACAGTACACTGTGTGTTACATAATACCAGTCAAAAAGTTGGACACACCTTCCTTATACGCTTGATGAAAAGCCAAAACAAACGGCAGTTTCAATTTTACAGAACATTTTAGTTCTTTTCTCAGCGTAATAGTCACATCTAATTCCAGGAACATCACCAAATCCTCCAAAAGCTGAAAGAAAAAAGTATCATTTTGAGGTACTTGTGCTTGACATGAATAATTGGATTTTATGCTAGCCGTTCTATTTCTGAAGTAAAAAATGTACTCTGTGCTTTTTACTCCACTATAACAGAATAGTTTACAAGCTTATATACACGATGCAGAGACATTTGAACATAGATGTCAGAAGCAGGAAAAAGGACAAAAAATTTCTAGTCTGCAGTGGTCTGTTTTGTTTCTAGTCTCGATCAGTGCATTCGAAAAGTTGCTCCGAGGAAGGAACAACAGCAAGCCTGCAAGAAAAGTCATGGATGATCAAGGCTCATCTTAAAGTTAGCTATTGTAGCTCACATTGCTGAGAACGCTCATGCTGTTTCTGAGTCAGAACACAGGTCCACAAGTCCAGCTGACCTTATTCAACACTTTTTTGTATTACCATGACCTGGATGACTGAGAACCTTCACAGACACAGGAAGCATCACAGTTCTTTTTTAATTTTATTTTTTTATGGGGCTGTTAGATCGTTCATGGTGTCCATGCTGACCCCTGTCTGCTATTGCTATGGAGGTGTGCTTGATATGCAGCAATTCAGGTGGTGTCAAAGTGACATCCATTAGTGAACACCCATTAGATTAGATTAGATTAGACTGCCAAGGAATTTTGATTCCTTAATTTCTGGTGTGATGTTGACACCATTGGCTAGCAGCAGTCATAAGACGGATTTCCATTGACGGCCTGGCTCTGCACCGCCCCAGCTTTTTTTAAGGACCTTTTCCATTGCTTGAGCCTGACCCCTCTCCCCTGGTTTTGTGGACTTTAGCCATACCCACGCTTGTTGCTACCAGCAACAGCCGGCCACACGAAGTTATGTTCCAATAAGTCATGCAGTTATGACCTTTCGAGCAGAACACAATGAACGTAATAAAAGATAAAAACGTAGAGGACGACTGCGCCAATGGTGTAATGGATTCAATGGAAGCTTCCCTACCGGCGCTCCCTGGTCTGTGGCCGCATATCGCGTCCATGTCCTCTTACCATTTCGGGACTTTTCAGTCAGCACCACTCGTATTGTTGTGCCCCTTGGCTGCCCGATAATCGGCATTCAGTTTTTAAATTTGTCCTTTATTTGTTTTACCGTCCTGATATAGCAAAATTTGGCCATCTCAGCAGCGATCCGATGGAAAACCTTGTCGTTCCGAGAGGTCCCGTCCAACTCCCGCCTTACATCTCTTCTCCCAACAAGGGCAGAAAAGCCCCCACCTCTGGGCTGGTCCACAATGACATTACTTTTACAGTCATCATTTAAAAATGTGAGCAACTTATTACTAGTCAAAACCAAAACATCCGGGTTTGTACCTGCCGCTGATTTTTTTTCTGACCAATCAGTAGTAAGCAGCGTCCTACGTCACATTTTCAGCCCCAATTCACCTACTTCAGACTGACTTTAGAGGAGGTATTAAAAAGTACCCAGAAAACTAACCCTTTGGCCTCGTTCCGCCCACCTTCTAGCAATGGAAATAGTGATTTAAAGTGGATGAGGCGGTGTGGAGGTAGGCCGTTGTATGGAAATCCGACTACAGAGACTCCTCTGAATCTTTGCAGAGTTGAGTGGTTTGTTTCCAACCTGTGGTTCTCATGAGATGTTTCTTTTCCTTGTTTCAGGGTAAAAGCAGATTTGTGTGTGGCCAGCCTAACTGTAATGTGGAGTGGTCTTTTAAGGAAGTTTGTAAAATGGCTCTTCTGACCCCGGAAGAAAAGAAGTACTTTAAAGAAATCCTGGCTCTCAATTATTTCCGGGAAAATATTGAAACCAAACCAGTAAGTGTCCTTACAACAACAACAACAACAACAACCTGCTACTTAAAATGTCGGCCTACATGCTAATAAAGTGCTTTTCTTTACTCTTTCCTACCTCACAGTGTCCTGGATGCACATCTTCTGTCGTGAGAGCAAAGGGATCCAACCTGTTAGTCTGTTGCACAGTGTGCACAGCAACCAGACGGCAGCCCTATGACTTCTGCTGGCAGTGTTTGAGGGAATGGAAAGGTCCACGCACACGGTCAGACCGCTGCGACAATGATGGCTGCTGCAACCTGTCTCTAGAAACTCTGAAAACCTGCCCAGATGTTGTCATATCTGGGGTCGCTGGTTGTCCCTCCATCCGGGCCTGTCCCACCTGTGGCTCACTGTTGGAGCACACCAAATTACACTGCAACAATGTTGTCTGCCCTCGGTGTAGCGTGGAGTTCTGTTTTGTGTGCCTGGAGACCAGTGATGAATGTGATATGGATTGCCTCTGTGCTGTCGCCCCTAGACAGACCTCTATACCTGTATGGAAGAGGAAATAACAGGAACAACACCAGACTTTGTTCTCCACTTTGCTTTGATGCAAGTCAGCTTTTGTTTAGACATGTGACACGTGTTTCTGGTTTAGATGAAATCTGATTCCTTCATCCTGTGTATACACTCACCAGCCAGTTCATTAGGCAGGTCGTAATATAACAGTCCTGAACTAGATCTTAGCATCATGAAGGTTATAATATACAGCATTTGTTTAAAATAACTAAAAGAGAGTTCTTGATTCTACTGTGTTTTTCTCTTTTGAGGCTGTGGTTTGTGGCACTATTAAAACGGTTTCTATTATTTTGACAATTAATCAGGGGACGTGGCTAAATAAACAGAAACTCTTTAGTGCTTAATTTGATCTAATTTAACGGCACCACAAACTACATGGTCCACTATGGTCATCCAGTAGTAACAGTGGCCTCAGCCCAGAGCGGGGGATCACGTACTTTCTTCCATCTTATTCTGATCAAAGAGCACTAAAGTGCACCTCAACCCCTTAGATTTTAAGTGTAGTTCAGTACAAACCAGGCGCTTGTAATAAATGCAGTGATCACATGATTTCCTATAACTGCTGCGAGAGACTGAAAGTAATAACAGATAAATAAAAAATCTTCGGGGCTTTCCGTGAAGGCGGTACAAACGATAACCTCACATCACACGACAGTTAAGACGGAGAGTCACGACTAGAAGGGATACATGCCTCGATTTGTCGAAACAAAATTCAAAATAATAAGGACAAGAACAGAGACGCTTCTCCGAAATTAAACTCTTTGAACTGTATGTTTTCAAATGTTGTTACACTGTGTAAGATCTTCATAATTCATGTCTGTTCTTTATGATTTCTGCCAGTAAAGAGTTGAATAATGTAACCAATGTCTGCATTAATTACATCATTTTCAGTCATGTCTGAGTCAAGGGGTCCCAAAGAGTTTATTGATTATTCCATAGTTGAGTTTGATGCCTGTTTTGGATCATTTTTGCAGATCTCATTTCATTTTTACTTTGACGATAGTTATTTACATTTCCTTGCTTATCTCCTCAAAGGCAACAACTTAATGATGAGACATAAAGTTGGTGAGCTTTGAATTGTTTTTGATTTTAATGGGAACTTATGACACAAAACAAAATACAATGCACAAACAATCTACATTTTTTAAATTAAAAAAAATATATTTTTTCCCCCACAAAGACATCCTCACCGTATAACCAGTATATATCTGTATACATCTGTATACAGTAAGCTTCACAGGGTTGGGGTCATAACAATGGCTTGAATATTCGAATTTCCTTGCATCTTAATTTATCAGTAAATTCACTTACAAAACTTATAAAAAGACAAAGATAAAAAGACAAAAATAACATTCCTGCAAGGTTTTCTTTTTAACTTCCTCACACAGTCCCAGTCAGTCATACCTTACACTTTAATGCTGAACAAGGCAACTCTCTGAGTTTAAGGAAATAAGAGTTTTTTAATCAATATGTGATTTAATATCTATAGATATTATATAACATATTTATATTCTATAGATAGAATATGCAGTGATGGTGGTGATGGAGATGATGATGATGATGTTGATGATCTCAGTCTCTCTATCAGCCTCCGTGAACCTTCCTCACCATCTGGACGTGAGACATCTCCTTGATGCCGTAGTCAGACAGTGGGGCAGAGTCGTTGTCTAGAGGTTTGTCAACGACGACCAGTTGCAGCATATCTGGACTCAGTCCTGCACACACACGAGAAAAAACAAAAACAATGGGGTTTCACTTTTTGCGCCCATCGGAAAATCAGACCTGTACAGGTGAGCTGTGTTAAAGTTAACATGTCCACTGCAGGTCATTTTATTTCAAGAAATACAAACTGTAAAGGTTTTTGGTGACACTTAGCTTACATATTTTTTCTTTACATACCAACAAATACACACACAAAAAATAATTTAAATATATTTTAAATATTAAATTTGCTATATGGCCTGTTTCTATTCACCTGCACATTTGCTGAACTCCTTCACCGCTTTCTTCTTCAGCTGCAGCACTGTCATCGACTCGAGTTTTGTCTTTCTCTTGTACAGGTTGATCTTCTTGACTTCACCTGTAAACGAGTGAAGAACGAGTTGGTCCGTCTTACACATGCTGTGCAGTTTGTTTTTGCAGGTCACTAGTATTCGCAGGTAAAAGGTTGTCTGATACTAGGTGAAGAGGTGAATAGACTTTTATAGGCAAAAAAAAAGTGTGGATGAAGGGAAAGCCCGTTGGAGGAGGGCTTTCGTTTTTAACTGTGGGATGTTAGGGTATTTTTCAGACAACTGGCCGTCAGTCAGATAAACAAACACTGTCCTGTCAACCCCACCAAATAGAAGAAATCACGTGACTGAGCATTCCCTTTCACTTTATCTGTTACGTGTATTTCACCACAACGCACCATAGACATTTCTCCACTCAGGCTCATCGTTCATGAGTCTGCAGCTTAGGCAAAAAGGGTTTCACCGTGGTGGGCATGTTCAGCGTGACGGGGATGCTGTTTGTTTGTGGGCGTGAACTCATTGTCTCTGTGTCACGTGGTCTGTGTTTCATCGACGAACCAACATGCACAACAACATGGAAAAAAAAAAAAAAAGAGCGACACTTAAAATACGAAGAAATGTGCAGCTTTCCCTTTGCCACGTGTGTGCGCGCATCAGGACAAACAGTAACCAGCCACTCACCCTCACCACATCAGCGCAACGCCCACCCTCTGACCACACTTTTAATGGCCGATATTGCCGAACGCTTCCGACAGCGTCTGTGTAGTTTGTTGCAGCAGTCGAGGCAAACTAAGATGGATTCAAATAAATCGACTCTCCGGGAAAAGTGTTACGATCCTCGGGACCTGACTCTAAGATTCGTCGACAGAGGGGACGATTTAGACTGTAAGTAGACCTCATACGACCATTGTTAAACGGTGGTGGAGTGATGTGTTGCGCTGCGTTATAGTGACGCGCTTTCTGTTTGTGCGTCCTCAGTTCTGTGTGAAGGCTTCAAGTCTCCGAGAGCTCTGATGTCCTGTGGCCACGCTGTGACCCCGATGTCTCTCACTAAGTGGTGTGGCGTATTACTGCAACAGGTAGGCTGCGGATTCATTCCATTCAGCTGCGTCAGTTTTGGATCTTTTCAGAATATGCGCAACTGTTAGACGAGCGGAAGCCTGTGTTTTCACTGCTTAGAAATACACCGCTGCTATTAAGAGTGGAGGGACTCCTGGTAGCTGCAGAAAAAAAGGGTGATAAAAAGTAATAATGTCAATGCTTCTGTTTATGTTGCATCGGGTTTATAGACTTGTTTCTTAAAGTATTAGTAACATATGTAAATACAGTAACATCACCAGATCCTCCAAAAGTTGAAAAAGTATACTTTTGCATATCTGATTACTATGAAAAAGTAAAGCAAAAGTATAAAGTAGCATGAGACAGAAACACTCATCTCCTGAGTGTTCTAGTATATACTATCGTTAACCGTTGCACGTTTCCACTGTGCATAGACAGACTTTATTGTCGTTCAGGTATATGCAATGGCTCAGCAAAGTATTAAAATATACAGCAGTAGGCCAGCTATGTGTAAAAGTGTCATTACAAATACTTGTTCTGTTATTCTATCACCATACTGAGTACAGTATAACATACAAAGTATTGCAGGAATGAATAGATTCAGCAGTGCAAGAGTGATATGTAGTCCTGACAGTAATGAAAATATAGCATTAGCAGTACTCTGTAGCATTAGCAGTACTCTGTAGTATTAGCAGTAGTGCAAATAGCCTGTAAATTGTGAAGTGGCAGATACTAGCCCCTATAGCCCCTGGACATGAGAGCATCAGAACTGAACCACTGATCCATGGAAGGTTTCCTGCTCTGATTAAAAACATTTTCTTTTACGTGTAGAGGTATGGGTGTACAGATGTGTGATGTTGACACTGTTGGCTAACAGCAGTCATAGAGACTCCTCTAAATCTTTGTAGAGTTGAGTGGTTTGTTTCCAACCTGTGATTCTCGTGTTTCTTTTCCTTGTTTCAGGGTAAAAGCAGATTTGTGTGTGGCCAGCCTAACTGTAATGTGGAGTGGTCTTTTGAGGAAGTTTGTAAAATGGCTCTTCTGACCCCGGAAGAAAAGAAGTACTTTAAAGAAACCCGGGCTCTGAATTATTTCCGGGAAAACATTGGTACCAAACCAGTAAGTGTCCTTACAACAACAACAACAACAACCTGCTACTTAAAATGTCGGCCTACATGCTAATAAAGTGCTTTTCTTTACTCTTTCCTACCTCACAGTGTCCTGGATGCACATCTTCTGTCGTGAGAGCAAATGAATCTAACCTGAGAGTCTGTTGCACAGTTTGCACAGCAACCAGACGGCAGCCCTATGACTTCTGCTGGCAGTGTTTGAGGGAATGGAAAGGTCCACGCACACGGTCAGACCGCTGCGACAATGATGGCTGCTGCAACCTGTCTCTGGAAACTCTGAAAACCTGCCCAGGTGTTGTCATATCTGGGGTCGCTGGTTGTCCCTCCATCCGGGCCTGTCCCACCTGTGGCTCACTGTTGGAGCACACCAAATTACACTGTAGAAATGTTGTCTGTCCCCGGTGTAGGGTGTCGTTCTGTTTTGTGTGTCTGAAGCTTTCCCCACATCATCCCTGTGCTGTCGCCCCTAGACAGACCTCTATACCTGTATGGAAGATGAAATAACTGGAACAACACCAGACTCTATGTTTTCCACTTTGCTTTGATGCAAGTCAGCCTTTGTTTAAATTAGATATATGTTTCTGGTTTAGATGATATCTGATTTCGCCATCCTGTGCTCACCAGCCAGTTCATAAGGCAGGTCCTAATATAAGCCAGTGAACTAGGCTTAATAAACAGAAACACCTTTGTGTTTAATTCAATCTAATTTAACAGCACCACAAACTAAGATAATTGGATAGAATAATCATTTGTAATTATATAACCCTTTATTTGTCCCACGGTGTGGACATTAGCAGTGATGAGGACAGTGCACATGATGGATAAAAAGAAAAAAGAAAAAAAGAAAGTAAACCACCTAATAAATCCAAAAATGATCATAGAGTAGAATGACAGCCGTTATTGATTCTGTTTGGACATAAACTGAACATTAACACATTCATGAAGATTTATTGCGTGATTGTGATATTAAAATACGTTCCTTTTTTACTACTATACCTAATGAACTGGCAATGTGTATATGCATCTTTATTTGCTGCCAAAGCATTTTACAATCGCTTCACAACTGATTCTGGGAATGAAAAACACATGCAATATTTTGATGATCTCATCATAATATCTGACACATTTTAGTGTTGCTTCCTTAATATTCACTCATTGCTATATTAAGCCTCTGTAATCTGTATGTGTGTGCTGCTTCGTCACTCTGTGAACGGAGGAAATGGAAAAAAGGAGGAAATATGCGGTTATATTTTGTTTCCATGCTGATAAATAGCACAGCACAGCAAATATAACATTAGTAGGCGTTAATATAATGATACATAGCAGCACTTGGCCCTGAGAAACCATTGTCTGACTTCAATAAAATAAAATAAAATAACTATCTCTGACTGGTTGGACACAGAGAATCGTTTGTTAGCTGAGGAATGCAGGAAGACAGGTTACTCTAAGTTTACTCTTTCTCTTGTACAGCAAAACCTGACAAAACTATCAATTAGATCAGTTTAATGTTCACCTGTTGAAATAAGTAGCCTGACTACAGTTTGCATTAAGTCCTTCTTCTTTCTTAAATGCATGATTTTTACAGAGAGGAATAAGAGTGTCTTCATCCGGGTTAAATTTAACGCAGTGCAAAACACCATGAAGACAGGTCTGTGGCTCTGCGGCGGCACAATAGAAAAACAAAGGAATTAAAGCTCCTTGGTAAACAAGAGTATCACGCTGCCCGTCAGCTTTTCATTTCCTTATCGTAAGACTCGGCTTCAGTTCTTGTCCCTGGAGTCGTAGCTGGAAAGTACCTGATATACACAAGTGTTTGATGTGTTTCCAGGTTTTTTATATTGCTCATTAACGTCACCTTTGTCCGACTGAAACTGAGCGAAAGCAACGCATCAATCCTGTGAAACAATACTGATATTATTACAGTATTTCAATAACCATTTTGATGCTAATTCCTAACAGTGGCGTTAGAAAAGTAATGCAATAAGTCCCATTAGCCCTGAATGAATTCATTGACCCAGAGCGGTGGATGGTTCCTCCATCTTATCCAGACTGCAGAGCGATAAAGTGCACTTCAACCCCTCAGCTTTTAAATGTAGTTCAGTGAAACCAGGTTCTTCTCATAAATGGGCAAGCATAGCGTGATTTGCTTGAAAGTAAATAAATACAGAATGGAACAGACAGGGTCACGTGATTTCTTTTAACTGCTGTAAGAAACTGAAAGTAATAACAGGGCCTTTCCTGCAGGCCGGACACAGGCTCATTTAAAACCACATCACACATAATTTAAACTTCAAATGTTGCTGCACTGTGGAAAATCTCCATAGTTCATATCTGTTTTTTTATGTTTTCTGCAGGTAAAATATTAAATACGGTGTAAATAATGTGATGTGTGCATTAATTACACCATTTTCAATCATGTCTGAGTCAAGGCATCCAGAACAGTACCACACAACACAGAGCAGAACATTTCTGAGAGCTCATCTCATCTTTTTATTTTGAGAATAGTTATTTCTAATAACTACTGTAATTTCTAATAATTATAGTTGTTTGCTCGTTTTCCCTACAAACATAACAACCTAATGATCATCCAGAAAGTTTGTAATCGTCTTTTGATTTCAATCGGATCATGTGAGACGGAATAAATTAAGCACAAGCACTTCAAGGATATTTTAAATAAATAGAGAATAGAAATAGAAAAATATACATCAATAAACAAAGTAATAGCTAACTGTGGTAACCACAATATGAGTGTATACGTAAACAGTGAGCTTTACAGGTCTGGGGTTATAGTGACAGTTTGAATGTTCTTATTCCGTGGCACCTTAATTTATCAGCAAATTCACAAACCTATGAAAAGGGAAAATTAATATTGCTGCAAGGTTTTTCCTTGGACTTCCTCACACAGTCCCAGTCTTTCATACATTGTACTCTAACGTTGACAAAAGGCAACAGGCAGGAAAATAAGAAAATGGAAAAATGTAATGTAATAACTGTAGAATATGCAGAGATGGTGGCGATAGAGATGATGATGATTATGGTGATGATGATGATGATGATGATGATGATGATGATGATGATCTCAGCCTCTCTATCAGCCTCCGTGAACCTTCCTCACCATCTGGACGTGAGACATCTCCTTGATGCCGTAGTCAGACAGTGGGGCAGAGTCGTTGTCCAGAGGTTTGTCAACGACGACCAGTCGAACCATATCTGGGGTCAGTCCTGCACACACACGAAAAAAAAACAAAAAAACAAAAAAGGGTTTCACTTTTTACGCCCATCAGAAAATCACATCTGTACAGGTGAGCTGTGTTAAAACCGTGGAAGGAAGCACAGATCGGTTTATATTCATCTAAACAGAGTCTGGTCAAAACGTCCACTGCAGGAGATTTAATTTCATGAAATACATATTCAGGAAAAAGTAACTGCAAAGGTTTTGATGCCACTTGGTTTACATATTTGCTTTACTAATAACAAATACACGCACAAAAATGATAATTTGAAGAGTTTTTTTTTTTAAACTTAAATTTGTTGTCTTAAAGTATTTGTTCTATGTTTGTCTGTTTGAGTCTTCGTTGCCTGCAGTTAACCACTCCTACCCGGATAAACAATCCTCCAACCTGCCTGTAATTCAGTCACCTGTGATAAAAACAACTGCTGCCACTAACAGCTTTATTTATATTCACTATCAAACTGCCACAAAACATCATCAGCTATATGTTGTATTTCTACCGTCATCAGATTCTACTTTAGTCGTATGACAGATGTATGTTTATCTCCTGCTCGTGTCTGTTTCTGCCTGTCCGGTCTCAGTCAGATGGGTCCCTTTATATTTCCTTGCCACCTTTCCTTTCCTTGCCACATGTTTGCTGTGGAGGTTTCAAACCGAATTTTGTAAAGCGTCTTTAGACAGTTTGTATTGTTTTTCGTTCTTTTTGACGCTTTATAAATAAAGTTGAATTGAATCGAATTTACCTGCGCACTTGCCGAACTCCTTCATCGCCGTCTTCTTCAGCTGCAGCACAGTCATGTTTTGGATGCTTTGCAGCTTGTCCTTTCTCTTGTACAGGTTGATCTTCTTTACTTCACCCGTGAACGAGTGAAGAACGAGTTGGTCCGTCTTACACATTTCTGCGCTGTTTGTGTCGCTGACCACGTCTCGGTTAACAATAAATGCTGTCCAAAGGTGTGATGCTGCCTTATAGCAGTGGCAGCGGCAGGAAATCCCCGCCAGAGTTCTATCACTTTCTTTTTAACAGTGGGTATCATTCGAAGAAGAAATCACTCGATTCATTATTCCATAATGACGTTTTTGCTCCATTTGTCACGTTTATTTCACCATAACGCACCACAGGCAGATACATACTCAACTGATCATTATAAGTTTGCAATTCAGGTAAAAACAATAAACAAACAGAAAAACAAGTCTGGTTTCATCGTAGTGTGCATGGTTGTGGGTGTTTGCCTCTGTGCCATGTGGTCTGTGTTTCGCTGATGATCCAGTATGTAGTTCCTGATTAAAAAGCAACTTTGCAGTTTTTATATTGTTACGTATGTGTGCGCATTTGGACCCAAACAGGAACCAGCAACAGATCTGAGAGACACCCCACCCCTGACCACACCTCTAACGCCGGATTGTGATCAATGCAACCGAAAGCGTATGCAGACGTCGGGCCATAAAGACGAAAATGGATTCGAACGAATCGGCTCTCCAGGAAAAATGTTACGATCCTGGGGATCCGACACTCCGTTTTGTCGATGGAGAGGACCATTTAGACTGTAAGTAGTCCTCCAGCAGTCATTGTCAAACGGTTCAAAGTGACGCCTGTGTGTACACCTTACGCGCTACGTTATAGTGACGCGCTTTCTGTCTGTGCGTCCTCAGTTCTGTGTGAAGGGTTCAAGTCTCCGAGAGCTCTGATGTCCTGTGGTCACGCAGTGACCCCGATGTCTCTCACCGCGTGGTGTCGTGTATTGCTCCACCAGGTAGGCTGCGGATTCATTCCTTTCAACTGCGTCAGTTTCAGAATATGTAACATGCAGTTACTCAGGTGAACAACACTGATTACCCTGTCATCGTGGCGCCTGTCAGTGGATAGAAAGCAAATTACATTTTGATGTTAGCTGATGTTAGAAGCAGGGAAAATGAGCAAGTGGGAGGATTTGAGGAGGGAACAGTGATGGGGATGTTCCCGGTCTGCGTTGGTCAGAGAGCGCTCCAAGGAAGGAACAGCAATCTGGCTCTTTGGGGGAGCTGTGGAGTAGTGGTTGGGGGTGTAGCCGTGGTGCCCTCAGCAAGCACCTAACCCCCAATTTGCTCCCTGGGCGCAACCCACCTGAGGCTGCAGCCCACTGCTCCCACTGAACACACTACTGTGTAAACAAATGGATGGGTCAAACAGCAGGAACAATTCCCCCATCTTCAGACAATAAAGGGTTGCAATTTATATACAAAGAAGCTCCCAAATTGCTCTTCATTTAGTTTAACTCCAACCCTTCTATTTCATCCTAATTTAATGATTATGAACTGTTTGTGGTGCCTCCCAGTGAGAAGGTCCGGGTTTGAGTCCAGCTGGCTTTTCTTGGTGGAGTTTGCATGTTCTGGGCTTTCCTCTGGGTACTCCAGGGTTCCTCCCACCTCTGAAGACATGCTTGTTAGGCTAATTGGTGACTCCAAATTGACCATAGGTGTGAGTGCCAATGATTGTTTGTCTCTGTTACCCCTTTCACATCAAAAATACCGGGGTGACCCAGGTCCACGCTTTCACATCTCCAGAAGTCCCAGGTCCAGCCTTCCGCTGTGAGAGCTGCGTGCCTGTTTTTCCTTCCCTGTAATATGTCATCACGTACATTGCAAGTAAACACTGGACAGCTTGGTGTATTTTTGTTCTGTTTTTGAGCTGGAGCTCCTACAGTCATATAGTTTGACAGGCCGTTGAGTGCGAAGATCAGAATTTAACAGGCAGATACATCAACGTCAGAGCGGAAAACCCAGGTCGATGTGGTGTTCCTGTTGACGTTGAAGCTGAGCCGATAAAACCCCGGGTAATTCGACATCAAGCGGGTTCCACATCACCCGGGTCGACCCGGGTCGGCCCACGCTCAATGTGAAAGGGGCTTGTGTTAGCCCTGCGATGGACTACACCTGTCCAGGGTGTACTCGGATGACAGCTGGAGTAGGTTCCAGCAACCCCCACAACCCTAGTGTGGAAAAGCGGTAGTAGAAGATGAGATACCTACCTCGGTACTAGCACGTTTCCACTTTCTTCTTGTATTGATGCTTCTCCATCTCCACAGTTTTCGAAAGATAGCTTTGGATCGATAAAGAATCACTAAGGTTAATTGAGGAGGTTTGAAGATGCAGACATTTGCTTAACTCACGTTTGGCAAACTTTTGGCAGAATTTTTCAGAAATTTCTGTGAAAGTGTGAAAGTCACCATTGATGGAAGTGAAGCAGGAAGAAGAAACAAGAACTAACCCCGACTGGCAAAAAAAAAAACAGCGCCATCTAACATTTGGTTGGAGTTGTTCCAGAGTGAGTTGAGTGGTTTGTTTCCAACCTGTGACATGTTTCTTTTCCTTGTTTCAGGGTAAAAGCAGATTTGTGTGTGGCCAGCCTAATTGTAATGTGGAGTGGTCTTTTGAAGAAGTTTGTAAAATGGCTCTTCTGACCCGAGAAGAAAAGAAGTACTTTAAAGAAACTCTGGCTCTCAACTACTACCTGGAAAACATTGATACCAAACCAGTAAGTGTCCTTACAACAACAACAACAACAACCTGCTACTTAAAATGTCGGCCTACATGCTAATAAAGTTTTTTTCCTTACTGTTTCCTACCTCACAGTGTCCTGGATGCACATCTTCTGTCGTGAGAAAGAGCAGATCCAACCTGAGAGTTCGCTGCAAAGCGTGCACAGCAACCAGAGAGCAGCCCTATGACTTCTGCTGGCAGTGTTTGAGGGAATGGAAAGGTCCACGCACACGGTCAGACCGCTGCGACAATGATGGCTGCTGCAACCTGTCTCTGGAAACTCTGAAAACCTGCCCAGATGTTGTGATATTTGGAGTGACTGGTTGCCCCTCCATCCGGGCCTGTCCCACCTGTGGCTCACTGTTGGAGCACAGCAAGTTACACTGTAAAAACATTGTCTGTCCCCGGTGTAGTGCGCGGTTCTGTTTTGTGTGTCTGAAGCCCAGTGTCGAATGTTACCAAAGAAGCAGGAGTTCCCCACATTGCTCCAGTGGTGTCGCCCCTAGACAGACCTCTATACCTGTATGGAAGAGGAAATAACAGGAACAACACCAGACTGTATGTTCACTTTGCTTTGATGCAAGTCTGCCTTTGTTTTAATTAGACATGTGTCTCTGGTTTAGATGAAATTTAATTTCTTCATAACTGGAAATGAAATGCATCCTAATATAACAGTCCTCAACTAGATCTCAGCTTCATGAAGGTTATAATATTCAGAATTTGTTTAAAATAACTGTGAAAGAGCTGTTGATTCAACTGTTTTTCATTTTGTAAAACTGTTGGGAATGTTTCTATTATTTTGACAATTAATCAGCAGACATGGCTAAATAAACAAAAGCGTTCAATTCCATCTAATTTATTAAACTAAGATTTAGTGTGTGTATATGCACCTTTATTTGTGAGGTAATTGCTGCCAAAGTGGATTGATTCTTACCTAAATTAGATGAATGACAGACACATACAATATTTTTCCCCCACTGCAGGATGAATTATCTTATCTTGTCATATCATGATATCCACCAACATATGTAGTTATTTTATGTGTCCTGCTTCTTTCATGTTTGCTCATTGCCATTTAGCCTGTATAATCTCTATTTGTGTGTGCTGCTTCCTCATTCTGCTAATTAAATTATGTTTCCTTGTGTTTACGTTTTTCTTTTGTACAAGAAAACCTCAAATTATAAAAACTCTTGAATAGATCAGTTTGATGTTTGCCTGTTGAAATAAATACCATGACTTCAGTTCTTAAGTTATACAGTACGGCCCATTAGTCCAGAATGAACGCATCTACCCGGAGCGGTGGATCATGTACTTATCTTCATCTTACTGCGGAACAATAAAGAGCAGTTTCACTCCTTATGTTTTAAATTTAGTTCAGTAAAACCAGGTATGCGTTACAAGTCCAGTAAGCATAGTGGGACTTCCTTAAAAGTAAATAAATACAGGGATGGGCAGTCCAGACTGGAACAGGATTACGTGAATTCTTATTAATGCAGAGGAGAAACTGAAAGTAATAAGAGATAAATATCTTTGGGGAATTCCATGAAGGTGGAATAAAAGGTAGGCTCATTAAAAATGACAACACAGGGCCAGGATGAGAGCAGAGACGCTTCCCTGAAATTAAACTCTTTGCATTGTACAGCTTTAAATGCCGTTGCACTGTGAAAGATCGCCATAATTCTTGTTTGTTCTTTATGATTTCTGCAAAATATTTATTTGAATAATATTACATGCATATCAATTACACCATTTTCAATCATGTTTGAGTTGAGGGCTAAATTACATAAGGTCGAGAATAAAACTGAAGAATATGAATGGATTTTAAATAATCAGCAATAAAAAGATCAAGTAAGTATGCAATACTAGATGTCAGTCTGAAAAAAATAAGTTTGCAAATGTCTGTACATGTGAGGTTAGCTGTACAGGGAGACAGGTACACACAGTAAGGGGTAGGATGGGGATGGGGATAGAAATGCACCATGGAGTTGAGATAGAAATATACTCATTAAGCTACAGTGTTTCATATCTGCAGTATTATTCTCATGGCTGTTTTTGGTTTCTTTTGATAGACACAGACTCATTGTCTGCTCATCTTCCTCTTACTCTCTAATCCTTTCTTATCTTGTTCATCATGATCTACTGACCTTTACAGAAACCGTCAAGAAAAACAATCTTTGTGATATTTAAAATGATTCTAAACACATTTTTATTTTTTTAAAGCACCACAAAAGTCCTTCATATCAGACAAACACAGTAGTTTGGTTCTCATGATAAACACTGAGCACTCTAACACTAGTCAGCGATTTACAGGTTTGAGGTAATTGGACAGTAAACAACAATCACAGATAAAATAACTAAACACATACACATTTATAACAAGACTGATGTTCAAAATCCACATTGCCTTTCAATCTCGGGTATTAAATCATAACATACTGTGTTAGGAGAACATTTTGCAAAAAATCTGAAGTAACTTCAAATGAACAGAAACAACTAACTAACAAAGTAAAATAATAAATAAGTAAATAAATAAATATGAATATAGATTTGTGATAAGGGCTGTTTAGCTGAGAATCAGTCATTCAAAAATGATACAGCACTGTCAATCTATTCTGGCGTTTATAAAAATGATCAGTAGTATTAGTATTTAGTATTTAGCAGTAAGTATTTTTTGAACTGTGTCATATATATTTCTTTATTTATTTCTTTTTTTTTGTCTGCATTTGTCTACATAGTTAAACACCACAGGGTGTCAACATTGTATGAGATTGATGTAGTTAGCCAGCCCAGAACGCCACTGTGTCACATATTTCATCTTAATACACCTCACTCATATCACCTTTTTGTTTTAGAGACATTTAGTAACAGAAAAACAAGCCATTGTTTCCAAAGAGTCTCACATGTCCTTGTGTCTGTGTCTCTGTGAAAGGTGACTCATTCAGGTTTAACTTACTGACATCTTTAGTTAAACCATCTGTGTTTTGATCAGATCTTCTCTCATGACTACCACTGTTCATTCTGTGAGCTGTATCTTCCTCTCCTTCTGCCCATGCCTGCTTTGTCTTGAGACTTCTTTGAGTATCACTATGGGTTCTCTTACCTGGACGTGGCTTTGAATGACCTGCACCTCCCTCTTTGTTTTCTCTAATGGAGCTCTGCCTCACAGATTTTTCATCTGGTCCAGTATCTCCCAGTCATGGTGTCTCCCCTGATCTCTTATTTCTCCTTGGATCTGTGTCGGTCCTCTACTTCCTGACAGTCCCTGTCTCAAATCTCCTCTGCTGTGTCTGTCTTCCTGTTTCTGTCTCTCATGTGATCTTCCATTGTCCTCAACACACACTACAGTGTACTGTGGATCCTCTACTTTGCACGTGCTTATCACGTCTCCTACTATCAACGTTCAGGCCCATTTGTCTCAGAGAAATATTTCTTGATGTGTCACTGATTTCCCTTTTACACTCTGGATAATCAGTTCTTTCTTTTTGTCTAGTGTCATCAACTCTCTCATCATTCCCAGAATGTTTTCCCTTTTGCATAAGTCGATATGTTATTATCTCAGCATCTTCGTTCTTCTCCACACTAACACGTTGAACTGACATAGGTCGTCTAGTTTTCACCTGATCTTTATTGATGTTCTGACTACGTCTTCCCTTGTTTTGCTCCACCACGTCATAGTGTCCAGTTCTCTGTTTACTGTCCTGATGTTCATTTCTGCTCTGTCTAACACTGACTAACTCTCCATTGTCCTGCTGCTGATCTTCTACCAGTGACTCCTCTTCACTCTCTTCTCTGTTCTTTTGTATCACTGCCTTTTTCTGATCCTCTACACTTGTCGTTTCTGTACAGATCAGTTGTCCATTTACTCCCTGGTCATCAACTTCTGCCTTTCCTCCCATGTTCTCCCCATCATCCTCCATTTTCTTCCCCCCATCACTCCCCTGTTTGTCGACATATTCATCTTCACCATTCTTATACGAGTCATGATCCTGACGACTGTCTTGTTCAGTCTGCCTAACATCAACTTCATTGTCTGGATTTTTTACATTTTCAGAGCGTCCAGGAGGTGGCGCTTCAACAGAAACTACTCCTACATGTATATTTCTGTTGATGGAAACGGACACTGCAGTGTCATTACCATTTTCTGCATCATCTTCACCTTCATCTCTGTCTCTGTTCTTTTCAGCATCTTCATCCTGCTCATTCACATTTCCCATAATGGGCTGGTCTTCACTATGGGACACCCCACAACTGTGTTGAGTATCAGCTGCAATGAAAGAAAAAATAGCTATGGAACTAAATGTACTAAAGTGACAACCTCATTCAAAATGAAAATATATCTCTTACTTTTCTTCTTTCTGTAAAATAGAAGGTAAGCACTCCGGGATCTAATGGGAGAAATACGAAACAAAAGAAGATTTGAACCGCTGCCAAAAAGTAAAAATGATCTTGAAAGAAATAAAGTTTTAATTTAAAAATGATTTTACAGCCAATTCTTCAGCCAAATATCAATAGTTACTTGTGTGCTTGACAAGATAAAGTCAATCTAATGTGTTGTGTGTTTCAAACTGTGAAAGAGGATATATCCAGGTCAAATGTGCACTTGTTCAAATATGCTGAAAAATGAATTAATTTTAATATGATGAGCTCATTATTTCTTGAAAAACAAAAACATATGGAGTGGTTAAAATGAATGAAACTAAAACTTACTTCTCAGTGTTGTCCATCTGGAACGGCTGATAATCAAACTGTTGATGGAAGAAATAACCAAACACAACCTGATGAATCCATTATTTCACTGTAACAACTCAGTAACACTGAAGTGAAGGTGATTAAAGGTGGTTACCAGTGTGACCCTGGTATCATTGAAGCTGAACCATCTGTCTCCATTCTCTTCTTTGATTGTTGCTGTGTAATGTCCACTCATCAGATCACCAATATGATCCACAACTGCATGCAGTTCATATGTCTGACCCTGATCAAAGCAACAAAAAAGAGACAGACATTAAAATTAGGAATGAAAAACAAAGCGTTTATCATCAAATACTGATAGACTCTGTAAATGTACCTCTGGTATCTGAAGACTGTAGGGAACAGCCACAACACGGTTGATTTTGAAGTACTTCATGTAATAGTAGTTGAACTCAAACCTCTTCAGCAGCAACATCAAAACGTCTGGATGATTCCTGATTACATATTGCTGAATACAATAACATGAGAAACTAGATTCAGGTCCAGAAATCAGGTTTGTCTTTGAAGTCAGAAACATTCATGGCTCTTTACTCACAGTAGTAGCATCATTTTGGTCATCACAGGTGTCACAGTACATCTGATTGTCTCCAATTAATTCTGAAGACTTGAAAAACTGCTGGATGCCGTCCTCCTGAAACATATACTCATGTCATCTACTTACATCTACTGATTTTAGCTCTGACTAAAATGTACAAACCAGTTTCTCTTTCGAGGAGGAATCTGAGACAAAGAGAAGATCAAATACAAAAAATACAAAAAGCACAGTTATCTGCAAAAGTCTAGTTTGTCTTTGTTCATTCCTTCACAGTCAGTAGCATAGAACAGAGAGAGCAAACACACAATCAGTAATGGACATTCATCCATGCTTGAAGGGAGAGGGGTGCAATGAGGAGTACTGAGTTGGTTTCCGTCTGTAACCTCAACACCAGATGCCAGTGAATCCAACACACACCTTAAACTGAACTGTGAAAATACAGACTGAGTTATGTCCCTGCCACTGTTTTAAACAGGCCAGTGCACTTCTGGTATTCACTGGTCTATAATATTAGGAGTTCTCACAAACAGGCTGAACTTTCCTCTTTTCATTTCATAATGGCACTCAGACTGCATCACTCAGGGGGCACTACGTGTCCCTTGCCTCCTTCTGTTCTTGTTGGCATTACTGGACATTCGCTCAGAAGTAGAGCGTCACAGTTTTAGGTTGAAGGGAAAAAGCAGAAGAAGACATCAGTAATGTTGGCCTGGCAGTAATCCAGGTGTTATTTGTAATTATTTGCTGATACTGACTGCTTGAGTTGATATAGACACCAACAGCTGAATAAGAGGAGTAACGACATTTATTGTTTCCCATTTGGTGGCTGCAAATATGTTAAAGTCTTAGAGACCTTTAAATTCAATTTTAAAGCAGTATTATACAATGTTACCTTAAAATGAAGCACAGAATGGCCTTTGAGTTTCACCCTCTGTAGCTTGAATGTAATTAGACTTACAACGAAAACCAAATATTAAGCATAAACTCAGATGAGCAAAAGAAAAAAAAAAACAAAACACACACACTAAAAGAAACCCAAACAACATTGGAAATGTCTCCAGGGTAAGTTTCCGAGTGATGAACCTGGTAGGATGTACTAGCTGTTCAAAGCTTCACAACCTTTGGTTGTGTTGACATTTGTTACTCACAAGAGGTGTTGGAAATGGAGCTGACATGTATGTTTTTTTTAATTCTTTTTATCTTTAAATCCTGGAAATGGAAGAGAACCGTTCTTACCACACTATAGTCTTTGCTGCTGGAATCCACCAATGCAAGAGGAAGATTCCAAAACTGCTCAGTGATGCCAGACTTTGTACGACATTTACAACAGGTGGTCTCACGTGTCAACTTCCCTTCAAAGATCTGAAAACACAAATATAAAGAAACCTGTAAACAAGTGTTCATTTCTTTTATCCATCTTGTAGACTGTCTTTGGTGTTGATGCAGTGTTTACCTGAGATGCCTCAGGACTGGTCAGTCTTAAAATCTTCTCAAAGTACTCGGCAGCATCTTGTTGTTCATACACTGAGTAGAGAGATTATAAGTTTATTTATTAAATTAAATAATTCATAAATCTAAATCATAAGTAATTATCCATTATGGTGAAAATTAGGAGGATGTTCCTGTTAAATGGCTAAATAAGATACAACTCACATCATGATACACGCAAACTGTTACAATAAGGACACACAGACTATTCATAGGTTGTGTTGTTCTGTATGTTGACGTGCTCTACCTTTGACAATGCCCAGCTTCCTCGTTATTTTATATGTGTTTGTTGTACGTTCTTCTAAGTCCTTAAATAAGTCCTTAAGATCATGGTCAATACACCCTGTGTTTTCTTCTCTGTACCTTAATAAAAAACATACATGAGTGACATAAAAACACACTGAACTTTAAATACATTGTAAAGTATGACGTTGGAGAGTAATAAACCTGTTCACTGCTTCTCTGAAGTCTTTGGTCATGAACAGCACCTGCAGCACACTGTTCAAGTAACATGTTGATCCTTGGTTCTTCAAGCCGTGATAGTTAATAGCTTCTGTCTTCATTCCATTACTGTTAACTAAACAAGCAATGGATTCTTGTGATTAGTGTTTTATTATTATCAGGTAGTTTGGATTTTATATGGAAAACACATTTCAACTACTGACAACAATTAAAACATGGTGGTAATACTTGTTTTTTTCTCTCGTACAATTATAAAGAATTTAAATTCTGTCTCTTTGCTGTGTGCCTTGTTGTTTTAATTGTTCTTGGCATGTATCCAGTTAACCTTTGAACTGATCATTGACTGGACAGAGTTAAGAAGCTCATAAACAATGGTTTAGATTTTGTGTAACTGTGTTTGAACTTACTAAAAGCTGTAGAGAGGAGATTGTTAATGATGCATGTAAATTACAGGACCATCTCCACCTGTAGGCTGCATCATAAACTGAGCTACTTGAGAAAGCATTCAGACACCTTCATGTTTTAATAGTTGTGTTGTAAATTTAGTTTCAAATGGATGAAAATTAAATTGCTTTTTTTGGCGTACCTGTATATGGGTGACAATACATTTACCATAACCCATAACCAGGATTTTAGTCAAATATAGTAAAGACCATGAATTAAAATGTCTCATTTACTGTACTGAGGGTAGTGATTAAACCTGTGCTCACTCTACTGTCGAACAATCAGGCCTTTATAGAGCAGACAAAGAAAAGCAAAAGTGCATTTAAAGAATCTAGGGAATAAACCATATTATTCTCTTGTCTGAAGAGATAAAAACACTCTTGATGCATAATTTCAACTGACACTCATCAATAAATACCATGTATCTGAACAACGAAATCCCTAAAATGTTTTTACTATCATTAACCTCCTCTCCTTCGTTTCCAAAGAGTCTTACATGTCCTTGTGTCTGTGTCTCTGTGAAAGGTGACTCATTCAGGTTTAACTTACTGACATCTTTAGTTAAACCATCTGTGTTTTGATCAGATCTTCTCTCATGACTACCACTGTTCATTCTGTGAGCTGTATCTTCCTCTCCTTCTGTCCATGCCTGCTTTGTCTTGAGACTTATTTGAGTATCACTACCAATTAAGCAATCAAACTTTATATATATAGGGCACTTTTCATACATAAAAATGCAACACAAACTGCTTTACATGAAAAACAAACAGCCCTAACCCCCCTATACCCCAGACCCTCATTTAAGCACACACATAGACACACACACTGACACACAGAATACTGCCCAAGCCAGACATGGCTCCCAGAGTGGAGGGCCTGTGTGAGTAAAACACTGGAGCTAAAAACTAAGAAACAACAGAGTAAAATATGAATAATACTAAAAGGACTAGACAAAGAAATAAAAAAACAAAAACAAACAAGCAAAAGAAATAAACTGGACGTGGCTTTGAATGACCTGCACCTCCCTCTTAGTTTTCTCTAATGGAGCTCTGCCTCACAGATTTTTCATCTGGTCCAGTATCTCCCAGTCTTTCTATCTGATCATGGTGTCTCCTCTCATCTCTTATTTCTCCTTGGATCTGTGTCAGTCCTCTACTTCCTGACAGTCGTCCCTGTCTCAAATCTCTGCTCTCCTTCTTTGGTCTGTTCCTTTACACTTGACATGTGAAGTCCTGTTGCTCATGTGATCTTCCATTGTCCTCAACATACACACTACAGTGTACTGTGGATCCTCTACTGTGCATGTGCTCATCACGTCTCCTACTATCAACCTTCAGGTCCATTTGTCTCAGAGAAATATTTATTTTTTCATAAGTTGATATTTTATTATCTCAGTATCTTCGTTCTTCTCCACACTAACACGTTCAACTGACATATGTCGTGTAGTTTTCACCTGATCTTTATTGATGTTCTGACTACGTCTTCCTTTGCTTTGTTCCACCACGTCATAGTGTCCAGTTCTCTGTTTACTGTCCTGATGTTCATTTCTGTTGACACTGACTAACTCTCCATTGTCCTGCTGGTGATCTTCTACCAGTGACTCCTCTTCACTCTCTTCTCTGTTCTTTTGTATCACTGCCTTTTTCTGATCCTCTACACTTGTCGTTTCTGTACAGATCAGTTGTCTATTTACTTCCTGGTCATCAGCTTCTGCCTTTCCTCCCATGTTCCCCTCATCACTCCCCTGTTTGTCGACACAATCATCTTGACCACTGTTATAGTAGTCATGATCCTGACGACTGTCTTGTTCAGTCTGCCCAACATCAACTTCATTGTCTGGATTTTTTACATTTTCAGAGCGTCCAGGAGGTGGCGCTCCAACAGAAACTACTCCTACATGTATATTTCTGTTGATGGAAACGGACACTGCAGTGTCATTACCATTTTCTGCATCATCTTCACCTTCATCTCTGTCTCTGTTCTTTTCAGCATCTTCATCCTGCTCATTCACATTTCCCATAATGGGCTGGTCTTCACTATGGGACACCCCACAACTGTGTTGAGTATCAGCTGCAATGAAAGAAAAAATAGCTATGGAACTAAATGTACTAAAGTGACAACCTCATTCAAAATGAAAATATATCTCTTACTTTTCTTCTTTCTGTAAAATAGAAGGTAAGCACTCTGGGATCTAATAGGAGAAATACGAAACAAAAGAAGATTTGAACCGCTGCCAAAAAGTAAAAATGATCTTGAAAGAAATTAAGTTTTAATTTAAAAATGATTTTACAGCCAATTCTTCAGCCAAATATCAATAGTTACTTGTGTGCTTGACAAGATAAAGTCAATCTAATGTGTTGTGTGTTTCAAACTGTGAAAGAAGATATATCCAAACAAGATCGAATGTGCACTTGTTCAAATATGCTGAAAAATGAATTAATTTTAATATGGTGAGCTCATTATTTCTTGAAAAACAAAAACATATGGAGTGGTAAAATGAATGAAACTAAAACTTACTTCTCAGTGTTGTCCATCTGGAACGGCTGATAATCAAACTGTTGATGGAAGAAATAACAAAACACAACCTGATGAATCCATTATTTCACTGTAACAACTCAGTAACACTGAAGTGAAGGTGATTAAAGGTGGTTACCAGTGTGACCCTGGTATCATCAAAGCGGAACCATCTGTCTCCAGGCTCATCTTTGATTGTTGCTGCGTAATGTCCACTCATCAGATCACCAAAATGATCCACAACTGCATACAGTTCATATGTCTGACCGTGATCAAAGCAACAAAAAAGAGACAGACATTAAAATTAGGAATGAAAAACAAAGCGTTTATCATCAAATACTGATAGACTCTGTAAATGTACCTCTGGTATCTGAAGACTGTAGGGAACAGCCACAACACGGTTGATTTTGAAGTACTTCATGTAATAGTAGTTGAACTCAAACCTCTTCAGCAGCAACATCAAAACGTCTGGATGGTTCCTGATTACATATTGCTGAATACAATAACATGAGAAACTAGATTCAGGTCCAGAAATCAGGTTTGTCTTTGAAGTCAGAAACATTCATGGCTCTTTACTCACAGTAGTAGCATCATTTTTGTCATCACAGGTGTCACAGTAGATCTGATTATCTCCAATTAATTCTGAAGACTTGAAAAACTGCTTGATGCCGTCCTCCTGAAACATATACTCATGTCATCTACTTACATCTACTGATTTTAGCTCTGACTAAAATGTACAAACCAGTTTCTCTTTCTAGGATGAATCTGAGACAAAGAGAAGATCAAATGCAAAAGATACAAAAAGCACAGCTATCTGCAAAAGTCTAGTTTGTCTTTGTTCATTCCTTCACAGTCAGTAGCATAGAACAGAGAGAGCAAACACACAATCAGTAATGGACATTCATCCATGCTTGAAGGGAGAGGGGTGCAGTGAGGAGTGCTGAGTTGGTTTCCGTCTGTAACCTCAACACCAGATGCCAGTGAATCCAACACACACCTTAAACTGAACTGTAAAAATACAGACTGAGTTATGTCCCTGCCACTGTTTTAAACAGGCCAGTGCACTTCTGGTATTCACTGGTCTATAATATTAGGAGTTCTCACAAACAGGCTGAACTTTCTCCTTTCATTTCATAATGGCACTCAGACTGCATTACTCAGGGGGCACTACGTGTCCCTTGCCTCCTTCTGTTCTTGTTGGCATTACTGGACATTCGCTCAGAAGTGGAGCGTCACAGTTTTAGGTTGAAGGGAAAAAGCAGAAGAAGACATCAGTGATGTTGGCCTGGCAGTAATCCAGGTGTTAATTGTAATTATTTGCTGATACTGACTGCTTGAGTTGATATAGACACCAACAGCTGAATAAGAGGAGTAACGACATTTATTGTTTCCCACTTGGTGGCTGCAAATATGTTAAAGTCTTAGAGACCTTTAAATTCAATTTTAAAGCAGTATCATGCAATGTTACCTTAAAATAAAACACAGAATGGCCTTTGGGTTTCACCCTCTGTAGCTTGAATGTAATTAGACTTACAACGAAAACCAAATATTAAGCATAAACTCAGATAAGCAAAAGAAAAAAAAAACAAAACACACACACTAAAAGAAACCCAAACAACATTGGAAATGTCTCCAGGGTAAGTTTCCAAGTGATGGACCTGACTGGGACGTGCTAGCTGTTCAAAGCTTCACAATCTTTGTAGTTGTTGACATTTGTTACTCATAAGAGGTGTTGGAAATAGAGTTGACATGTATGTTTTTTTAATTCTTTTTATCTTTAAATCCTGGAAATGGAAGAGAACCGTTCTTACCACACTATAGTCTTTGCTGCTGGAATCCACCAATGCAAGAGGAAGATTCCAAAACTGCTCAGTGATGCCAGACTTTGTACGACATTTACAACAGGTGGTCTCACGTGTCAACTTCCCGTCAAAGATCTGGAAACACAAATATAAAGAAACCTGTAAACAAGTGTTCATTTCTTTTATTCATCTTGTAGACTGTCTTTGGTGTTGATGCAGTGTTTACCTGAGATGCCTCAGGACTGGTCAGTCTTAAAATCTTCTCAAAGTACTCAGCAGCATCCTGTTGTTCATACACTGAGTAGAGAGACAAAAAGTTAATCAATCAGTTAAACAGTAAGTACCATTGGTCCTGTGACACACAGACTATTCATAGGTTGTGTTGTTCTGTGTGTTGACGTGCTCTACCTTTGACAATGCCCAGCTTCTTCCTTATTTCAGATGTGTCTGTTGTACGTTCTTGTAAGTTCTTAAATAAGTCATTGAGGTCATGGTCAATACACTGTGTGTTTTCTTCTCCGTAACTAAATAAAAAAACATACATGAGTGACACAAAGGTACACCGCAAGCTTTAGTTTAAACTAAATACATTAGGAAGCATGAAATTGCAAATAAATAAATACATAAAACAAACCTTTTCACTGCTTCTCTGAAGTCTTTGGTCATGAACAGCACCTGCAGCACACTGTTCAAGTAACATGTTGATCCTTGGTTCTTCAAGCCGTGGTAAACTGAACAAGCAATGGATTCATGTGATTAGTGTTTTATTGTTATCAGGTAGTTTGGATTTTATATGGAAAACACATTTCAACTACTGACAACAATTAAAACATGGTGATAATACTTGTTTGTTTTTATTTTTTTTTTCTTGCGCATTTAGAAAGAATTTAAACTCTTTGCTGTGTGCCTTGTTGTTTTAATTGTTCATCCAGTTAACCTCTGAACTGATCACCAACTGGACAGAGTTAACAAGCTCATAAACGGCTGGTTTAGAGTTTGTGTTTGAACTCACTGTTTGCTGCAGAGAGGAGATTGTTAATGAGGCACATAATTTACAGAACCATCTTCACCTGCAGGCTGCATCATAACACTATTGGAGGAAGCATTCAGACACCTTCATGTTTTAATTGTTGTGTTGTAAATTCAGTTTTAAATGGATGAACATTAAATTGCTATGTCTGGTGTACCCATAACCCATAACCATGATATGGCCTGGGCCTTTGCTTTCCCTACTGTGACAAGTCCAAACGTCAGTGGTTAATAATTAATACTGAAACAGAAGTAATCTGACGAAATATCCTGAGGTGTCAATCAGTCACAGCTTTACAGAGCAGACAAGGAAAAGCAACAGTTCACCAAGTGCATTCAGAGGATTCAGAGAATGAGACAAAATGTTCTCTTGTCTGAAGACACAAAAAACACTCTTGAGGAAGAAAACGTTTACTACGTCCAGTTCAAACAAAATTTACAATATAAAATGATCAAAAATGTGAAGTTTCTGAATACCTGGATCTACTGCATATCTTACCTGGAGGAGAATTGGAAAACAAATTGCTCCAAAAACTCATTTTCAGACCCTTCTGACAGCCAGTCTCTTCTGTTGACAGCTGCAAAACAACTGATCTCTGACAGCCAGTCAGAATTGTTATTTTGGTAAAGGATATCCAAATTCAGGCCGTGAAAACCATGAGTCAACCCTCAAAAATTCTTTCAAAACAAGTCATTCTCACACTAACAGCAGAATATCTCTTGTGAGGCTGAATCGCTCCGAACACTTTCTCTTTCACTTACTGCCCCACCCTCGGACTGTTTTTGACGGCTCACATGACAACTGAACATTATTGTGGAGCAAAGATAACCTGACCATTAAAATGTAAGAACTCAGTTCTTGCACTTGACTGATCCAGATGCAAATGACTTGTTGAATGTTGTACTCAAAGAACCTTTTGTTGTTTGTTAGTGCAGGAACTCAAATTAGCATATTGTGTGACATTCAAAAATTGTGACATACTGTATAAAATTAAATGCAGGACATGTGGCAGTGTTACATTTCCTATGCGTGGATATGTAAAATTTGCGCCGCAGTTCTTTACTTTCACCAGCTGTCATCTAGAGGAGATACAAACTGAAACTAAACCTTCGTGGCAGCCCAGACATCACATGACTTCCTCTAAATACTGTCACAGGCTAAAGGCTGGAGGTCATATATCGATGTCTGACTGTCTGAATTGTTTGTGTTTGCTTTGGAGGTATTTATGTTGCTGTTTAAAACACATTTTAGAGTCACAAGGAACCATTCACAGAACCTGGTATGAGGTTGACCCGGTTGACCCAAGCTGACTGACTGTAGGGAAGCTGTCTACTCATCTTCCTCTTACTCTGTAAAGCTTTCTTACCTTGATCATCATGATCCTTTTACTTTTACAAAAACTGTCAAGAAAAAAAAGCATCATGATATTTATTTTATCATTTCAAACATATTTCTTTTATTTAAATCACAGCAAAGTCCTTCATATAACACGGACACAGTAGTTTTGTTCTCATCACACACTCTCCTCTTTAACAGTAGTCAGTGAACAGTGATTTACAGGCGTGAGGTGATTGGAGAGTAAACAACAACCACAGCTCATTTAAAACTGTCTTTGCCAAAAATAAATAAATAAATAAAATAAAATTTATATTTATAACAAGACTGATATTTGAAACTATATGACGTGCTGCATTAGGAGCATCTCAAGAAAAAACAACAACTAAACAAATTAAAAATACAACAAATTGTATGACAGGTGAGTTTGTACTTAGAACAAATGTGTTTTTCTTTGCACTGACATTTTCATTGAAGCTCATCCGTGTGAATTTCTACAAAGGGACATTCTTGTTTGTGTTCTCCATACTGTCTGGCTGCTTATTGATCTGTGATAAATGTCATTTAGCTGAGAATTAGTCATTCAAAAACAATACAACACTGTCAATCTATTATGGCGATGATGGACTTATTTTTCTTTTCCTTGGAGGTGAACTGACATTTAACTCTTTATCACACAGTGAAGTGGTGCTATTAATTTCTGGAAGAATTGCTTTTTTTTGTTTATTTGTTTGCATTTTTAAAGTTTATTCATTATTTATTCTGAATGCAGGTCTGTTTTGATGTTCCTGTCTTTTTAACGTAGCTCCAAGTAGATGCTCACTGCAAATTTCATTGAATATCTTTTTTGAAATGACATTAAAGACTTTCTGATTCTGACTGTGACACATTCGTCATAAGTGTTTTCGTTAGTGTTTCGTTTTTTACGTTTTTTGTTTTGGTTGCTAATAGCGTTGGATCACAGACAGAAAAAGTCACTGGATAAGACGTTACATTTCATCATCATCCTACACCAGAGTTGCAAGTACTATAATTATCGTATCTGCTAATACCTTAAAGTCTTAGAGACTTTTGAATGCAAATTTAAAGCAACATTATGCAACATTACCTTAAAATAAAACACTCATTCTGATTCTACTGAGGCTGACAGTAAAGAAAATTGGCTCTCTGTTATTCCCTCTGTACCTTGAATTAGGCACTGAAATAACCAAAAACAGAAATGGAATACAAAAACAAAAGATACCAAGACTCTCATCTCAGAAAAGCGTCAAGCGCCTTATAATAAATTATGGGCAAGACATGGTTAAAAGCAACACTTGATGCTTTTCAGGACTGAAATTGCTAGTGTTCAGCTGTGTGTCTGTTTATCTGAGGATCCAGTGATTCTGGACCTGACTACATCCTCATGTGAAAAAAAAAAAAATGTAGAGTGTTCGTGAGAGAGAAGAGAGAGTCTACGAGAGTGAGGAAAGACAGAGCGAGAGAGAGACCAAAAAGACCAATTTGTGTCCCAGTTTGCTCTTGCTCTGACCAACATGTTGCTCGGGAAATGGAAGAGAACCGTTCTTACCACACTATAGTCTTTGCTGCTGGAATCCACCAACGCGAGAGGAAGATGCCAAAACGGCTCAGTGGTGCCAGACGTTGTACGACATTTACAACAGGTGGTCTCATGTGTCAGCTTCCCGTCAAAGATCTGGAAACACAAATATAAAGAAACCTGTAAACAAGTGTTCATTTCTTTTATCCATCTTGTAGACTGTCTTTGGTGTTGATGCAGTGTTCACCTGAGATGCCTCAGGACTGGTCAGTCTTAAAATCTTCTCAAAGTACTCAGCAGCATCCTGTTGTTCATACACTGAGTAGAGAGACAAAAAGTTAATCAATCAGTTAAACAGTAAGTACTATTGGTCCTATGACACACAGACTATTCATAGGTTGTGTTGTTCTGTGTGTTGACTTGCTCTACCTTTGACAATGCCCAGCTTCCTCGTTATTTTATATGTGTCTGTTATACGTTCTTGTAAGTTCTTAAATAAGTCCTTGAGGTCATGGTCAATACACTCTGTGTCAGGGTTTTCTTCTGTGTATCTAAACAAAGAATATACACAAGTGACACAAAGGTACACGGCAAGCTTTAGTTCAAACTAAATACACTAGGAAGCATGAAATTGCAAATAAATAAATACATAAAACAAACCTTTTCACTGCTTCTCTGAAGTCTTTGGTCATGAACAGCACCTGCAGCACACTGTTCAAGTAACATGTTGATCCTTGGTTCTTCAAGCCGTGGTAAACTGAACAAGCAATGGATTCATGTGATTAGTGTTTTATTATTATCAGGTAGTTTGGATATTTTTTTTTTCCGTGTATTTAGAACGAATTTAAAGTCTGTCTCTATGCTGTGTGCCTTGTTGCTTTAATTGTTCATCCAGTTAACCTCTGAACTGATCACCAACTGGACAGAGTTAAGAAGCTCATAAACGGCTGGTTTAGAGTTTGTGTTTGAACTCACTATTTGCTGCACAGAGGAGATTGTTAATGAGGCACATAATTTACAGAACCATCTTCACCTGCAGGCTGCATCATAAACTATTGGAGAAAGCATTCAGACACCTTCATGTTTTAATTGTTGTGTTGTAAATTCAGTTTTAAATGGATGAAAATTAAATTGCTATGTCTGGTGTACCCATAACCCATAACCATGATATGGCCTGGGCCTCTGCTTTCCCTATTGTGACAAGTCCAAACGTCAGTGGTTAATAATTAATACTGAAACAGAAGTAATCTGACGAAATATCCCGAGGTGTCAATCAGTCACAGCTTTACAGAGCCGACAAGGAAAAGCAACAGTTCACCAAGTGCATTCAGAGGATTCAGAGAATGAGACAAAATGTTCTCTTTTCTGAAGACACAAAAAACACTCTTGAGGAAGAAAACGTTTCCTACGTCCAGTTCAAACTAAATTTACAATATAAAATGATCAAAAATGTGAAGAGAATTGAGGAGAATTGGAAAAAAAATTGCTCCAAAAACTCATTTTCAGACCCTTCTGACAGCCAGTCTCTTCTGTTGACAGCTGCAAAACATCTGATCTCTGACAGCCAGTCAGAATTGTTATTTTGGTAAAGGATATCCAAATTCAGGCCGTGAAAACCATGAGTCAACCTTCAGTTGTAAAAACAAATTCTTTCAAAACAAGTCATTCTCACACGAACAGCAGGATATCTCCTGTGAGTTTGAATCGCTCCGAACACTTTCTCTTTCACTTGCTGCCCCGCCCTCGGACTATTTTTGAGGTCTCGCAGCTGCACGTTAATGTTGTGACTCAGTTACTCAGTTATAGACTCATCCAGATACAAGCGACTTGTTGCCTTCGTGGATATGTAAAATTTGCGCGGCAGTTCTTAACTTTCACCAGCTGTCATCAGGAGGAGATACAAAGTGAAACTAAACCTTCGTGGCAGCCCACACATCACATGACTTCCTCTAAATACAGGCAGAGGGGTGATGGTCCTATATCCATGTCACCGCCTGACTAGATTGTGCTCGCATGGGAGGAATTTATGTTGCTATTTAAAACATATTTTACAGTCACAAGGAACCATTCACAAAATCTGGTATGAGGTTGAACGGGTAAAACAAGAGGACACACATTTTAGAAGCTGACTGACTGTAAGGAAGCTGAAGTCGGTGTGCAGCTCTTCCTGCTGAAACAATCCCGTGGCACACAGAAATTCAGGGGTTTATATTAGTATCTCATACCTCTTCTTCTCTCATCTAGTCCTTCATTTTCTCACCTATAGATGCATCTGTTCTTCTGGACCCTGTGTTATTACTCTCAAAACTGCTCCTTTTTTTTTTTATTTCTTTTGATACAAACAGTCTCATCTTTTAGAGAAACTGGGAAGAAAAACAAGCTTTATATATCTTTATTTATTTAAATCACAGCAAAGTACTTCATATAACACAGACACGGTAGTTTGGCTCTCATCACACACTCTTTAGCAGTAGTCAATGGGCAGTGATTTATACGTGTGAGGTGACTGGACAGTAAACAACAATCACAGGTCATTCAAAACTGTCCTTGACGAACAAATAACTAAACACATACACATTTATAACAAGGCTGACGTCTGAAACTATACGACGTGCTGTATTAGGAGAACATTTTGGGTGTAAAAAGACAACAAATTATATGACAGGTCAGTTTGTACTTAGAATAAATGTGTTTTTCTCTGCACTGACATTTTCATTGCAGTTCATCTGTGTGAATTTCTACACACTGAATAAATGTGACTAAATCAGCCCTAGCTTCTTAAACTGGAAGTGATGTATGCAACGAGCAACTGACACCAAACTTCACATGAATATGATCAAAGAGACGCTCGTCCACGTGGCTGCGTTCTCCATACTGTTTGGTTACTTATTGATATGTGATAAGTGTCATTTAGCTGAGAATTACTCATTCAAAAACTAATGAGACAACATTGTCGATGAACAACAGCATGCAGTCTAGACAATCATTTGTGTCATATATTTCATCTCAATACTTCTCGTTCACAGCGTCTGGACTTTTTGGAGCAGAAACATAAGACCAAAGACAACTTATGTTTTTATTTTTTTTCTGTCCCTTTTCTTTCTTTCTTTTTTGTCTTTTTTCTTTCTTTCTTTTCTTTGGAGGTGAACTGACATTTAACTCAGTTTCCTCATTGTCCTCTCCTTTGTTTCCAAAGTGTCTTACATGTCCTTGTGTCTGTGTCTCTGTGAAAGTTGACTCATTCAGGTTTAACTTACTGACATCTTTAGTTAAACCGTCTGTGTTTTGATCAGATATTCTCTCATGACTACCACTGTTCATTCTGTGAGCTGTATCTTCTACTTCTGCCCATGCCTGCTTTGTCTTGAGACTTCTTTGAGTATCACTATGGGTTCTCTTACCTGGACGTGGCTTTGAATGACCTGCACCTCCCTCTTTGTTTTCTCTAATGGAGCTGTGCCTCACAGATTTTTCATCTGGTCCATGGTGTCTCCCCTGATCTCTTATTTCTTCTTGGATCTGTGTCGGTCCTCTACTTCCTGACAGTCCCTGTCTCAAATCTCCTCTGCTGTGTCTGACTTCCTGTTTCTGTCTCTCATGTGACCTTCCATTGTCCTCAACATACACACTACAGTGTACTGTGGATCCTCTACTTTGCACGTGCTCATCACGTCTCCTACTATCAACCTTCGGGTCCATTTGTCCCAGAGAAATATTTCTTGATGTGTCACTGATTTCCCTTTTACACTCTGGATAATCAGTTCTTTCTTTTTGTCTAGTGTCATCAACTCTCTCATCATTCCCAGAATGTTTTCCCTTTTGCATAAGTCGATATGTTATTATCTCAGTATCTTCGTTCTTCTCCACACTAACACGTTCAACTGACATAGGTCGTCTAGTTTTCACCTGATCTTTATTGATTTTCTGACTACGTCTTCCTTTGCTTTGCTCCACCACGTCATAGTGTCCAGTTCTCTGTTTACTGTCCTGATGTTCATTTCTGTTGACACTGACTAACTCTCCATTGTCCTGCTGCTGATCTTCTACCAGTGACTCCACTTCACTCTCTTCTCTGTTCTTTTGTATCACTGCCTTTTTCTGATCCTCTACACTTGTCGTTTCTGTACAGATCAGTTGTCCATTTACTCCCTGGTCATCAGCTTCTGCCTTTTCTTTCACATTCTCCTCATCATCCTCCATTTTCTTCCCCCCATCACTCCCCTGTTTGTCGACATATTCATCTTCACCATTCTTATACGAGTCATGATCCTGACGACTGTCTTGTTCAGTCTGCCTAACATCAACTTCATTGTCTGGATTTTTTACATTTTCAGAGCGTCCAGGAGGTGGCGCTTCAACAGAAACTACTCCTACATGTATATTTCGGTGGATGGAAACTGACACTGCAGTGTCATTACCATTTTCTGCATCATCTTCACCTTCATCTCTGTCTCTGTTCTTTTCAGCATCTTCATCCTGCTCATTCACATTTCCCATAATGGGCTGGTCTTCACTATGGGACACCCCACAACTGTGTTGAGTATCAGCTGCAATGAAAGAAAAAATAGCTATGGAACTAAATGTACTAAAGTGACAACCTCATTCAAAATGAAAATATATCTCTTACTTTTCTTCTTTCTGTAAAATAGAAGGTAAGCACTCCGGGATCTAATGGGAGAAATACGAAACAAAAGAAGATTTGAACTGCTGCCAAAAAGTAAAAATGATCTTGAAAGAAATTAAGTTTTAATTTAAAAATGATTTTACAGCCAATTCTTCAGCCAAATATCAATAGTTACTTGTGTGCTTGACAAGATAAAGTCAATCTAATGTGTTATGTGTTTCAAACTGTGAAAGAGGATACATCCAAACAAGGTCAAATGTGCACTTGTTCAAATATGCTGAAAAATGAATTAATTTTAATATGATGAGCTCATTATTTCTTGAAAAACAAAAACATATGGAGTGGTAAAATGAATTAAACTAAAACTCACGTCTCAGTGTTGTCCACCTGGAACAGCTGATAATCAAACTGTTGATGGAAGAAATAACAAAACACAACCTGATGAATCCGTTATTTCACTGTAACAACTCAGTAACACTGAAGTGAAGGTGTTTAAAGGTGGTTACCAGTGTGACCCTGGTATCATTGAAGCTGAACCATCTGTCTCCATCCTCATCTTTGATTGTTGCAGTGTAATGTCCACTTATCAGATCACCAATATGATCCACAACTGCATACAGTTCATATGTCTGACCCTGATCAAAGCAACAAAAAAGAGACAGACATTAAAATCAGGAATAAAAAACAAAGCGTTTATCATCAAATACTGATAGACTCTGTAAATGTACCTCTGGTATCTGAAGGCTGTAGGGAACAGCCACAACACGGTCGATTTTGAAGTACTTCATGTAATAGTAGTTGAACTCAAACCTCTTCAGCAGCAACATCAAAACGTCTGGATGGTTCCTGATTACATATTGCTGAATACAATAACATGAGAAACTAGATTCAGGTCCAGAAATCAGGTTTGTCTTTGAAGTCAGAAACATTCATGGCTCTTTACTCACAGTAGTAGCATCATTTTTGTCATCACAGGTGTCACAGTAGATCTGATTGTCTCCAATTAATTCTGAAGCCTTGAAAAACTGCTGGATGCCGTCCTCCTGAAACATATACTCATGTCATCTACTTCTGATTTCAGCTCTGACTAAAATGTTCAAACCAGTTTCTCTTTCGAGGAGGAATCTGAGACAAAGAGAAGATCAAATACAAAAAATACAAAAAGCACAGCTATCCACAAAAGTCTAGTTTGTCTTTGTTCATTCCTTCACAGTCAGTAGCATAGAACAGAGAGAGCAAACACACAATCAGTAATGGACATTCATCCATGCTTGAAGGGAGAGGGGTGCAGTGAGGAGTACTGAGTTGGTTTCCGTCTGTAACCTCAACACCAGAAGCCAGTGAATCCAACACACACCTTAAACTGAACTGTAAAAATACAGACTGAGTTATGTCCCTGCCACTGTTTTAAACAGGCCAGTGCACTTCTGGTATTCACTGGTCTATAATATTAGGAGTTCTCACAAACAGGCTGAACTTTCTCCTTTCATTTCATAATGGCACTCAGACTGCATTACTCAGGGGGCACTACGTGTCCCTTGCCTCCTTCTGTTCTTGTTGGCATTACTGGACATTCGCTCAGAAGTGGAGCGTCACAGTTTTAGGTTGAAGGGAAAAAGCAGAAGAACACATCAGTGATGTTGGCCTGGCAGTAATCCAGGTGTTAATTGTAATTATTTGCTGATACTGACTGCTTGAGTTGATATAGACACCAACAGCTGGGTAAGAGGAGTAACGACATTTATTGTTTCCCACTTGGTGGCTGCAAATATGTTAAAGTCTTAGAGATCTTTAAATTCAATTTTAAAGCAGTATCATGCAATGTTACCTTAAAATAAAACACAGAATGGCCTTTGGGTTTCACCCTCTGTAGCTTGAATGTAATTAGACTTACAACGAAAACCAAATATTAAGCATAAACTCAGATGAGCAAAAGAAAAAAAAAAAAAAAACACACACGAAAAGAAACCCAAACAACATTGGAAATGTCTCCAGGGTAAGTTTCCAAGTGATGGACCTGACTGGGACGTGCTAGCTGTTCAAAGCTTCACAATCTTTGTAGTTGTTGACATTTGTTACTCATAAGAGGTGTTGGAAATAGAGTTGACATGTATGTTTTTTTAATTCTTTTTATCTTTAAATCCTGGAAATGGAAGAGAACCGTTCTTACCACACTATAGTCTTTGCTGCTGGAATCCACCAATGCAAGAGGAAGATTCCAAAACTGCTCAGTGGTGCCAGACTTTGTATCACATTTACAGCAGGTGGTCTCACGTGTCAACTTCCCGTCAAAGATCTGGAATTACAAATATAAAGAAACCTGTAAACAAGTGTTCATTTCTTTTATCCATCTTGTAGACTGTCTTTGGTGTTGATGCAGTGTTTACCTTTGATGCCTCAGGACTGGTCAGTCTTAAAATCTTCTCAAAGTACTCAGCAGCATCTTGTTGTTCATACACTGAGTAGAGAGATTATAAGTTTATTTATTAAATTAAATAATTCATAAATCTAAATCATAAGTAATTATCCATTATGGTGAAAATTAGGAGGATGTTCCTGTTAAATGGGTAAATAAGATACAGCTCACATCATGATACACGCAAACTGTTACAATAAGGACACATAGACTATTCATAGGTTGTGTTGTTCTGTGTGTTGACGTGCTCTACCTTTGACAATGCCCAGCTTCTTTGTTATTTTATATGTGTACGTTGTACGTTCCTCTAAGTCCTTAAATAAGTCCTTGAGGTCATGGTCAATACACTCAGTGTTTTCTTCTGTGTATCTAAACAAAGAAAATACACAAGTGACACAAAGGTACACTGCAGGCTTTAGCTGAAAATAAATAAATTAGAATAAATAAATAAACCTTTTCACTGCTTCTCTGAAGTCTTTGGTCATGAACAGCACCTGTAACACACTGTTCAAGTAACATGTCGATCCTTGGTTCATCAAGCCGTGGTAGTTAATATTAGCTGCAGAGAGGAGATTGTTAATGATGCATGTAAATTACTTAACCATCATAAACTGAGCTACTTGAGAAAGCATTCAGACACCTTCATATTTTAATAGTTGTGTTGTAAATTTAGTTTCAAATGGATGAAAATTAAAAGTGCATTTAGAGAATCTAGGGAATAAACCAAATTATTCTCTTGTCTGAAGAGACAAAAACACTCTTGATGCAGAATTTCAACTGACACTCATCAATAAATACCATGTATCTGAACAACGAAATCCCCAATATATATATAGTTTTTGCCGTTATCCGATATATCCGATCCGAATAATTTCCAACATGAACATCATGTTTTTATGTAACGGAATATTCCTTTTCAGTCCATATCAGTCCAGTTTGAGACTGCATTAACAGGGCGGTCTAACAGAATATTTATTAAAGAAAGCTGAAATTGTAAATTCAGATGTATATTTTATTGAAGTTGACCTCCAGGGAACTTATTCGTATTTGTTTACATGTTATAGATTCTCAGGACGTGACAATGTGGAGATGGCGGAGTGATATTTTTAGTGAAAATTTAGTGTCTTATTGACCAATGAGATTGCTTGGTCGGAACTACTTGTTGTATAATATTGTTTTGGCTCCGGGTGCGGTTTGATAAGGTCATCAATTGCGCGCCGGTAAATGTGTGTGTATATATATAATTAACAATATAAAATGAGCAAAAATGTGAAGTTTCTGAATACTTGAATCTACTGGATATCTTACCTGGAGGATGTTGAACATTGCTCCATAAATTCATTTTCAGACTCTTCTGACAGCCAGTCTCTTTTGTTGACAGCTGCAAAACAACTGATCTCTGACAGCCAGTCAGAATTGTTATTTTGGTAAAGGATATCCAAATTCAGGCCGTGAAAACCATGAGTCAACCCTCAAAAATTCTTTCAAAACAAGTCATTCTCACACTAACAGCAGAATATCTCTTGTGAGGCTGAATCGCTCCGAACACTTTCTCTTTCACTTACTGCCCCACCCTCGGACTGTTTTTGACGGCTCACATGACAACTGAACATTATTGTGGAGCAAAGATAACCTGACCATTAAAATGTAAGAACTCAGTTCTTGCACTTGACTGATCCAGATGCAAATGACTTGTTGAATGTTGTACTCAAAGAACCTTTTGTTGTTTGTTAGTGCAGGAACTCAAATTAGCATATTGTGTGACATTCAAAAATTGTGACATACTGTATAAAATTAAATGCAGGACATGTGGCAGTGTTACATTTCCTATGCGTGGATATGTAAAATTTGCGCCGCAGTTCTTAACTTTCACCAGCTGTCATCTAGAGGAGATACAAACTGAAACTAAACCTTCGTGGAAGCCCAGACATCACATGACTTCCTCTAAATACTGTCACAGGCTAAAGGCTGGAGGTCATATATCGATGTCTGACTGTCTGAATTGTTTGTGTTTGCTTCGGAGGTATTTATGTTGCTGTTTAAAACATATTTTAGAGTCACAAGGAACCATTCACAGAACCTGGTATGAGGTTGACCCGGTTGACCCAAGCTGACTGACTGTAGGGAAGCTGTCTACTCATCTTCCTCTTACTCTGTAAAGCTTTCTTACCTTGATCATCATGATCCTTTTACTTTTACAAAAACTGTCAAGAAAAACAAGCATCATGATATTTATTTTATCACTTCAAACATATTTTTTTGATTTAAATCACAGCAAAGTCCTTCATATAACACGGACACAGTAGTTTTGTTCTCATCACACACTCTCCTCTTTAGCAGTAGTCAGTGAACAGTGATTTACAGGCGTGAGGTGATTGGAGAGTAAACAACAAAGACAGCTCATTTAAAACTTTGCCAAAAATAAATAAATAAATAAAATAAAAAATAACTTAACCCATACACATTTATAACAAGACTGATATTTGAAACTATATGACGTGCTGCATTAGGAGCATCTCAAGAAAAAAACAACAACTAAACAAATTAAAAATACAACAAATTGTATGACAGGTGAGTTTGTACTTAGAACAAATGTGTTTTTCTTTGCACTGACATTTTCATTGAAGCTCATCCGTGTGAATTTCTACAAAGGGACATTCTTGTTTGTGTTCTCCATACTGTCTGGCTGCTTATTGATCTGTGATATATGTCATTTAGCTGAGAATTAGTCATTCAAAAAGATACAACACTGTCAATCTATTATGGCGATGATGGACTTATTTTTCTTTTCCTTGGAGGTGAACTGACATTTAATTCAGTTTCAGTATTGCCCTCATTGTCCTCTCTTTTGTTTCCAAAGTGTCTTACATGTCCTTGTGTCTGTGTCTCTGTGAAAGGTGACTCATTCAGGTTTAACTTACTGACATCTTTAGTTAAACCGTCTGTGTTTTGATCAGATCTTCTCTCATGACTACCACTGTTCATTCTGTGAGCTGTATCTTCCTCTACTTCTGCCCATGCCTGCTTTGTCTTGAGACTTCTTTGAGTATCACTACCAATCAAGCAATCAAACTTTATATATATAGGGCACTTTTCATACATAAAAATGTAACACAAACTGCTTTACATGAAAAACAAACAGCCCTAACCCCCCTATACCCCAGACCCTCATTTAAGCACACACATAGACACACACACTGACACACAGATACTGCCCAAGCCAGACATGGCTCCCAGGGTGGAGGGCCTGTGTGAGTAAAACACTGGCGCTAAAAACTAAGAAACAACAGAGTAAAACATGAATAATACTAAAAGGACTAGACAAAGAAACAAAAAAACAAAAACAAACAAGCAAAAGAAATAAACTGGACGTGGCTTTGAATGACCTGCACCTCCCTCTTTGTTTTCTCTAATGGAGCTGTGCCTCACAGATTTTTCATCTGGTCCAGTATCTCCCAGTCTTTCTATCTGATCATGGTGTCTCCTCTCATCTCTTATTTCTCCTACTTCCTGACAGTTGTCCCTGTCTCAAATCTCTGCTCTCCTTCTTTGGTCTGTTCCTTTACACTTGACATGTGAAGTCCTGTTGCTCATGTGATCTTCCATTGTCCTCAACACACACTACAGTGTACTGTGGATCCTCTACTTTCCATGTGCTCATCACGTCTCCTACTATCAACCTTCAGGCCCTTTTTTCTCAGAGAGACATTTCTTGATGTGTCACTGATTTGCAGAATCATTTGTTTCTTTCTGTCTAGTGTCACCAACTCTCTAATCACTCCCAGAATGATCTTTGGCTTTCAAAAGTTTATATTTTATTATCTCAGTATCTCCTTTATGTTCAACACCAATGCGTTTAACACCAACACATTTATTCGACCTACGCTGTCTAGTTTCCACTTGATCTTCATTGATGCTCTGACTACATCTTCCTTCGTTTTGTTCCCCCACAACCTCATTGTGGTCACATTTTACTGTGGATTCCTCTCCTCTTTGATGTTCATCATTTGTTCTATTTTGTTCTTTGTGTCTTGTAACTTCTCTTTCGTCCTCTCCGTCTCTATCATGTTTTCTGCTTTTACTTTCTTGTTCACACTCCTCATCATCTGTTGACATGTTCCCTTTCGTGTAAGTTTCTCTATCATCAGGATCGCTCTGTCTGCAGAGATCATATCTAGTCAGGTTTTTTACTCTGTTTGATGGTAATGTGTCTGTTTTCATGATTTCATCTCTTTGATTAACTTTATAAACATGTTGAGGGTCATGGTGTTGTCCAGTTCTCTGTATACTGTCATTTCTGTTGTGTCTAACACTGACTAACTCTCCATTGTCCTGCTGCTGATCTTCTACCAGTGACTCCTCTTCACTCTCTTCTCTGTTCTTTTGTATCACTGCCTTTTCCTGATCCTCTACACTTGTCGTTTTTGTACAGATCAGTTGTCTGTTTACTTCCTGGTCATCAGCTTCTGCCTTTTCTTTCACATTCTCCTCATCATCCTCCATTTCCTTCCCCTCATCACTCCCCTGTTTGTCGACACATTCATCTTGACCACCGTGATACGAGTCATGATCCTGACGACTGTCTTGTTCAGTCTGCCTAACATCAACTTTATTGTCTGGATTTTCTACATTTTCCCAGCGTCCAGGAGGTGGCGCTTCAACAGAAACAACACTGACTATTTCTGGTCCATTTCTGTCGTTCGGAACGGACGCTGCAGTGTCGTTACCGTCGTCTGCATCAACTTCACCTTCTTCTCTGATCATTTGAGCATCTTGACCCTGGTCATTGATGTTTCTGGTAGTGGGCTGGACTTCACTATGGGACACCGTACAGCTGTGTTGAGTATCAGCTGCAATGAAACAAAAACAACTATGAAATAAGGTGAAGTACTAAACACTTAGATGGCATCATTCAAAACGAAAATGTATGTGCACTTACTTTTCTTTTTTCTGTAAAATAGAAGGTAAGCATTATGGGATCTAGTGGGAGAAATACGAAACGAAAGAAAGGTTTGAAAAGAAAAAAATATGCAGCTTATGAAGTATCCACGGGTATTTTGGGGCTGTGTTCATTGAGATGATATGATGAAGATTAATTAATTTTAATATTAAACTGTATTATTTCTTGAAAAATAAAAACATATGCAGTGGTAAAATGAATAAAACTAAAACTTACTTCTCAGTGTTTTCCATCTGGAACGGCTGATTGGACTGTTGATGGAAGAAATAACAAAACACAACATGATGAATCCATTATTTCACTGTAACAACTCAGTAACACTGAAGTGAAGGTGATTAAAGGTGGTTACCAGTGTGACCCTGGTATCATTGAAGCTGAACCATCTGTCTCCATTCTCTTCTTTGATTGTTGCTGCGTAATGTCCACTCATCAGATCACCAAAATGATCCACAACTGCATACAGTTCATATGTCTGACCCTGATCAAAGCAACAAAAAAGAGACAGACATTAAAATTAGGAATAAAAAACAAAGTATTTGTGATCAAATACTGATAGACTCTGTAAATGTACCTCTGGTATCTGAAGGCTGTAGGGAACAGCCACAACACGGTCGATTTTGAAGTACTTCATGTAATAGTAGTTGAACTCAAACCTCTTCAGCAGCAACATCAAAACGTCTGGATGGTTCCTGATTACATATTGCTGAATACAATAACACGAGAAACTAGATTCAGGTCCAGAAATCAGGTTTGTCTTTGAAGTCAGAAACATTCATGGCTCTTTACTCACAGTAGTAGCATCATTTTTGTCATCACAGGTGTCACAGTACATCTGATTGTCTCCGTTAAATTCTGAAGCCTTGAAAAACTGCTGGATGCCGTCCTCCTGAAACATATACTCATGTCATCTACTTCTGATCTCAGCTCTGACTAAAATGTACAAACCAGTTTCTCTTTCTAAGAGGAATCTGAGACAAAGAGAAGATCAAATGGAGCAGAGAACCAGCAACAAGAGAGAATCGTCTTAAAAGTAATCTACAGTTTAATACAAAAAGCACGGTTCTCTACAAAAGTCTAGTTTGTCTTTGTTTCTACAGTGGCATAGAACAGAGAGAGCAGACACACAACCAGTATGGACATTCCCAGTATCTAACTACTGGGAACTACTACTACTACTAAGTAAAAATGCTTTGTTACTGTAGTTAAGTCTTTTTTTTATGGATTACAGTACTTTATTCACTACATTTTCAAAAGAAACAGATACTTTTACTCTGACAGAACCAGAGCAACTGGGTCTTTATCACACAGTGAAGTGGTGCTATTAATTTCTGGAAGAATTGCTTTTTTTTGTTTGTTTGTTTGTTTTTAACACCGCATTTTTAAAGTTTATTCATTATTTATTCTGAATGCAGGTCTGTTTTGATGTTCCTGTCTTTTTAACGTAGCTCCAAGTTGATGCTCACTGCAAATTTCATTGAATATCTTTTTTGAAATGACATTAAAGACTTTCTGATTCTGACTGTGACACATTTGTCATAAGTGTTTTCGTTAGTCGACGTTTTTTGTTTTGGTTGCCAATAGCGTTGGATCACAGACAGAAAAAGTTACTGGATAAGACGTTACATTTCATCATCATCCTACACCAGAGTTGCAAGTACTATAATTATCGTATCTGCTAATACCTTAAAGTCTTAGAGACTTTTGAATGCAAATTTAAAGCAACATTATGCAACATTACCTTAAAATAAAACACTCATTCTGATTCTACTGAGGCTGACAGTAAAGAAAATTGGCTCTCTGTTATTCCCTCTGTACCTTGAATTAGGCACCGAAATAACCAAAAACAGAAATGGAATACAAAAACAAAAGAAACCAAGACTCTCACCTCAGAAAAGGATCAAGCGCCTTATAATAAATTATGGGCAAGACATGGTTAAAAGCAAACACTTGATGCTTTTCAGGACTGAAATTGCTAGTGTTCAGCCGTGTGTCTGTTTATCCGAGGATCCAGTGATTCTGGACCTGACTACATCCTTATGTGAAAAAAAAAAAATGTAGAGTGTTCGTGAGAGAGAAGAGAGAGTCTACGAGAGTGAGGAAAGACAGAGCGAGAGAGAGACCAAAAAAAACAATTTGTGTCCCAGTTTGCTCTTGCTCTGACCAGCATGTTGCTCTGGAAATGGAAGAGAACCGTTCTTACCACACTATAGTCTTTGCTGCTGGAATCCACCAACGCAAGAGGAAGATGCCAAAACGGCTCAGTGGTGCCAGACTTTGTATCACATTTACAGCAGGTGGTCTCATGTGTCAGCTTCCCGTGAAAGATCTGGAAACACAAATATAAAGAAACCTGTAAACAAGTGTTCATTTCTTTTATCCATCTTGTAGACTGTCTTTGGTGTTGATGCAGTGTTTACCTTTGATGCCTCAGGACTGGTCAGTCTTAAAATCTTCTCAAAGTACTCGGCAGCATCCTGTTGTTCATACACTGAGTAGAGAGACAAAAAGTTAATCAATCAGTTAAACAGTAAGTACTATTGGTCCTGTGACACACAGACTATTCATAGGTTGTGTTGTTCTGTGTGTTGACATGCTCTACCTTTGGTAATGCCCAGCTTCCTCGTTATTTTATATGTGTACGTTGTACGTTCAACTAAGTCCTTAAATAAGTCCTTAAGGTCATGATCAATACACTCTGTGTCAGGGTTTTCTTCCGTGTATCTAAACAAAGAATATACACAAGTGACACAAAGGTACACCGCAAGCTTTAGTTCAAACTAAATACACTAGGAAGCATGAAATTGCAAATAAATAAATACATAAAACAAACCTTTTCACTGCTTCTCTGAAGTCTTTGGTCATGAACAGCACCTGCAGCACACTGTTCAAGTAACATGTTGATCCTTGGTTCATCAAGCCGTGGTAGTTAATATTAGCTGCAGAGAGGAGATTGTTAATGATACACAAACACGACTGTCTTTATTCCATTACTGTAAACTGAACAAGCAATGGATTCATGTGATTAGTATTTTATTATTATCAGGTAGTTTGGACATTTTTTTTTCGTGTATTTAGAAAGAATTTAAAGTCTGTCTCTATGCTGTGTGCCTTGTTGCTTTAATTGTTCATCCAGTTAACCAACTGGTCACCAACTGGACAGAGTTAAGAAGCTCATAAACGGCTGGTTTAGAGTTTGTGTTTGAACTCACTATTTGCTGCACAGAGGAGATTGTTAATGAGGCACGTAATTTACAGAACTATCTTCACCTGCAGGCTGCATCATAAACTATTGGAGAAAGCATTCAGACACCTTCATGTTTTAATTGTTGTGTTGTAAATTTAGTTTTAAATGGATGAAAATTAAATTGGTATGTCTGGTGTACCCATAACCCATAACCATGATATGGCCTGGGCCTCTGCTTTCCCTACTGTGACAAGTCCAAACGTCAGTGGTTAATAATTAATACTGAAACAGAAGTAATCTGACGAAATATCCCGAGGTGTCTATCAGTCACAGCTTTACAGAGCCGACAAGGAAAAGCAACAGTTCACCAAGTGCATTCAGAGGATTCAGAGAATGAGACAAAATGTTCTCTTGTCTGAAGACACAAAAAACACTCTTGAGGAAGAAAACGTTTACTACGTCCAGTTCAAACAAAATTTACAATATAAAATGAGCAAAAATGTGAAGTTTCTGAATACTTGAATCTACTGCATATCTTACCTGGAGGAGAACTGGAAAACAAATTACTCCAAAAATTCATTTTCAGACCCTTCTGACAGCCAGTCTCTTCTGTTGACAGCTGCAAAACAACTGATAGCCACCTCTTACAGCTGACAGCCAGTCAGAATTGTTATTTTGGTAAAGGATATCCAAATTCAGGCCGTGAAAACCATGAGTCAACCTTCAGTTGTAAAACAAATTCCTTCAAAACAAGGAATTCCCACACAAACAGCAGGATAACTCCTGTGAGTTTGAATCGCTCCGAACACTTTCTCTTTCACTTGCTGCCCCGCCCTCGGACTATTTTTGACGTCTCACAGCTGCACGTTAATGTTGTGACTCACTCAGTTATAGACTCATCCAGATACAAGCGACTTGTTGCCTGCGTAGATATGTAAAATTTGCGCAGCAGTTCTTAACTTTCATCAGGAGGAGATACAAAGTGAAACTAAACCTTCATGGCAGCCCACACATCACATGACTTCCTCTAAATACAGGCTGAGGGGTGATGGTCCTATATCCATGTCACCGCCTGACTAGAGTGTGTTCGCATGGGAGGTATTTATGTTGTTTTTTTTAAATATTTTACAGTCACAAGGAACCATTCACAGAACCTGGTATGAGGTTGAACGGGTAAAACAAGAGGACACATATTTTAGAAGCTGACTCACTGTAAGGAAGCTGAAGTTGGTGTGCAGCTCTTCCTGCTGAAACAATCCCGTGGCACACAGAAATTCAGGGGTTTATATTAGTTTTTCATACCTCTTCTTCTCTCATCTAGTCCTTCATTTTCTCACCTATAGATGCATCTGTTCTTCTGGACCCTGTGCTATTACTCTCAAAACTGCTCCTAAATTACTTCTTTTGATACAAACAGTCTCATCTTCACAAGAAACTGGGAAGAAAAACAAGCTTTATATATCTTTATTTATTTAAATCACAGCAAAGTACTTCATATAACACAGACACGGTAGTTTGGCTCTCATCACACACTCTTTAGCAGTAGTCAGTGGGCAGTGATTTACAGGTGTGAGGTGACTGGACAGTAAACAACAATCACAGGTCATTCAAAACTGTCCTTGACGAACAAATAACTAAACACATACACATTTATAACAAGGCTGACGTCTGAAACTATACGACGTGCTGCATTAGGAGAACATTTTGGGTGTAAAAAGACAACAAATTATATGACAGGTCAGTTTGTACTTAGAATAAACGTGTTTTTCTCTGCACTGACATTTTCATTGCAGTTCATCTGTGTGAATTTCTACACACTGAATAAATGTGACTAAATCAGCCCTGGCTTCTTAAACAGGAAGTGATGTATGCAACGAGCAACTGACACCAAACTTCACATGAATATGATCAAAGAGAGGTTCGTCCACGTGGCTGCGTTCTCCATACTGTCTGGTTACTTATTGATCTGTGATAAGTGTCATTTAGCTGAAAATCACTCATTCAAAAACTAATGAGACAACATTGTCGATGAACAACAGCGTGCAGTCTAGACAATCATTTGTGTCATATATTTCATCTCAATACTTCTCGTTCACATCGTCTGGACTTTTTGGAGCAGAAACACAAGACCAAAGACAACTTATGTTTTTATTTTTTTTCTGTCCCTTTTCTTTCTTTCTTTTTTGTCTTTTTTCTTTCTTTCTTTTCCTTGGAGGTGAACTGACATTTAACTGAGTTTCCTCATTGTCCTCTCCTTTGTTTCCAAAGAGTCTTACATGTCCTTGTGTCTGTGTCTCTGTGAAAGGTGACTTATTCAGGTTTAACTTACTGACATCTTTAGTTAAACCATCTGTGTTTTGATCAGATCTTCTCTCATGACTACCACTGTTCATTCTGTGAGGTGTATCTTCTACTTCTGCCCATGCCTGCTTTGTCTTGAGACTTCTTTGAGTATCACTATGGGTTCTCTTACCTGGACGTGGCTTTGAATGACCTGCACCTCCCTCTTTGTTTTCTCTAATGGAGCTGTGCCTCACAGATTTTTCATCTGGTCCATGGTGTCTCCCCTGATCTCTTATTTCTCCTTGGATCTGTGTCGGTCCTCTACTTCCTGACAGTCCCTGTCTCAAATCTCCTCTGCTGTGTCTGACTTCCTGTTTCTGTCTCTCATGTGACCTTCCATTGTCCTCAACATACACACTACAGTGTACTGTGGATCCTCTACTTTGCACGTGCTCATCACGTCTCCTACTATCAACCTTCGGGTCCATTTGTCCCAGAGAAAAATTTCTTGATGTGTCACTGATTTCCCTTTTACACTCTGGATAATCAGTTCTTTCTTTTTGTCTAGTGTCATCAACTCTCTCATCATTCCCAGAATGTTTTCCCTTTTGCATAAGTCGATATGTTATTATCTCAGTATCTTCGTTCTTCTCCACACTGACACGTTCAACTGACATAGGTCGTCTAGTTTTCACATAGTGTCCAGTTCTCTGTTTACTGTCCTGATGTTCATTTCTGTTGTGTCTAACACTGACTAACTCTCCATTGTCCTGCTGCTGATCTTCTACCAGTGACTCCTCTTCACTCTCTTCTCTGTTCTTTTGTATCGCTGCCTTTTCCTGATCCTCTACACTTGTCGTTTCTGTACAGATCAGTTGTCTGTTTACTTCCTGGTCATCAGCTTCTGCCTTTCCTCCCATGTTCTCCTCATCATCCTTCATTTTCTTCCCCTCATCACTCCCCTGTTTGTCGACATATTCATCTTCAACATTCTTATACAAGTCATGATCCTGGTAACTGTCTTGTTCAGGCCTCCTAACATCAACTTCACTGTCTGGATTTTCTACATTTTCAGATCGCCCAGGAGGTGGAACTGTAGGAACAACACTGACTATTTCTGGTACATTTCTGTCGATGGGAACAGACGTTGTGTCGTTGTCGTTGTCATCTCGATGGGGGTTGGGTTGGACACCTCCACTATGGGAGAGCCTGCAGCTGTCAGCATCTGCAGTGAAACAAAAATAGCTATGAAATAAGGTGAAGTACTAAACAGTTAGATGGCATCATTCGTAATGAAAGTGTATCTCTTACGTTTCATCTTCCTGTAAAACAGAAGGTAAGCACTCCGGGATCTAGAGGGAGAAATGTGAAAAGAAAGAAATGTATAGCTTATGTGGTATCCAGGGGCATTTTCGGGATGTGGTCATTCAGAAAATAACAAAACATTCGATCCTCTTTGAAACAATTCCTACGGGAAAAATGATCTAGAAAGAAATCAAGTTTCTTCAGCTTCTTCAATAGTTACTTGTGTGCTTGACAAGATTATGTCAGTCTTATGCGTTGTGTGTTTCAAACCGTGAAACCGGATATATCCAAACAAGTTCAAATGTGCACTTGTTCAAATACATTGAAAAATGAATTCATTTCAATATGATGAACTTATTATTTCTTATTATTTCTTATTATTTCGGCTGGTGATGAAATTTGGTGGATGCCTAATACCGATTAAATAGTTAGCTTCAAAAGGAACATCACCTACAATACACACAGTTACATCAATTGCAGGTACACTAGACTTTTCTTAGCGCTCTGCATCACTGGTTTTCAACTGGTCCGGCTTGAGGATGCTTCACTGCACCCCTTATTGACAAATCAAAAAAAAAATTTAACTTCTCAAATTCATTGAATGGAAAGATTGTTCAGTCTGAATCTGAGACACTAGAATAGAATATCAGAGTATGAAAACACAAACAAAAGAAATATAAAGATAAACCAAAACAAGCAGCAAGCGGCGATGCTAGAGAGGGAACTATTCCCTTTTACCGACAATTAGCTGCAAATGTTGTTCTGTTCAGTGACCACTTCAAGCATTAATCATAAGGCTGACATGACAATCACAACATTTCACTGACAGACATTTTTAACAGACTCAGATGGTGTTTTCATTCAAAACATGTGAAATAAAAAGTGCAACTTCTGGAAAATACTAACAAATAATTCAATAATTTTAATTATGTAGCTTTGTTTGAGGATGTTCACTTACTGAAACTATGACAACCAATACTGCACTACGGAAAAAAGCCTAAAGTCTAAATGAAAGTGGACAGTGGGCGGTGTTGCTGTAATAAATCAGCCCATTTAGAGATGTCTGTGTTTCTGTGTTTTTCTTTTGACTTTTTGGTGCTGTTGCTACCGTTGGTTTCACCAAAATTTAAAACAAAAAATAATTTTCTCATTTGTGTTAGCTTGGGAAGGCTTAGCCTTGCTAGCCCGTTTATACCAGCTGTCCAGGTATACAGTGGTGATATGAATGAAACTAAAACTCACGTCTCAGTGTTGTCCACCTGGAACGGCTGATAATCAAACTGTTGATGGAAGAAATAACAAAACACAACATGATGAATCCATTATTTCACTGTAACAACTCAGTAACACTGAAGGGAAGGTGGTTACCAATGTGACCCTGGTATCATCGAAGCGGAACCATCTGTCTCCAGGCTCATCTTTGATTGTTGCTGCGTAATGTCCACTCATCAGATCACCAAAATGATCCACAACTGCATACAGTTCATATGTCTGACCCTAATCAAAGCAACAAAAAAGAGACAGACATTAAAATTAGGAATAAAAAACAAAGTATTTGTGATCAAATACTGATAGACTCTGTAAATGTACCTCTGGTATCTGAAGACTGTAGGGAACAGCCACAACACGGTTGATTTTGAAGTACTTCATGTAATAGTAGTTGAAGTCAAACCTCTTCAGCAGCAACATCAAAACTTCTGGATGGTTCCTGATTACATATTGCTGAATACAATAACATGAGAAACTAGATTCAGGTCCAGAAATCAGGTTTGTCTTTGAAGTCAGAAACATTCATGGCTCTTTACTCACAGTAGTAGCATCATTTTTGTCATCACAGGTGTCACAGTACATCTGATTGTCTCCGTTGAATACTGAAGCCTTGAAAAACTGCTGGATGCCGTCCTCCTGAAACATATACTCAAGTCATCTACTTCTGATCTCAGCTCTGACTAAAATGTACAAACCAGTTTCTCTTTCTAAGAGGAATCTGAGACAAAGAGACGATCAAACGGAGCAGAGAACCAGCAACAAGAGAGAATCATCTTAAAAGTAATCTACAGTTTAATACAAAAAGCAGCAGAGGAGTACTGATTTGGTTTCAATCAGTGGCCAAATAAAAGTGGCCTTTCTGTTCCACCTTCTGTACCTTGGATGTAATTAGACTTACATTGAAATGACCAAATACAGAAATGGAATGCATCAACACACAACAAATACAAAAACACACTAAAATAAACCAAAACAACAATGGAAATGTTTCCAGGGCAACTCTAATAGTGATGGACCTGACTGGGACGTGCCAACTGTACAAAGCTTCACAATCTTTGTAGTCGTTGACATTTGTTACTCATAAGAGGTGTTGGAAAAGGAGCTGACATGTCCGTTTTCATCATGGTAACATGTTTTTTTCTGGAAATGGAAGAGAACCGTTCTTACCACACTATAGTCTTTGCTGCTGGAATCCATCAACGCGAGAGGAAGATGCCAAAACGGCTCAGTGGTGCCAGACTTTGTATCACATTTACAGCAGGTGGTCTCATGTGTCAGCTCCCCGCGAAAGATCTGGAAACACAAATATAAAGAAACCTGTAAACAAGTGTTCATTTCTTTTATCCATCTTGTAGACTGTCTTTGGTGTTGATGCAGTGTTTACCTGAGATGCCTCAGGACTGGTCAGTCTTAAAATCTTCTCAAAGTACTCGGCAGCATCCTGTTGTTCATACACTGAGTAGAGAGACAAAAGGTTAATCAATCAGTTAAACAGTAAGTACTATTGGTCCTGTGACACACAGACTATTCATAGGTTGTGTTGTTCTGTGTGTTGACGTGCTCTACCTTTGACAATGCCCAGCTTCTTTCTTATTTCAGATGTGTCTGTTGTACGTTCTTGTAAGTTCTTAAATAAGTCATTGAGGTCATGGTCAAAACACTCTGTGTTTTCTTCTCTGTACCTAAATAAAAAAACATACATGAGTGACTTAAAGACACACTGAACTTTAAATACATTGTAAAGTATGACGTTGGAGAGTAATAAACCTTTTCACTGCTTCTCTGAAGTCTTTGGTCATGAACAGCACCTGCAGCACACTGTTCAAGTAACATGTTGATCCTTGGTTCTTCAAGCCGTGGTAGGGGGCTTCTGTCTTCATTCCATTACTGAAAACTGAACAAGCAATGGATTCATGTGATTAGTGTTTTATTGTTATCAGGATTGTATATGGGGGAAAAAAAACACTTCAACTGATGCCAATAATTAAAATGTAGTTTCAATACTTCTGATCTTGCACATTTATCTCTGTCTCTTTGCTGTGTTCCTTGTTGCTTTAACTATTCTTGGCATGTATCCAGTTAACCTTTGAACTGGTCATCGATTGGACAGAGTTAAAAAGCTCATAAAAGAACTTCAGACACCATTACTTGGTTTGGCTGAATGAATTTCACGGTTCATTATTACGGAGTGTGGAATGAAAAAATAACTGAAGGCTGAAAGGCTTTCAGAACCCACTGCATACTTACTAGTACTGTAATCAGCGACATTCATTTCAAATCTCTAGAGGATCAGTTCACTTTTACAACGTTGAGCTGCAAAACAATTGCACGTTGACAATCAATACATCGCATTTGCTTTGATTTGTCATTGTGGATTGACGAAAACAACGGGAACGTCAAAGGAAAAAGATGAACTTACCTTCAGATGTGAGACACTTTCACGACATTACTGGGGACGCGGACGGGGCGAACAACAAGCAGCGAGTCTCCAGCGAAGTTAAAACCCTCGGACGCTTTCTGTTTCACTTACCTTGCAGCAGACCTATTGCAGTAATGATGCATTCAGGCGGTGTCGGTTTTTTTCTTCTTTTTTTAATTATTATCGAAATACTCAAGGATTACCTGGAAAAAACTGTCAACCGACAATATCTGCAGATTGAAATTAGACTGTATCAAAGATAAAGGACGAGAACCGTTACTGTATGTGTTTAAATAAACTATGATGTAATCGGACGCTCCTCCTCTGCTTGGATGACTGGGACATATTTGTTTAGAAGTAGAAAATGAACGCAGCATATGCTATAATTAAATAAAGCAGATTTTTTTTTTTTTTTTTTTTTTTTTTTTTAAAGGCAATACGTGCAACTCAAATGTCAACATTAAAATGGGAAATTAAAGGTAAGGCTGACGAAAGTCACCATTAAACCAAATTGCCCAGATAAAGGGGTAAAAAATTAACATTTCACTCACAACTTCTTTATTTTTTCAAGGGGAAAGAAAGGCCTTATAGGCTGCAGAAGCCTGCTTTATGTTCTGCTGGGTATAGCCTGCTTTGTATTGACATTTCCTATTTTTGAATAACCTTTTTTAGCCTTAGCAGCTAAAATCAGTTATGTTAATTTTGATTAGTTTCTATCTTTTGTCCCTCTTATGTAAAGATATGTTGCCTGCTGCTGTCACTACCACTTTTACTAGACAATTAACTGATTTTAAGGCTTTTTATTTATTGTCATGATATTGTGGGGGTTCTGGAGGCCTCCTAAAATGTGCACACTTAATCAAAGACCAGACATCGGAGAGAACACAGTTTTATTATGTGCAACATGAGAAAATGACACTTCAAGTAGTCCGGCATAAAACGATCATTGGCATTAAAAACCAAGCGGCTGAAGCTTTCAGATTTGTAAACGGTATAGGAAGATTTTAAAGGAAGCAGCATCGTTAGTGGCAGTGGTGTGGTCGGAGACGGCGTCAGTCAAACCGTCAGTCCTCCGGGAACCTTTATCGTCATGAGGATGACAGACATGTTCTGGACTCCGTATTTAGACAGCTTCTCACAGTCTTCATCCAGCCTCTTGTCAGCGAAGATCAGACTTATGTTTTCTTGTCCTGCACAGAGTGACACACACAAAAAGGCATATTACTTAAAACATGACTGCGTGCAGCACAATACAACTCAAGGCCGAAGTCTCCTCAGCTGATTGGAGGATCAGTGATGAGGAAACAAAGTACAAGAGGAACTTAAACCCGTATTTAAGCAAAAGCCTGTTATGTTTCACACAATACTCCTTATGGAAAAGTCCGAACAATGTATAAACTGATAGAATAATATAGACTTGCATACTTTCACTTCTGGTCGAATATTTTGCGGCCAACACCTCTGTACTTTAAACGTGACAGTTTGAGTTGGAAGTGAAAAGTGTAAAAGTAAATTTAAAACATTCCGACACACCTGGAAATCAAGTTTGGTTTTGATTATTAAATTCAAAATAGTGTCTCGGGGCAAACATGCGCGTCTTTACCTGAGGACTCGGGAAGCTTCTGAGCTATCTTCTCCTTCAGCTGCAGCACTGTCATGGTCTGCATCTGCTCCTCGGTGTTGCAGAGATCGATCATCATCTTCTCCCCCTTAAAGCCGTGAACTACGACCTGGTAGATCTTGCCCATTGTGCGCTGTTGTTGTTGTTTTTGTGAGCCACTTGTTGCGCTCCTTCCGAGTCTGTCTCTGAGAGTGAATAACTGTACAGACTGCTGATTGGGCTCGTCCCTCCCCATATGACGTCAGGGGGCTGGGGACACTTTCACTTTCCTTTCTATGCTTTTTATTATTACTATTTAATATTTATTATTAATATTATTATTCCTTGTCATTCTTTCTTTTGTTGCTACACCAAGCACTCGGTTCTGGTGCATTTGAACCTTCACAGTTGCCTTGCCACAGTTTACTTACTCTACAGGACTGAACTTTTCCCGAGTATCTGTGGCCTAACCAAAGGTGAATGCCTTTCTATTTTAACCTCGGTCTCTGCTGATTAATGGAAACTACCGGTTATTCCAAGACATCGTCTTGTCACCTGGGCGTGTTTCTTTTCCTCAACTGCTTCTTTGCTTTCACGTGGGTTCCTGTAAATACCCCTCAGAAAGTGAAAGTGTTTAACCGACGGACTTGTTGTTGGGTCGCGCAGTCTAAAAAAAAAAAAAAAAAAAAAAAAGGCAGACAAGGGTGCAGACGAGACGCAGTTTGCCGCGGAGAGCCCAGCCGATCTGAAGCAAAATGACCACAGTGGAGAAGAGATATGACCCCAAAGACACCACGCTGAAATTTGTCAACAGGCCAGATGATCTGGATCCACTTCGTAAGAACTTTTTTAACAGTCGCTGTCTTGTAGCGAGCTCCCTTAAAATCACATTTTGAATTTGCGCGTATTTCATAATGATTGCGCTGATTTCATACCAGAGCCAAATAAAGCGGCCGCGTGCATTTAGTGTCATTTTGTCTACGTGCTAGCTGTGCATGCTGATATTTCCTTGGCGTTTTTCTAAAATGAGACAGATGGAATCTTGTTGTGTTAGCTGTGCAGCGTGATGGTGATGTGTTGAGTTCAATGTCTCTCGTCGTTGTGCGCCTCAGCCCCTGAAGAAGGAGACTTGAATCTTAGAGCAGAGATGTCCTGCGGCCACGCCGTCACCCCGGAGTCTCTCACTGGATGGTGTCGCAGCCTGCTGGATCAGGTACTTTCCACCATCATTAGCTTTATAGGCAGGTTTTATCCATTTATTTATTTGTTTATTTTTCGTTTTGTCCAATCCTGATTTTCTATGTCGATTTAAGTTTAGCTCTGTTTGAAGTACTGAAGTAGTCTATTATTTTGAATTGCTGGAAGGAATAGTTACTATAGACGACGATTTAACAATGCATACTATACATTTACTTACCAATTGATTAGGTGCATAAGAAACATAAACATCCTTCTACTGTTACAGCCCTACACTACATCAAATCTCCTGAAGGTTAGGGTATTCAGTATTACTTTTTCTTTGTCACTGGGCTATAGGCTAAATAACAGAAACACTTATGTCTTAAATTCACCCCAGTTTAGCAGCAACACAAACTACATCTTCCATAAAGAATTTCATTCTAACACTGTTTCCATTTATACTGAGCAACCACAAAGAGGCCTTATTATAAAACATTGGTTTTAGTAGTGCACCTATTGATTCTAATGTAACTTTACAGTTAGGAGAAAAACTTAGAAGTTCACCTCCACCAAAAAGAGATTTTCCCCTCATTTCCCTGCATCCTTGCCTGGGACAGTAACTATATGTATGTTATTTTAATTTCAGGGCCAGTACAAATTCAAGTGTCCTGCTTTGAAGACCGGCACCTTGCAGAAGTGTGGCGCTGTGTGGTCCTATCAAGAGGTGCGCAGGCTGGCTGTGCTGACGGCTGAAGAGATGGCGTATTTTGAGGAGAATATGGCACGTCTGGCCGCCACAGAATACTGTGAATATAAGTCAGTAAGTGTCCTGCTACGTTCTGAAAAACCCTGCAGACTTACAGCAGACATGCAAGACACATAAAGCTAGGCCAGAAGCACTCTCATATCTGAGTTCTGTACTGAATGTATATGATGTTCAAACTAACAGGCAGCTCACATATTCAACCTGGGGAAGCTAGACTGGCTCAGTGTGAGCACGTACTTTGGACTAAAGTGCCATATAAAAGCATCATAAATGCAGCCTTTGACCTTTGGACAAGTAGCTGTTTCAGTATTTTTGGTGACATAAAATAACAAGGTGTAAGTTCCAGTTAATGGTATGAGGGGGTATGAACTTTTTCATCTAATGCTCAACATGGAAATAAAGACACATATTTCCTGAAATGTTCAGCTGTTCATTTAATGCCTCTTACAGTGTCCTGGGTGTAAAAGCTACGTGGAGAGAGAGGACCTGACTAACCTCAGTGTGCGCTGTACAGTCTGCACAGCAGACATGAAGAAGGTGTACGAGTTCTGCTGGCAGTGTCTGAAGCCTTGGAAAGGAGCAGCTCCACGATCCGATCGCTGCGACAACGATGGCTGCATCAACCACGACTTAGAGCTCCTCAAGAACTGCAACACGACCGTCCTCACAGAGGTGCAGGGAGTGACCGCCTGTCCCTCCATCCGAGTCTGTCCCACCTGTGGTCAGAGGGTGGAGCACGACAAGACAGGCTGCAAGAACATCATCTGTCCTCGCTGCCAGGTTGAGTTCTGCTTTGTGTGTCTGAAGCTGACTCCTGAGTGCCTGGAGACCAGCTCTTACTTCATCGCCTGCAGTGACGGTGTGGCTCCCAGGCAAACATCCATCCCTGTGTGGCACAGAAACTAAACAGCTTCACACACTCATTTATTATTCATGCATGCTCACAGCTGTCTCCTATCTGGTTAGAATTCATCTTTTATTGCATCAGACGCGAAAAACATTACAGACCTGCTTGTTTGTGCACATTAAATGACATTAAGACAGCTGCATTCTCTTATTACTTCACTGTGTTTTATTACATGCTGCATTAAAACTGCTACTGAAGATTGTTCCCTGATTTAATCACTGCATCATTTAATAAAGTTTCTGTCTAAATAAACACACACTGAAATTCATGTTAATATCTCTCCTGTATGTTGGACTTTATACAACAGATTTAAAATAGCTAGTACAGTTTTTTTTTATTTACAATGGCTATGACCCGTTGTTCAATGCTTTTAACACTTTTTCAAAACTCTTCACACAGTTACCACAACATCAGCCTGTGTGGGGTATACAGTTCACGCAATTCTTCTTTTGTCACAAAATACACACATTTTACACGTTTAAAATTAGTTTCAACTCCTTTTACACATGAGCTCAATCAAGACCTAAACAGTACATGTTAACTTTCACACTGTTTGTCAATACAAGCTACCATCATCGACCATGGGTTGTCACGTAGAGTAGCACAGTGGCATCCATTGTCCGGATTTTTCGTGCGACCAACAGGTAGATTACAGTGTTCACTGTATTGTATAAAGGCCTTTCCTACTGAACAGTGTAACATGAATTACAGTAACTGTATTCTTCTGGCCCCTATAGTAATATATAACTTCGTTCCTCTAAGGCTTTAACGTTTACGTCCATCAGGGGCAGGTGCAGGCTTCTGAATGAAGAACAGGAGCTTGCCATTGTCAACATGGTGATTGCCAACAATGAAATAAAACTGAAAGAAATTCGGGCCAATATTTTACAAGACAACCTTGTCTTTGAAAGCATCACAGCAATCAGCCTTACATCTATTTCTCGGACTCTGGCTAAACACAGAGTCCTGATGAAGCAACTTTATAAATTCCCTTTTGAAGGGAACAGTGTTCGCATCAAGGAACTCTGTTGGGAAGCTGACTGGAGCGGCATAAGTAGGAGGCAGATTCAAGGCCGTTTGTTTAAAAAAATGATCGCAAGGTGTTTATTTACATGTGCTTTTAGCTTTGTTGTAGCAACAAAAGTATAATCAACAGAAAAAAAGATAACTGAACAGTTAACTGAGTTGAACTAAATAAAACTCAACTTATAACAAATGCAAAATTCAACTTAAATCATGTGTAAATTGCTACACCTGATCAGCACACTGTTTCCCCCCTGACAGACAAAAGGCCCCTGCCTAAATAACCTCTCCTCCTCCTAACCCAGCCTCGCTGGAAATAAGCAGGAAATATCGCCGCACTCCCTTCTTTAACTCTGGCCACATGGTGAGTATGGTAAGTAACACAATTGAATATCAACATAACTTATTTTAACAAGAAGTAAATCAATAAACTATAACTAAATCTATTATTTTAACCAAGATGTTGAGCTACCAAATATAACCAAACATAATACAAAACACAAACAAACCCGGAATAGTCTGTATCTGCAAAATGGTGATTACTGATGGGAACATAGCTGAAACAAACAAGTATGGTTAAACTAAACTAACGATGGTAATAATGAGACAAATGGTCTGACCCACTTTGTCACAAACTCCATCACCAATATGTCCAGGTTAGGTTATTATTGTAAATCCAAAATACACTGTACTAATAATGTGTTTTACAGTAAACTGCTATGACCCTATATACGTAAAGTACTCTAAATCATTTACATACATTTAGTTCGATTGCTTACAGAGAGTCATGGAGTTGGAGACCAATCAAGTCCCACATAACATAATGTACATTGGTGAGGCTGGCTTCAACTTGGCCAAAAAACGTAGGCGGGGCAGAAACATCATTGGTAAAAGAGCCACGGTTGCTGTGCCTGACCAGAGAGGAGCCAACATCACCATGCGTGCAGCAATATCTAACAATGGTGAGCTCCTGCATAAAAGTCAAATTGGCCCCTTCAACACCAAACGCCCTCTCCAGTTTTTAGAAGCTGTGTGACAGACTGGTCCCTGAGGGGGAAAGGGTGAGTTGGGGGGTAACTTGCTAGTATATGTGATCACCTGGGACAATGTGGCATTCCACCATGCACATGCAGTCACAGCTTGGTTTGATGCCCATCCCAGGACGATGTCCCTTTTCCTTGCCCCTTACTCCCCTTTCCTCAACCCAATAGAAGAAGTGTTTTCCAGCCTGGAGGTGGAAAGTATTCGATCACCATCCACATGACCAAATGTGATCAACATTGACCAACCTGGATGCAATGGCTGCTGCATGCCAGGATATCACAGCAGACAACTGCCAAGGGCTGGATAAGGTATGTAAAAAGATGCTTCCCAAGATGCTTGGCCAGAGAAGACATCAGGTGTGATGTGGATGAAAATATGTGGCCCAATGCTGACGACCGAGCAGATCAGTTTTTTTATTTCTTCCTTTTTTTACAGAGACTTTTTCTCCTCCTTTTTCTTTTTGTGTATTTGACAATACAGTAATTGTGATGGCTGCACTAGCAGCCCCACAGCCACATCAAGATTGGTAACCCCTGCACACGACACACTTCAGTTTGGATTTGTGACACTTCTACATTCATATGCACATCAACAAACATGTAAATGACCACACATACATTTTTACATACATATGGGGTTATTTGAATAGTTTGAGTTTGATTTAATTTAATGTTCATTTAACTGGTAAATTAACTGTCCTGTGTTGTTTCTTTCGTTGTTAGTTATTGTGTTATGATGTCCCCCCTTTTGTGTACTTGGCCTAATCAGCCACTCACTTTATAATTATAGGCTGAGTTTAGTTTTGTTTATTTGACCTCTTTTACAGGCCTGGAATTAATTATTTGTTCTTGAAATTTGTTTCTCATTTTTTTTTGGGTAAATAAATCCATTATTTTTCAAAATCCACCTGCGACTCCTCATGCTTTGCAGCTCGGTCCCTCACAGTAATGAATGACAGCTAAATGCTGATTTGTTTTCTCTCTTAACTCGACTGTAAGTCATTTTCATTTGCCATATAGTAAAGTGTTTACTGCAAATCCTGTCATTTACTATCTTCTGTTTTCATAAACGTTCTGGAAAGTTGCCCTGACATGGGCTGTTCACTTTTTGTGCCGAGTGTTGTACAGAAAAAAGGAACAAAAATCATGCCCAACAAATGAAAAATGAAACATTAATTTACATGTATGATCAACACAATAATCTGTTGATTGTAAAGGAAAAAAGTAGATTTGACACATGCAAAGTGATTCAGTTTGTGTTATTCCATCAGTTGTCAGTGTTTTTTATGACGCTGTGACTGACTAAATGTTTCTGTTGGAAGACAACGTGCTTCAGCACTTTGGTAGATTTGGTGAGCTGTGTTAGTGTATTATTGTATTTTGGAAGTGTGTGTCTGTGTTTAGTTACACTGCGTGATTTTGAGCATGAAATGAACTGTTTGGAGAATTGTGATGTGTGTAAACAGTTTTGAAAAAGTGTTTAAAGTCCTAACAAATGGGTCACAATGGTTGTAAAAAAAACTGTAAAACACAAAAACAGTTTAAGATGGTTTTAAAAACAAGAAGAGAACAAGTAGAGTGTGTGTATTACAGATATTCACACAGTGGGGATGAGTCTTCATGCAGTGTATGTACAGCGAAAGCAAGCCTGATCTCTACTGACAGAGAGATAGAGAGGGAGAGAGAGACAACGCACTTCATTCACATTCTTTAGACGTTTACAAATATTTTCAATAAAGCATCAATAAAGCATTCAAAAATGATTTAAAGGCACAAACCTGGGATAATGTGTATAACAGTAATCACACAAACAGGGCATATGATGAATTCTTAAGTACATTTAAAAGGATAAAAACTGTATATATAAGAAATTAAAATATATAGATCATCCTTGGATCACAAAGGGTTTTTACAAGGGGTACAATGGAGTGTGTGAGGAAAAGCTGGAAACAGGACTTGATGTCATCCACCCTGGATATGACATTTGGCACCGGGCCTGGGCTCATCCTAATGACATTCCCAGGTGGAAGCTGACCTGTCCTCTCAGCTGGGGATGTCCAGGACAAAAACTTATTTTTGGTCTGCATGAAAGGTGACCACAACGTCAGCCGAGACTTCTTAATCATCAGCGGATTTGTCTTCAGTTTGTTATCGTTGATATTGATATATTTTAATTGTGGTAGCAATGTGGTCAAGCTTTTGAGATTTGGGCCTTTGTCTGGATAATAAGTGATATTGGTCAGTCTTGACTGGGAACGCAAAAAACAAAACAGTGAGTTGGTAAGCATTGAGATGAAGTACCCTTGATAAGTAGTACAATATGTTTCATCTGATAACTTGCTATGGTCAAAATATAATGATTCCTAAAAAAAAAAAATGTAGCCTGTAGCCTCCTTTTGGAGGCTACATGCACCGAATGCTTCATCTTAATGTGAGTTTAAAATTTAACTGTATTTATGGCTTTTTATTTATTGCCATGGTTATGTGGCATTCTGAAGGCCTCCTAAAATCTGCACACACACTGTTAGAGGAAATAGTTTTAATGAAAATGTTGAAATGATGCTTCAAGTAGTCCATCATTAAACGATTACTGGCATCAAGAACCAGCCTTGTGCAGCAGGCTGAAGCTTTCAGATTTGTACACAGTGCGAGGAGATTTTAAAGGGAGCAGTATCAGTAGTGGCAGCGGCGGTCGTAGACGGCGTCAGTCAAACTGTCAGTCCTCCAGGAAGCTTTAGTGTCATGTGGATGACAGACATGTGCTGGACTCCGTATTTAGACAGCTTCTCAGAGTCTTCCTCCAGCCTCTTGTCAGCGAAGATCAGACTTATAGATTCTTGTCCTGCACAGAGTGACATAAAACAGAGTGACACACACAAAAAGGCATATTAATTAAAACAAACAACCTTGTGGCTCCTCAGTTGATTGGAGGATCAGTGATGAGGGGAAAAAAAGGCTGAGAGTAACTAAGTACATTTACTTGAGTAAAGTAAATGTACTTACTGAGCTCTTTGTTTAATTAGTTTCACCCTTGCGTCATTTCCCCCATAGATAGATTATCTTAAAGGATTATATTGTCTTGTACTTTAAGCAGACACATATTATATTATTACATAACACATTCATTGTAATATAGACTTGCATACTTTCACTTTTGATCGAACGTTTTGCTGTCAACACCTCTGTACTTTGAACTTGACCGTTTGAGTTGGACGTGAAAAGTGTAAAAGTTGAGTTGAAAACATCTGTCTCTATATTTCTGACACACCCTGAAAATCAAGTTTGGGTTCGAGGATTGAGTTCAAAATAGTGCCTCAATGCAAACACGATGTGTCTAACACTTCTCTCTCTCTCTCTCTCTCTCTCTGCGTCTTTACCTGAGGACTCGGGAATCCTCTGAGCTATCTTCTCCTTCAGCTGCAGCACTGTCATGTTCTGCATCTGCTCCTCGGTGTTGCAGAGGTCCACCAGCATCTTCTCCCCCCTATATCCATGAATCGTGACCTGGTAAATCTTCCCCATTCTGCGTTGTTGTTGTTGTTGTTGTTGTTAAGCCACTTGCTGAGCTCCTGCCGCATCTCACTCTGGGTGAATATGAGAGTTAGTCACCTCCTCCTCCTCCTCCTGATTTGACGTCAAGGAGCGCCGGGGACACTTTCACTTCCCTTTCTATGTCTTTTATTACATTTATTATTAATATTACGGTTATTATTCCTTATCATCTCTCGTTTGTACAGTCGCCACCAGGCAGTCCGTTCTGGTGCATTTAATGTGTTTTATTATGTTTGTATTATGAATTTCCTTCATAATTACATGAACTTTGTAAATGACAGTAAATTGTTGTGGGTCGCCTTGTCTTCCTGTGCCCTGTCTGTAGATCTGTCCGTTCTCTTCCTCCAAGTGCTTGATTTAATGTCAGTGAATGACTGCCATCTGGTGGCCAGTCTCTTGTGTGGAGGGAGCAAGATATAAAAGGGAGGAGACTACGGATCCCTGTAAGCTCCACCTGTGTCTGTGTGTGCGCGCGCGCTTACCTGTGCGCGCCTCCATCCCTCATCCTCTGTTCTCTGTGATGCTGATCTTTTCTTTGTTTGGCTCTTCGAGTAAGTTTTTTTTTTGGGGGGGTATGGTAATTATTTATCATTTTTGCGTTGACACAGTCTCAGTATAGTCCGATGTTGTTTGCCGTTATTAGCAGACAGAATCAGCGACGGGACCTTCAGGACACACCCTCATTTCAAGGTTAATAAACTCAGGGTTTTCACTAAATCTGCTTTGTGAAACGGGCCTCTGATCACATACGTCAAACAACAGACAACACAAACTTAAAGGACTAAAGCACAAAAACAGTGGAAGATGGTTTCAAAAATGCGTCAGTAATTATTTATTCCTGTCTTAACTGGGATGCATTTCATAACAACAGCAGGTTCCTGGATTAATATTTACACACATTTACACAACCACTCAAATGAATGTTTCTGTCCAAGTCAACATGTTCACACTTCCTGTGGACTGAACTTAAGGTGACTGTTTGAGGTCTTATGTCACTGATGAGCGGATTTGATACGTCATTAAAATGGTTTAAAAATCACAGAGCCTTTCCATGCTTCGGTTTTTACCCCCTTTGTCACCAATCCCGCCATCCCCCCTCTCAGGAAGAGAAGGTGTTCCTCCCCCTCGAAATCGGAGAACTAAGTGTATAACAGACGAGGTTGGTATTCCATATTCACACAGTAGTGTGGAGTCTTCTTCCAGCTGTCGTCCAGCAAATATCAACCTGAAATCATCTGAGAGAGAGAGAGAGAGAGAGAGTTAACTGTGTTTTAGGGCTGGAAGACTGTACCTGGATATAAACGTAATGATTTTACCTCCTACGTTTTCATACTCAAACGCCTCTATGATCTTCTCCCTCAGCTGCAGCATCGTGACGCGTTTGAACTGTTCCTCGGTTCCCAGGTCGATTGTCTTAGTTTCGGTCGATCCCGTTTCTTTACGAAAAACGACATGGAAGTTGTTTTCCATTTTGTGATGTTGTAGATCACTCCTATTCACCGACCTGTCACTGATAGTTAATTTAACCAGAGGCCGTTGTTGAAGAGGGTTGAAGATACTTTCAGTTTCAGCTTCCGCAAAATAAAAACAGGAACAGCTTAAATCAAGAGGCGAGGAGTGTCTCTTCAGAACTATTTTTGTAGCTTTGAAGGAACAGAAACGTTAAAAAGGTAATAATAATAATAATAATAATAATAATAATAATAATAATAATAATAATAATAATAATAATTCCCTAAATAACAAGGAACAAGATGAGAGTTGGTCCTCTACTGCGGTACACGTCAAAGCCTCGGAAATCTGTCAATCAACATGGACCCGGAAATGCTGGCACATGTTATGACCTGCCTACAAATGTTTCTCTGCAGAGACAGTGTTGTTTGTCTGTTTAGGGCCACCGTCGACACGCTCCCAGGAAAATGAAAACAAACAAATAAACAAACATACTATTATACAACCATATTATCTCATCTACTGTACCATTTAATCCTCACTAGGGTCGTGGGGGTTGCTGCCTGTAGCTGATCATGTAAAACAAAATGTATTTATGATCATACTCTACTTCTATTAGATCTCCTTTAATCCTATCAAAGGGACAATGAAAATAAATGAATAAAATGAAAATTGAACTCCTCAATGAAAATGACTCATGTTAGCAGTCTTCCTCTTGTAAAAAAAAAAAAAAAACTCAGATAATACTGTGAGGAAAAACAAACCACTTTCATGTCAGCATACATAAACAGTTCTGACATAATGTCTAATTGTATGTGGCAGAAATAGTTTGTCAGAAATGTTATTAATGATGTAACAGACAGGGAACATGGAGAGAAACCCACTAATAATTATATATGTTTTTAAAAAAGAAGCTCAGCACAAAGTTAAACCAGTGTAATTCATCGATTTATTTCTTTGCATCCATGGTGGTCTCACTCAGTGCGTTTACATGCAGAGTTTAATAGAGCTATGCTCAAAATTCGATTTTCTCACTACAGTCCTTGTCCCAGTTTAAATGCAGCGCAAGAAAATAGAATAACTGTTCTCATCTTCCACACTGCAGGTAAGATCCGCGCTATCCCTCAGACGGCACCGTTTCTCTTCTTCTACGGTCGGCTTTCTTGGACGTGTTTGTTCCGGGGTCACACGCCAGCGCAGCGGTGGTGGAGCATGCGCACACGCATCATCCGATGAAGATCCGATTCAATCGCATTATCTGGGCGTCTCAATCGGACAATGAGAACTCTGACTTTAATCGGAGTAAAGTGTTTACATGCACTGAAGTTCTCCTGTTATAGTCCGATTAAGGCAATAATTCGTTTTTCACGTGCATGTAAACGCACAAGCGATCTGTCTTCACACCTTTTAGCTTCTCTTTTCTTACTCAAACTTTCTGTCTTTATCACAGTTTGTGTGTCATGCTGTGTTTTCACCTTGTTTCTATTTAAGGTGCTTGATCTTCTGATCATATCTTGGAGTTATCCTCTCAGTGGTCGCATTCCACCTGTATTCATTTATGCTGATTTCTGATATACTTTGGTGATCCACTCAGTGGGTCGGTTCATTCCAGACTGACTGTGTGAGCGTCTTGAGCAGAGTCACTCATATCACTGACACAAGCCTCTTTTCTTAGTTTCAGACTCTCTCCTTTTAACTCTGGGTGAACTGTTTCTCTCACGCTGCCACCATTGATCTTTACTCCAGTCTTTGTGCCAGTGTCGTCCTGTGTTTTACAGAAAGCACCGTTCATCCTTGGTCTTTTTGTTTTGGTGTTATGGTTTTTCTGCTGTGTTCTAAAATTCACTGCAAGGGTCCCTTCACTGTTGAGATGACACTTGTTGTGCTTTGAGTTTGTACAGAGCTGCTGACCATTCGCCTCATGATAGTCTCCATTAAACTGTTTTTGCAAAAGGATAATTGTGGCTGGAACTGAGCAGCTCATGTTGAAGTTGTGACACGAGTTATTTTTACTGAAATCCCACAAAATAGAAAAGAACAGATCGACATAGATCTGATGCAGAAGCATAAATCTGGCTTTAAGCTCCTGACCAACTTCATATTGAAGGAGAAAGTAAAGTTTGGGATATAAAATCTTAAAAGAACCAAAGACAGGGTCAGAAATCAATGCTGTGCATTTTAAAACGTACCTTTCCTGTACATGAGGAGGTAAGCTGTACGAGACCTGTTTTGAGGAGGGAACATGTAAAGACTTTATCAGTTTGAGAAACATGTATAACATCACATTTCAGGAAGGCATCAAACACCCTCATCTGTGGTGACACAAAGAAAGTATTTACCTCAGGGATTCTTCTTGAGTCCTGAATGGCTGTCGACTGGTGGTTAACAGAGTGGTTAACCACAGTGTAAAGCTCATACGTGCACTGCTGAAGGGAGGCCATAAAACAAAGCCATCACATTTTGTGATAGTATTACTGTTAATTTAAAAGAAGTGGCTGCTTGCA